>NC_043713.1:51056843-51113780 GCF_006229205.1 Suricata suricatta
AAAAATAGTATCCTTTCTTTCATATCTTTTATTCATCAGCACAGTTATTCAATAATGTCACTAAGAACCATATTAGAACAGGAAAATTGTATGAAACAATAAAATGACCTTGGCTGACCACATTGGTTGTACCTCCAATCTAGTTTCTGCCACCTACTATGTGCCTACTCTTAGGCCTATTTCTTTAAAAACCCAATAATCTGACAGGATCCAAACTGACACTATCAGTACCACAACTGGATTTTTCTATAATGCTGAGTATTATATTCCTGGTATCATATATACCAAAATACCTCTCATTTTTCATCATCAAATCTATAATACAATATTTATAAAAGCACAGTACTGTAAATAGAAGACATATTCTAGAAATCACTGGACACAATAGATTATCAACACATGAGTAAATCAAGATCTAAAAATATTATAAATAACATAAATATTAATTTGATCTTTGTACTTACTAACATGTTACATGTATGATCATTTATTGTAGGGGATTAGGGCACATAGTATCTTATTAAAAATATTTATATGAAATTTAAAAATTATTATATCTGTAACTTAAACCATAGTTTCTTTTTTTAACCAAAATTATAACACACTATTTAGGTAATTTGAAATGAATGTATTCACACATTCATTCATTCAGTAACTATCTCTTGAAGACTACCATGTGCCTAAGGATAAAATAATACATAAAAGAGAAATGGATCCTAGTCTTTGGGAATTTGTATGCTGGTCAGGAAAACAGACAAGTAGCAAGCAGTTAGAATATGGAACAAAACTACTATAGAGTATACTGAATGCATATGTGAGGGTTCAGGGAAGCTTCTAGTAGAAAGGGACAATAAGCTGAGACTTGTAAAATGAGTAGTAGAGGTTGGACGGACACAGGAAAAGAGCAAAGACAGAAAAGATTTAAGGCAGAGAAAAATATATGTTCAAGGTCTCGGAGGCAAGAAACCAAGGTATATTCTTTGAGGGACTGAAATAGATTTCACATACCCATATTAACCAAAGATTAAAAATGCTTTGTATTTCTTAATATGAATAAAATTTACTTCATATGCATTAAACCTTTCCTTCCTGCTCTGGCTGCTCCACTGTTGGGACAGACACATCACTGACACCCCGATGTCAGTGACATGTTGATGAATTGATACCACAGATGCCACAGATACAGTCCCCAAGTAATTGTCACCAAGAGAAACTCTTTAACAACCTAATCATAACTGTTTAACTGATGGTATTTTAAAAGTTTCATGCTTTTTCTTAAGCAAACTATTAGCTATAATTAATATGCCTTAGCTATCAGAAAATACTATAATGCCAAATTTAATTTACCCTTGTATAGTTGACTCTTAGATAAAACTCTTAGAGTGTCAACCCTCTGCACAGTGGAAAATTTATGTACAGCTTGACTCCTCAAAATTTAACTACAAATAGCCTACTATTGACCAGAAGCCTTACCAATAACATAGTGAATTAATACATATTTTGTATGTTATATGTATTATATAATGTATTCTTAAAATAAAGTTATCTAGAGAAAAAATGTTAAGAAAATCATAAGGAAGAGAAAATACATTTATAGCATAGTACTATATTTATCGAAAAACCTGCATATAAGTTGACCTGCAAACCCATGCTGTTCAAGGGTCACTTAGAGTATATGTTTTTATTTTCTGTTTCTGAGGTATTGTCATAAAATCTTGATGCTCTCAATTCTATCAGTTTACTACTTAAATCTATAACCACAAAGGGTTTGAAGAGTTAGTTAAAAAGTTGAACATGAGGATTATCTAGTTTATTTTTAAATGAACAAGTATTTTTGGCTAAAAACTTAACCACTCAGATCTACACACTACAGACTGACATATTCTTCAGCTGCAAATAGGGGTCTTTAAGAAATTAGAGGTTTCCCGGAAGAAAGGAGTGTATTTTTCCAGGTAGCTGCAGATTTTTCAATGCTCATTTGTCTCCATTCACTGTAGCACAGTTGAAGGCTTCTCCTACCATGGACCCACAGCAGTTTTGATCAATAAACCGACCAAAAACAGGTTCTTATTATAGCGTACTGTTACACAGATTTTCTTCTAATGATTCCTCAACTCTTTCAAATGTAACCAGAGGGAAACAGTTCTTACCTTTGCTACACATATATATTCAAGACAAAGTTTCTACTATCTTTCTCAAAAGTAAGCAGCATGTCCTAGTCTAATGCTGGGCACCTAATAGGATTAACTGAGAAAAAAATTTAGACAGTGTATCAAGGTTACTAATATAGAAAGAGTTTCAAAAACATTGATCAGGAAAAGACAAACAAACTAGGAGGGAAATGGACAAAATATATGAACAGACAGTATACAGAAGAGGAAAGGCAAAAAGCTCTGGGGTATATAAAGTAATGTACAACTTCACTCAAAATAAGAGAAGTACAAATTGAAGCAACACCCAGCCACTGTTTTTTGACTATTAGATAGGCAACAACCAAAAAATTTAATAATACACGATGGTGGTAAGTATATGGAGAAATAGGCAATGTTATATACTGCTGGCAGGCATGAAATCGATTCAACTTCTAAGAAGTGCAATTTTGTAATATATGTCAGATAATCAACTCTTAAACATAGAAAATTTCTTTTCTAGGATTTTATCCTATAAATTTAGTCAAACATGTATATAGTTATATATGTGCAAGATATTTTATTGCAGCATTATTTGATATAGCAAAGACCAGAAACAACCTGCACATCTGTCAGTGATGATTGATTAAATAATGATATATCTATTTAAAGAAATATTATATAGCCAGAAAATTAATAATTCTTTTTTTGTAACAGTATATGAAGTGATTTCAAATGCTGAATTTAAAAAATACACACAAAGTATAAAATCATATGAAGGGTATGCTACCATTTGGATAAAAAGAGATGAGGAGAGTATCTTCATATATATTTATTTGTACATTCATAAAACACTTCTGGGAACATACCTACAAAACTGATAGCATTGTTTCTTTCCAAAGAGGGGAACTGAATGGCTGAGGAATGGAATGGAATGGATGGGAGATTTTCATTATAAGCCGTTTGTATTTTTTTTAATGTTTACTTATTTTTTTAAAAATGTTTATTTATTTATTTTTGAGAGAGAGACAGACAGAGACACAGCCTGAGCAGGGGATGGGGGCAGAGAGAGAGGGAGACACAGGATCCAAAGCAGGCTCCAGGTTCTAAGCTGTCTGCACAGAGCCCGATGACAGGGCTCGTACCCACAAACCATGAGATCATGGCCTGAGCTGAAGTCAAATTGCCTAATAGACTGAGCCACCCAGGCTCCTCAATGCCTATTTATTTTTGAGAGAGAGAGAGTGTACATAAGCAGGGGAAGGGCAGAGAAAGAGGGAGACAGTGGAGCCTAAGCAGGCTCTGCACTGACAGCAGGGAGCCCGTTACAGGGCTCAAACTCACAGATCATGAGATCATGACCTGAGCTGAAGCTGGACACTTAACCACCTCGCCCTTTTGTAATTTTTGATTTTTGAACCATATGGATATATTTCCTAAACAAAAAATAAAATGTAGATTAAAAAAAGAAACACCTTAGGCTGAGAGCATCAGGAGCTCTGATCATGGGTTTTATCTCAGCCTCTCTGGTCTTAAATCACCTCATGTCTCTGTGGCCCATTTTTCCCTTCAAAAAAGAAGTTAGACTGGCAAATCTCTATGGAGTTTTACACATATGTAAGAAATCATAACTGCAGGGGATAAACAAAATAAGTATGTTATGCATTCCACATACAAAGTTTAATGGTAGTTCTGGCCAACACAGTTGTAATTCATTTCCTCATAATCATATAGCAAAAGGCCAGATACTATGCAGAGTCCTACTCTCTTCTTACAAATATGTGACATCAATATGATCTTTATGGAAATTGGAAGTATATACCAGGAGTTCCTAAACCACATGCCAAACAAGCATGTGCCTGCCATTCTCCAACTTAGGACTCCTGAAAATAGATGGTTCTTACTTTTTTAACACAGCTCACTTAAGGAATGCCAAAGACCCCAAGGCCCATTCATCTCACCCATCCTCACTACAGGGTACTTCTTTCATTATAGAAGTATGCCGGTTCATATCTGTGCATACACAACTTAGTGGTCAGCATACATATATGTATGCAATAAAACATACTATACATATTTACGTTAAGGTAAATTTGCTTTATTTAGATATAGATATATAATATTTATACACACACATAAAAATAACCTTAAAGTAATCATTTACCTTAAAACCTATTTTGATAAAAAAGGGCCACAAATATCATTGTTGCAAATATGCAAACACTCTACAGTGTAAGGTAAATCAAACAACTCACAATACTCTAACAATAACTCATAATTACAAGGCAAAAGAGCATCAACTAAAATCATTACCATGGTCAAGAAACAAGGATGATGTAGGGATAACAGTGTTTTTCCTCGACATTGTGGGAACTGCAATTATCTACATGGGAACAAGTATAATAGAAGTTTTGTAAACTCGCCAAATACAAAGTAGCCAGACTCTTTAGCCACAAATATACTGACTTAGAGCTCTCTAGTTACCTGCTCATTTTCCTCATGAAAACCAAATTTTAGTCAACTTTAATAATTCACTTATTAGTCTATAGGTTACTCATAACCTAAAAATAAAAGTCTATGAAACATGTCATTTGTCTGTTTTCCTCATTTGTAAAATAGTACTTATCTCCTCCTAACAGGATTATTCAAAAGATCCCATGATAGAAAAGGCTATAACAATATTTTATAAACTGCAATGGGGTTGTTAAATCCCCCCATTAAACTCTAAAATGACCCTGGCTGCAAGAGCCATGTACCTTGAGCTGCCAGGTAAAATAACTGCTGAATCATTAAAGGTCTCAAGCGATTCATACAAGACTGAGGAATTAGGACAAATATTAATGTTTAGCTGAGTAACCACAAGTTTTATAACTGTGTAGCTAGAAAATTATATATTGAGGGTGTACCCAGATACATACAGATAGATACCGATGTAAGTAGATACAGATATCCATATATGTAGATATAGATTTGAGCAATGAAACAAAATGCCTAATAAATACTGGTACACTCAATCTCCAGTTTCCAGTAAACAACTGTTGAAGTAGCAAAACAAGCCAAATTTTTACATTCTCCACTTGGGAAATATGCCCTGTAGATACTTAATAATGTATTCTGATTTTTTGAAATTATTATATTAGTATATACAAACTTACCTTCAGGATCTTTTTTAATTACAAATGTGTCATACATAAAACATGTGGAACTATTTCAATATGTTCATTATCCTTTGCCCCATTCTTCAATTCACAAAGCAAGTTTAATTGTGGTATATTCATCAACTCTTCTATAGTCTTAAGATTTCTACAGATATTAGTTCAGCTGAAATTTCTAGAAAGTTGTCCTCTGGCAGGTTAACCCTGATTGGGTTCCACTTCAGAGGACAGTGTTAATCAATGTACTGGAAAACACATAAGCAACAAAACCATATTAAATTTAAGCTCCATCCCAAAGGGCTCTGATTATGTAAATAGATTCACATATTTTAGGGAGAATATTAGCAGCCACAATTCCTCCTCAAATGAAACCTGAAGCAGTCATGCAGATTAGCACTGGTTAAACATTTTAAAACTTCATTTTTAATCGGGCTTAGGAGGAAATGATTGTAGCCTCCCTGGTTATTTATTCTCCCTACTTCACTAAAGTAACATGAAGCTTAATTATACTTATGTTGAGGCTATTTGCTCTTCTGAAGTTTAAGTTTCTATGAATGTTGAATCATTAAATACCTGCAGTGGAAACATTTAAAAAAAATTTTCTTTCCCTAAATCAAGAGACTTGAGAAATCCCAAACTACTTGAAGCTGGAGGAACTGAAGTGTAATTAGTTAATAGATACAGTACTACTTATTTGAAACAACAAACTAAAACTTGATTCTGAGATGAGGAGCCAAAATGGTAAGCCACAGAGAGTAAAAATAAAAGAGGCAAACTCCTAAAGAAAACTAGAGAATTTCAGGAGAAAAACAAAAGTAAGAAGTTATTAGAATTGGGTGGTAGTAATAAACATTGAGGGCACCTTAGGTGATTTTTTTTTTTATAAGGGTGAGGTACCCTGAGGAGAAAGGGTCTAATCGAATTGACGTTCAAGGGGCTGAAAGGAAAGCAATTTTGACCTGTCATCAAAAAAGTGGTTTTGAGATGAAGACTAAAAAAAACAAACAAAAAACACCTTTCTTTCCCAATAAGGAAAGATGAGGCCAGAGAGAAAGAGCTCTATCTTTATACTAGAGCAACTATTTTATAACCTTTTATCTAGCACAACACATGACAAATGATGTTTCTGTTTAAGATACATCCTCCACAAGCACAAATACATGCAACTTTTTACATTTCATCCTTCTCTCTCCAGTTTTGGAATTGTAATATGTGGCTGTACTATCTTTATGGGATAAGTACTTTAATGTTTGGGAAAGGTAACTATTCATTACTTGGAATATACCTCACAAATGACTCCAACAAGGCAATTCATTACCCAACCAGAGCTAAGACAAATTAGGAAGGGTAACTAGAAATCCCCAGGAAAGGCTAAAGTATCTACTTATAATAAGTTCATGAGAGCCTATAGGTTAAAAGAATTTGATATTCCCCAAAGACTCTACCTGGAGCCCTGTTACTCACTACCAGTCCTCCATACTAGGAGCTAAGATACCTGTACTCAGCTCACACTATCTTCTATTTTGAAGTTAGGAAATCAGAACAAATAAAATGCAATGCAAAATCTTAAATTCCGTAAACCTTTTGAAAATCTATCAGCTAATACTCCTAAATCGAATTTTCTAAACAATGTTCTATAAGGGATAGATCAAGAAAACAAAAGTTGGCCACCCAGGGAACTTGCTTCTGATTAGGATCTGGTCAAAATATGAAACTAAAAACTCACTACAGGGTACTAAAATATTCAGAGAAAGATAAAAAGTCTTGCTCATTTCACATCTTTTAGGAAGCTTATTTTGTGTATATCTCCATTATCTGAGATGTAGTACTTATTGTCATTACTATGCAGACTAAAACTGAAGCACATACACCCTACAAGTTTATTGAAATTTTCTGCTTTGTCTCACCTCTCCAATAGACTGCAAATTTCAGATGATCAGGATTTTAACCCTCTTCTTAGCCCTCAGAGCAATACTAAGCACCTAGAAGCCATTCTATTAAATTCTTATATGATTTACTAATAAAGCAATTTTAATTACTTCCTACCATTTCTCTATCATTGTTTTCTTACTGTCTATTGTTTTCTGTGGATTTATATAAATGGTATTACAGTTAAACAAAGTAAGTGTGTGTGTGTGTGTGTGTGTGTGTGTATGTGACACCTGAAGTCAACTGGCAAATATCACAAATTAAGAATTAAATAAAATGTCTGCCTCTAAATCATATACATCATCACAGATGAAATATCCTTTTAATATTAGTAACTGCTTTTAGCATGGAAATCTTACTGAACTCTTGAGATAAACAGATCAAATCATACATCAGGAAAGGATTAGGTGAAATTGAACACTATGCTTACAGTCCAAGAAGAAAGAAAAAAAGTTAAACTTTCAGAGTCATAAATTATACATGAAAAGATATATGCTAATAGTATAATCTTAAGTCACCAAAATTCCTGCATTATCTGAAAGTGTAGGTGTTTGGTTAGTTGAATAATAATAATGACTTTAAAAAGACAGTGACTTGCCTAGATAGAAAAAAATACTTTCCTAAGTTTATAATTTCACATTGTATAAAATACTTAAAATGAATTAATTGTCTATATAAATATACATAAATATAAATTGTCTATATAAATATAATATCCAGCATTTAAAATTCCATTTAAATATTTGTTCATATATGCAAGTAATATAAACCTATATTGTCTTTATAACAAATTTTATGATTGTTGCTAAAGTATTTGCATATATCTATGTATTAAAAATAACATTCTAAGAAATTAAAAAAAAACATACATCAGAATCCAAGGAAGATTTTGTTCTATATATCATACTCCTAATGATGTAAGTTGTGTTTTTTAAAATATATCATTCTAATGGTTTCTTTTTGCACCAATTTTACTATTGAAAATTATCTTCTTACTTCTAGTATCATTTCCTTAAAGCAAGCTCTTACAAAGATAAGACTGAGAAAATGTAAATCTAAGCAAGACTACATAGAGCACTTAATTTATAGAGATTCACATTTACAGCCACTTTATTAAAAACAAAATTAAAGATGAGCAGTGCCTAATCATATGTCCCTAGCCAGTTTTATAGAAATACCAAACTAGAAGACACCACAAAGCCAGCAACTGGATTTTTAATGTTATGCCCATTATGGGGAAAATTACAATGAGGAAAAGACATCAACAAAAATCCATGTGTAGGTAACCCGAATTCCTCAAGGAACAGAAATATATTAGATTAGACAATGGTTCTGAACCCTTGCTAAGAGTTGAAACCTGAGCTTTTAAAAAATACCAATGTTTGGGTCCCAGCCTCAGAGATTCTGATTTACTTCATCTGTGAAGGTCTTAGGTACTTGCAGTTTTAGAAGCTCTTCAGATGACTGTACACCCAGAGTTGAGAACCATTAGGTTCAATGATACAAGATGACAAATAAACTTTCTTTAAAAATTCTTATATTTTCCTTTGGTCTATTTCCAATACTAATTCAGACAAAGTCTTAACTTTAAGCTCAAACAGTTCAAAGTTACTCTTTTAAGTACAGCCTGCTTTATGTAGGCTTAAACCAGGAGGTTTACTGAAAAAAAAAAAAAAAAACATCTGCCAAAATTGTAGCTACAACTAAAATTGTAAAGATTAATGTTAATTTATTAATTCTATTGTACCTCCATGGACTCTTTTGGTCTGAAGTGATGAAAGCTAATCAATCTAAGTTAGCGAAAGAAAATGGGAGAGTGGATTTATCAGCTAATAACCGGAAAAGACTGTAAAAGACTTAGTATTATACATACCAGATCCATGGCTCAGAATGTCACCAAAACTTGCTTTCTCATTCTCTCACATTCCCTTGCTCCCATTCTTAGCTCTACTTCTCTCTAGATGTTGGTCTCAATCTCTGTCAATGAGTTCTTCCAAATGATAGAAGCCCCAGGTTCACATCTTAGCAGTATCCTTACCTGAAAAGCAAAAGAGAGTCTTTCCTACTCCTCTCCAGAAGAAAAGCCCCAGACAATAACTGATTGCCCTAAACTCAATCACAAGCCCATTGTAAAAATATCAAAATATTATCTATCTACAAACATGTTACTCAACAATAAATTGAGTTTTAAAACATTAATAGCAATGAATATGGAAAAGAAGTAGAGAGAGTAAAGGATCATCTGGATAACTCTATGTTTGGAGCAAAATATACCTTACAGCAGATATATAAGCTGAATTTCAGAAATAGTCAAAGGTCATATCAAAGACAGACTTTTATCTTAAAGAGAAGAATTTCATTTTTATTCTGAGCGCTAAGAAGGCCACAAAAGGGATTTAGCAGATGAATGAAATAATCAGATTTGGTTTTGGAAGATTACTTTGGCATATAGGTATAGACTGAAGAGAATACACTGTAAAAATAGAAACCAGTTAAAAGGATATTGCAGTTAACCACAAGAAAAGAAATCTAAACTTATACTAAGGCAATAATAAGACAAACAGAAACAGGAAACGGATGCAAGAGATTTTAAGGAAGTGGTAACTATAGTAACTAGATTGTGTGTAAAGTACTTAGAAAGGGAGAGGATTCAGGATAACTCACTGATTTCTAGCTTGGGAAACTTGGAGGATCGTGATGCTATTAACTAAGAGAATTCAGAAAAAGAGCAGATTTGGAAGGAATAGATTATAAATTCAGTTTAACATATTAAGAGTTGTCTATAGGCTAAAAACTGGAGATTAATTCTTGCCCATTTTCTGAGCCTGATTCTCAAGTCTTCCAAGTGCTGGATATTCCTTTTCTGTTTAAGTTAACCAAGGGTGGTTTCTGTTGCTTGAAAGCTCTAAGTTCAGCTGCAAGATCAACTGTAATTGCAAAGTCATGGTGCTGGATGGTTAGTGAATAAATACATTAAAGTCAGTACTCCAGACAAAGGGAGAACTAAAAATAGTGCTCAGGACGATAAGCCGTGTGATATTTCTAATCAACGTGCAGAAGAGGCAAGTTAGTCAATACCCCTGACAAGAAGAGTGTAAGGGGTAGTCTAACCAGTTGGCATTAGCCCCAAAGGAGGTACAACATGAAAAAAGGAACAGAAGTTTTGAAGTGGACAAAACGGATGCTAATCTCCCAGCACCTCGTCCCAGATCTGTGGTTTAGAACACCAAAGACGAGCGCAATGACTTGGCTAGGGGGGTGGGGACTTTAGAGGAAATCCAGGTGCCGTAGGGCAGATGTCTTTCCTTTTGGGCCTCTAGTATCAGAATCCTAGGACGGGGCAGGGCTCGGCCTTGGGAGGAAAGAAGAAACCAAAGAAGACTTTCCTTCCCCCTGACCCCTGCAAAGACAGCACTCACATGTAGCCTAGGTTCAGCCAACTCCATGTCCCATGTCCCACCTTAAGGCAGTCATGCAAGGTATTTAAGCATGCAGCCAACTTGAAAAATTCCTCAATGGCACAGGCAACAGCTTAAATGACAAGCAGGATATGAGGCATCTAGTAAACACTAAATATTCCAACATATGTTATCCCCTAAGCAACAATAGCATAGGAAAAGACTCTCAATACTCAATTCATGTTTAAAGGCACCATTTTCTGTCATGTCAACGTATTCTTGGGTCTGCTCTAATATGGCAATTTGGGAAGCATGGTGGGGGTGGGGATGGGGGGCCTGTTGTAGGCCAGGGAAAAGTAGACAGGTATGTCAATTTGAAAAACAGCAGCTGGTAATAATTATAAACATAAAACATCCTGGTATTTTTTAACTCTAAAATATTAGTTTCCACATATACCACATATATTTTATTATTGAATAGAGAACATGGGTGGCTGAGAGTCCACAGCAGCATGATGGAGACTGGCACCATGGTAGCCCCCCAAACAAACTGACCCAATGCTGCACTTGGGCTGTGATTCCAGCTGTGGCTGCCCCAGCTTCCTTTGGTTCCTGCCCATTTTCTGAGCCTGGTTCTCAAGCCTTCCAAGTACTGGATATCTTTGCAATAAATTCTTTTTCTGTTTAAGTTAGCCAAGGGTTGTTTCTGTTGTGTGCAACCAAGAACTCTTCACAACTACAAATGACAAATGTTTTACAGACAAAATGAAGGGTCTAGAATGCTAGAGTCCCCAGCTCTGTTAAGACCCCTAAATTGTAGTATTAGGAGTTTCAGAGTTTCTAAACATAAAAGCAAAAAAGTTAAAAGGTGAAAAGTGATGTGACAAACAAAAATTAAAGTATTTCCATATCAAAATATACTATAATTAAAATGAAAAGGCAAACTAAAAGAGTATTTAAGAAAATGCCAGGGTATCCTAAGGATTTTCCAAAATTAGAAATATATCCTATCTCTGGTCCAGAATGTGTGTTGGTTCTTTGGATTCTCATGAGGAAGAAATCATATAAAAGATAAAACTTGTCAAAAGATTTCACTCTCTGTACTTATTAAAGGCAGGGTGCAGTAGAACCACCTGCCCAATTCCAACATCTGTCTGAAGATGAGATTCTACACCGAAGTAAACCATTCCTGGGTCTGAGAGATGAAACTTCCTTGGCAAAGAGTTTTCTGGTGACAGAGGAATGGTCCTTGAACTTGACAGAGTTAAGCCTCCATGGGTATGACAACAGTCTTATCAAGGCAAGGCAGAGGGTAGAAGCAGCCATAGGAAGAGAGTAATGTTCCCATCACATTAACTATTTCTAACTCAAACAAGAAGTTATGATTCAAACTACATAGCTAGTTATAATTTTCCTTTACCTACATGGGCTGCCTTAGGGAAATATGTAAGGCAAACAACCAGGAGTGCTAAATGAAAGGGTTTCTAGCAGATAAGTAGACCTTCCATGTTTTCTTGTATTGATTACATAGCCCGTATCTGGAAAAGGCACTGTTAAAAAAAAAAAATTCAACAATTCAACTGAGTAAATCTGAAGATCTATTTGGCTTTATCAACAACTCATGAATCAGTAATATCTCACCTAGCAAACAGAAGGGAGCTCTGAGGAGTTGTACAAAATGCTTTTATAAACAGAAGGAGGGTAGGACTTAGAAGGTAAATGAGTAGATTATGCTGATCAGGAAACTCCAGGCTGATTGATTTAAAAATCTTCTCTTAGGATAAGCTGATACAGCCTTGAGGTTAGGTATTAAGTCTTGGTGGGGCTTAGCAAAGTGACTCCATTTGGGTCCTATTGTTTTTTTGTAACAGCACAAAGACTGGTTGCCTCACTTACACACAGCAGGTCATGTGTGTATGTGTGTATGGTGTCCCATCTGCTTCCCATAAAAAGAGAGGATAATTTCATAAGTGTCAGGTCTATGGAATAGACTGTCCCAACGTTCTCCCTATCTACACAAAATACTTTCGTCTCAGCATCTTGGACTGAGCTTCAGCGCCACAGCAGTAAACTTACATATGACTGATTATGCGAATTAATGGATCGAACTCCAATGAGCTCCATTTGAAATTGTGAAATCTTTGCAATGATGAGCAGCCCTGTTAGTCTGGAGAATTTCAACATACAGAAGGCCCAAAAGGCACAGTGGACAAAACTGACAGAGGGCAGTGTAGGGGATAGTTTGAGAAGAGGGGTTGCAGCACAGAGCCAGGCTAGAATAGCCATATTGGAAAGGACACAGGCCTGAATGGGCTGACATTTTAGGGACAGGAAAGATGACAGAGCCAGAGGCAAAGTGAGGTTAACTAGGCACAATTCTGACTGAAATGCATCACAGGCTACTGTGCTGAGGCAGAGTAAAGGATTGAGTGTTGCCTTATTATTGCAGTACAGGCAGAAATCTCTACAGAGAAGTGGCCTGCTCTGGACTCTGAACTGAACACTGGTTGGGGGGAAAAAAAAGCTTTGTGTCTTAGCAAATTATAAGCACCAGGGCACTGAGTTGTCAGGTGAGGGTGAGGCCCATATCAGAATTAAAGAAACGAAAATTTTGGCAACCTTTTAAAGAAGCAAAGCAAAAGGACAGTAAGGAGATATTCTCTGTTCTCATACTCAAAATCACAGGATTTTTGTTTGACTTTTTATCTTTTACACATAACTTTCCAATCAGTCTGCTTCTATTCTATACTCTGTAAATTCTAAGCCCAGGAGGCCAAGAACAGTGTCTGTCTTGGTCCATGCCACACCCCTTGCAGGTAGCACAGTGCCTGATAAATAGGTGTATCATAAATATTTGTTGAACTAATGAATGAATTATATTTTTGACCCAAGTGCCACATACTCTATCATGATATCTCCCACTTTTCACAATATACAGAAAAATTTAAGAAGAAACTTCTAAAATTCTTCTTATGTCGACCAGTGGCAAGATGGCGGAGTAGTAGGGAGCTCTATTTTCTCTGCCCACCCGCAATTATCAAACTAAGAAGAATTAAAAACCACACCTCTCTGATCTTCAAGAATGGACGTGTGCACACAGACCACTTATTGATAACAGCCTCATGGATGCCTGAGTGAGTGAGAACTGGGACCAGAGACTGTGGGGGAGGGAGCGCTGGCCCAAAGCAGAGCCAGGAGAGAAAGTGCGAAGAAACTTGGCACCAGGTCCACAGAGAGCCCTGAGTCCAGAGGCGACACAGAACCATGCAGAGCTGCAGGCAGGACAGCTGTGTAGCCTGGCAGAGAGCTAAGGGGAAGAGAAGGAAAGACTGAAACACTCATAGCGTGATCTCTGGAGAGGGAAGACCTCAGCCCAGAGCTGAGAGCCACTGGGCTTGGGGAGAGAAACCCATCCCCCACAGCGGGGTTGTTCTCCCTTGGGCCCGGCAGCTCGCTGACTTCAGGCAGTGCCAGGGAAAAACTGACTCCACAATCCCCCTACTCAATCCTGGCCAAAAAGCTGCCTGCCTGCCAGAGATCATTTTAACTGTGGCGACAGCATTAAAGTGCATAGACTATGATTTAGAAACCTGGCAGAACTTAGAAAACCGAAACATTTTGACTCATCCTTAGCACAGGGAGGTTGGACTCAAGAGAGTGGCTGGCAACACATGGTCTGAAGGGCACTTGGGGTGCCGCCAATTCTTCTCCCTGCAACCACTAAGGTGGGGCCTCAGAGAGCAGGCCCTGAGACCCAAACTACCTACACCAAACCATGCCCATATGTGCTGGAAAGCTGCTGCTCTTTTGCTTACTATTTCTATTATTTTTAATTTTTTTCTTCCTTTCTTATTATTTTTATTTTTTAATTTTTTCCCTTGTTTTCTCTTTTCTATTTTCCTATTTCTTTCTTTTTTCCCTTTCTCCCTGGAGTCTGGGAAAGACCTATATTTATGCACTGCTGTTAGATAAACTCTTACCATCTATATATTTTTTCCTTTATCTCATTCTTACCTCCCCCTCCATAGGTTTTATGCTCTCAGACTATCCTTTATCTCTGGCTCTTGCTTCCCCTACCCCTCCCAGCTTCTTGTTTTCTTTTCCTGTCATCTCTTTTCTTTCCTGTTCCTTTTTTCTTTCTCCTTTTGGTTTGCTTGTTTACTTGTTCTGTCAATGCTTTTGCATGCTTGTGTTCCCTGCATGTTTGTCTGTATGTTTTCCTTTTCAGGGCTACCTCAAGAAACAAGCCAAAGCACACATACTGGAAAGTGCCAAATATCACTGAGTAGGAAAATAAATTAATCAAGGGCACAACAATAGAAACTGAGAGACACCATTAAGAGAACATCTCCTGAAATGACAGACCCTAGAGAGTCAAAGAGCCTCCTTTAATAGAGCAATACTAACAGGTGCACAGTGCAGAACGAGCTTTGAAAACTGAAAAGAGACAGAAAGCTAGCCAAAATGTTGAAATGAAAGAACTCTCCTCTAAAGAAACTCCAGGAAGAAATCACAGCTACAGAACAGCTCAAAACAGATACAGCAACATAACTGAACAAGAATTTAGAATGATTGCCATAAAATTAATCGCAGGGCGCATAGAAGCCTTCAGAGAAGATATTGATACAAAGACTAGGAACTTTCAAAATAGCTGTGACAAGTTAAAAGGGCTATGAATGGTATGACTAATAAAATGGAGGCTGCCAATGCACGGATTGAAGAAGCAGAGAGGAGAATAGGTGAATTAGAAAACACAGCTATAGCAAAAGAGGACGCTCAGAAAAAGAGAAAGAAATTGATATAGGAGCACGAAAGGAGAATTCGAGACCCAAGTGATACAATCAAACGAAACAATGTCTTATCATAGGAGTTCCTGAAGAGGAAGAAAGAGGAAAAGATCATGAAGGGGTGCTTGATCAAATTATAGACAAAAATTTCTCCAATCTGGGGAAAGAGAAAGACACTGAAATTCAAGAAGTATATCAAACTCCCCTAAGACATAACCCGAACCAATCTTCAGCACGACATATCAACTGAAACTGGCAAAATATAAAGATAAAAAGAGAATTCTGAAAGCAGCTAGGAATAAAAGGGCCCTAACATACAAAGGGAAACCTATCATAGTGGTTACAGCCCTATCTACTGAAACGTGGCAGGCAGAAAGGAATGACAGGAAATCTTCGATGTGTTCCATAAAGAATTCTTTATCCGGTGAGACTGTCATTCAAAACAGAAGGGGAGATAAAGGTGTTCCCAAATAAACAAAAGTTGAGAGAATTCATCACCACCAAACCAGTTCTACAAGAAATCCTAAGAAGGATTCTATGAGAGAAATGTAGCAAGGACTATAAGACACCAGAGACATCAATATAAACATGAACTCTACAGAGAACACAATGAATCTAAACACACATTTTTCAATAATAATGCTGAATGTAAATGGAGTGAATGCTCCAATCAAATGACACAGGGTAGCAGAAGGGATAAAAAACCAAATTCATCTATTTTCTGTCTACGAGAGACTCACCTTAGACCCGAAGACACCCTCAGATTGAAAGTAAGGAAATGGAGAAATATCTAGCATGCGACTAAACGCCAAAAGGAAGCCAGAGTAGCCATACTTACCTCGGACAAATTGGACTTTAAAGTAAAGGGAAAAACAAAAGATGAAGAAGGACATTATATACTAATTACAGGGTCTCTATATCAGGAAGAGCTAACAGTTATAAACATCTATGCGCTGAATACAGGAGCACTGAATACAAAAAACAACTAACCACAAACAGAAACAATCTTATTAATAAAAACGTGCTAATTGCAGGGGACTTTAATACTCCACTTACAACAATGGAGAGGTCAACCAGACAGAAAATCACTAAAGAAACAATGTTTTGATGTTTCAATGACCTGAATGACACACTGGAACAGACAGAACTAATAGATATATTTCGAACTCTGCATCCTGAAGCTACGGAATTCACTTTCTTCTCGAGTGCACATGGCACATTCTCCAAGGTTGATCACAAATTGGGTCATAAAACAACCCTCCATCAATACAAATTAATTGAGATAATACCATGCAC
Organism: Suricata suricatta; assembly: GCF_006229205.1. Classification (NCBI taxonomy): domain Eukaryota; kingdom Metazoa; phylum Chordata; class Mammalia; order Carnivora; family Herpestidae; genus Suricata; species Suricata suricatta. The sequence goes on from NC_043713.1 coordinate 51,073,538, forward strand.
ACTTTCAGATCACAATGCTATGAAACTTGAAATCAACCACAGGAAAAAGTCTGGAAAAACTCCAAAAATGTGGAGGTTAAAAACCACCCTACTGAAGAATGATTGTGCGAATCAGGCAACTAGAGAGGAAATTAAACAATATATGGAAACAAATGAAAATGAAAATACAACAATCGAAACTCTCTGGGATGCAGCAAAGGCAGTCCTAAGAGGAAAGTTTATTGCAATCCAGGCCTATTTCAATGAACTAGAAAAAGTACAAACTCTAAATCTAACAGAAAGGAAAACCAAAGGAAACTAGAAAGGGGCAGCATGAATACCCCAAATCCAGTAGAAGAAGAGAAATAATAAAGATCAGGGCAGAAATAAACAATATAGAATTCAAAAAAAATAAAACAATTGAACAGATCAATGAAACCAAGAGTTGACTTTTTGAAATAATAAAATTGATAAACCTCTAGCTAGGCTCCTCAGGAAAAAAAAAAAAAAAAACACCCAAATAGACAAAATCATGAATGAAAATGAATCTATTACAACTGATGCCTCCAGAAATACAAGCAATCATCAGAGATTACTATGAAAAATGATATGCCAACAACTGGACAATCTAGAAGAAATGGACAAATTCGTAAACCCACATGCACTACCAAAATTCAAACAGGAAGAGACAGAAAATCTTAACAGACCCATAACCAGTGAAGAAATCGAATCAGCTATCAAAAATCTCCCAACGAATAAAAGCCCAGGGCCGGATGGGTTCCCAGGGGAATTCACCAGACATTTAATGCAGAGTTAACACTCATCCTTCTCAAGTTATTCCAAAAAATAGAAATGAAAGGAAGACTTCCAGACTCATTCTATGAAGCACATATCACTTTGATTCCTAAGCCAGACAGAGACCCAAAGACAAAAAAAGAGAAATACAGGCCAATATCCTTAATGAATACAGATGCTAAAATACTCAACAAGACACTAGCAAATCAAATTCAACAGCACATAAAAAGAATTATCCATCATGATCAAGTGGGAGTCATTCCTGAGTTCCATGACTGGTTCAATTTTCACAAATCCATCAATGTGATACATCACATTAACAAAAGAAAAGAAAAAAAACATGGGATCCTGTTGATAGATGCAGAAAAAGCATGTGATAAAATACATAACTTCTTAATAAAAACTCTTGAGAAAGTTGGGATAGAAGGAACTTACTTACACATTATAAAAGCCATTTATGAAAAGCCCACAGCTAATATCATCCTCAATGGGGAAAAACTGAGAGCTTTCCCCCTGAAATAAGGAACATGACAGGGATATCTACTCTCACCACTATTGTTTAACATAGTGTTAGAAGTCCTAGTATCAGAAATCAGACAACAAAAGGAATATAAAAGGCATCCGAATCAGCAAAGAAGTCAAACTTACACTTTTTGCGGTAGACATGATACTCTACATGGAAAACCTGATTCCACCAGAAGCCTTCTAGAACTGATCCATGAATTCAGTAAAGTCACAGGCTACAAAATCAATGTACAGAAATCAGTTGCATTCAAAAATGAAGCAACAGAAAGAGAAATAAAAAAACTGATCCCATTCACAATTGCACAAAAAACCATAAAAAGCCTAGGAATAAACCTAATCAAAGATGTAAAAGACCTGTATGCTAAAAACTATAGAAGACTTATAAAGGAAGTTGAAGAAGACACAAAGAAATGGAAAAACATTCTGTGCTTAAGGATCAGAAGAATAAACATTGTTAAAATGTCATTACGACCCAAAGCAATCTACACATTCAATGCAATCCCATCTAAATTGCCCCAGCATTCTTCTCAAAGCTAGAACAAACTATCTTAAAATTTGTATGGAACCACAAAAAACCCCGAATAGCCAAATATTGAAGACAACCAAAATGGAAGGCATCACAATCCCAGACTTTAGCGTCTACTACAAAGCTGTCATCATCAAGACAGTATGGTATTGGCACAAAAACAGACACATGGACCAATGGAATAGAATAGAGAGCCCAGACTGAACTCACAAGTGTATGGCCAATTAATTTTTGACAAAGCATGAAAGAGTATCCAATGGAAAAAAGACAGCCTCTTCAACAGGTGATGTTGGGAGAGCTGGACAACATGTAGAAGAATGAAACTACACCACTTCCTTACACCATACACAAAAATAAACTCAAAATGGATAAAGGACCTGAACGTGAGACAGAAAACCATAAAAACCATCAAGGAGAAAGCAGGAAATAGCCTCCTTGACCTCAATTGCTGTTAATTTCCTACTCAACACATCCCCAAAGGCAAGGAAATCAAGAACAAAAATGAACTATTGGGACCTAATCAAGATAAAAAGCTTCTGCACTGCAAAGGAAACAATCAAGAAAACTAATAGGCAACCGACAGAATGAGAAAAGATAGTGGCAAAAGGCATATCAGATAAAGGGCTAGTATCCAAAATCTATAAGGAACTCACTAAACTCCATACTAGAAAAATGAATAATCCAGTGTAGAAATGGGCAGAAAACTTGAACAGACACTTCTCCAAAGAGGACATCCAGATGGCCAACAGTCATATGAAATGATGCTCAGGGTCACTCAACATCAGAAGAATACAAATCAAAACCACACTGAGATGCGACCTCACACTGGTCAGAGTGGCTAAAATGAACAAATCAAGAGACTATAGATGCTGATGAGGATGTGGAGAAATGGGCACCCTCCTACACTGTTGGTGGGAATGTAAACTGGTGCAGCCGCTTTGGAAAACAGTATGGAGGTTCCTCAGAAAACTATGAATGGAACTCCCTTATGACCCAGCAATAGCACTGCTGGGGATCTATCCAAGGGATACAGAAGAGCTGATGCATAGGAGCATATGTACCCCAATATTCATAGCAGCACTTTCAACAATACCCAAATCATGGAAAGAGCCTAAATGTCCATCACCTGATGAATGGATCAAGAAGATGTGGTATATATATATACAATGGAATACTACATGGCAACGAGAAAGAATGAAATCTGGCCATTCATGGCAACGTGGATGGACCTCCTGGGTGTCATGCTAAGCTAAATAAGTCAAGTAGAGAAGGAAAGCTACCATATGTTTTCACTCATATGTCTAACAGGAGAAACCTAACAGGGGACCATGGGAAGGGGAAAGGGGTGAAAAGAGTTGGGGAGAGGGAGTGAGGCAAATCATGAGAGACTTTTGAATCCTGAGAACCAACTGAGGGCTGAAGAGGGAGGGAGGAAGGGGAAGGGGGGTGATGGTCATGGAGGGTGGGCACTTGTGTGGAAGAGCACTGGGTGTTATATGGAAACCAAATTGGTAATAAACTATTTAAAAAATTAAAATATTCTTATGTGATTTTTTCAGGCCCTTTATTTGAGTGTGTACAAAACTATTATGTCATAGATTAAGAACTTAGAGCAAATCCTATCAACTGGTATAATAAGGAGGATACCAGTAGTAGGATACCAAAGATATAATGAAAGTAAAAACAACATATATCAACACATGAAATCTCCTACATTTCACTGAGGTGGGGATAACCTCTAGATATTCATTCCATTCCTATGCACAATACATTTCCATCAGGTGAATGTACTCTGCTATATTTGGCCAGGGGGGATGGTAATTGGGAGGAAGTGGTATATGACTAGCAGAACAAGAGCATCTGTATAACTTTATTTATTTAATTTTTTAAGTAGGCTTCCCGCCCAGCATGGAGCTCAGTGCAGGGCTTGATCACTTAACCTACTAAGCCATCCAGCCAGCACCCCACAGCTGTATAACGTTAAACAGAAATGTCTTGGGGTGCCTGGGTGGCTCAGTTAGTTGAGCGTCTGGCTTTGGCTCAGGTCGTGATTTCATGGTTCGTGGGTTCAAGCCCCGCATCAGGCTCTGTGCTGACAGCTAGCTCAGAGCCTGGAGCCTGCTTCAGACTCTATGTCTCCCTATCTCTCTGACCCTCCCCTGCTCGCACTGTCTCTCTCTGTCTCTCAAAAATAAATAAAAAACGTTTAAAAAATTTTTAAACAGAAATATCTTGACATTTATAGAATAAAGTTTTCTAAAATATAATCCCCACATATATTTTAGCAATAAACTGTGGAACAATGGGAAAAAAATACAGAAAAAATATGAATGGCGACATAAGAAATTCAGGGACATCCTAATAAAATTATATTTTGCTTAAAAACAATTCTTACCACTATATACCTTTTAGTAAATGCTTGTTACTACCTCAGAGAAATATGGCACAGATCTGTATCCCTTGAACATTTCAAAAAATAATTAATTCTAAATGCAAAAGAAGGAAAAGAAGGAGGAGGAGGAGGAGGAGGAGGAGGAGGAGGAGGAGGAAATGACTACTACTCCCCAGGTATTATAAGTTCTACCACTTTAGCAACTTTAAATTTTGGGGGGTGTGCCTGGGTGGCTCAGTTGGTTAAGTGTCCAACTTCAGCTCAGGTCAGGAACTTATGTCTCGTGGGTTCAAGCCCACATTGGGCTCTGTGCTAACAGCTCAGAGCCTGCAGTCTGCTTCAGATTCTGTCTGTCTGTCTGTCTGTCTGTCTCTCTCTCTCTCTCTCTCTCTCTCTGCCTCTCCGCCACTCACATTCTGTCTCTCTCTCTCTCTCTCTTAAAAATAAACATAAAAAAATAATTAGAAAAATAATTTGGAAACTATGCATTTACAGTTGAGCTAATATTACAAAATACAATATTAACTTTCTCCAGTCATAAATATGAAAGAAAACCATTTTGCTTAGAAAAAAATTTCCCCCATGAAGAAAATATAAGTATCCACTCTCAGTAATCTGCCTACCTCTAACTGTCTTACAATCTTTCTGCTCCACTGAAATGGCTTTTTTTCTTTCAAGAAAGCCATGAATGTTATTGCAAAATTACATCTTCCTCAATATTTGTGTCAGTCTAAATCTTTGGTTAATCCTCTCCTGGAAAACTCTCTCTTCCATTTGAGATAAGATAGTAAACAATCAATCTCCCTGGGCCGCATAAGTTAGAAGAGAAATCATATCTATCCTACATGGTTATTGTGAGGAAAAATAAGACACTGTCTGTAGCAATCCTTTGTAAACTGTAAATCTATAAACCTATTAGTGTCTTGATATTTGGCAACTAAAACTTTGGCCCATTCCATCAGAGATCTGTCATCCCTACATACATCTTCAACTTTAATGCAAATAATCCAACCCAATTCCAAAACAATCAATGTTTAATGTATTAAACACCTATTCAGTGAGTTTTTCTATATTAATTGTGCTAGGAGCTAAAGATCCAAAAGGGAATAGTCAAGGAAGAAGGAGAAAACCATATAGGCTCAGCTGTCCCAATGTATTTAACAGAAGAGAACACCTTGAGTCATTTGTATATAAGCATAATCAAAATACCTGACTTTTTTCTTTATTTTTTTTAAATCTTTATTTATTTTTGAGAGACAGAGAAACAGAGCACAAGCAGGGGAGGGCAGAGAGAGAGAAGGATACACAGAATCCAAAGCAGACTCCAGGCTTTGAGCTGTCAGCACAGAGCCCGATGGAGCTTGAACTCACAAACTGTGAGATCATGACCTGAGCTGAAGTCAGACACTCAACTGACTGAGCCACCCAGGTACCCCAGTGCTTGACTTTTTTAAATTTAAGGTTTGTTTTCTCATTTTTCTCCCTTTATGTTTGTTCAATTGCTAAATTTTGAGAATGTCTAGAAAGGAAACCTAAATTTTATTTAATTAAAAGCTTTCAGGGCATTGAAGTTGCTATAGAACACTGTGCCCTCAGAAACAACAAACTATCCTCCCCATCAATATGTTTTAAATCATAGTGTAGTTAATATCAAACATACTTCTTAGTCTTGATGGAAAGGTTGACAGAATCTCTCAGGTCCCTGAATCCTCTATTAACTGCCTAAGTTCATCAGAGATCATTAACAGCATGTTTCTGGTCCTAAGCCCTAAGGTCTTTCCCATTTGGGAGAGCTTGGACAGGTCATGTATAAACGCAAAGACTAATGCCAGCCAAGGCCATGGTCAGACCCTCCATGTATCCTCTTACACCCTACCCCAGTGCCTGCTACCACTAGACTTCCCAAAAGCGAAAGTTAAAGGGAAGGAGCCCTAGCCCTTTTTATCAGTTATTCTGGAAAGAACAGAAGAGAGAACAGTGGAAAGGAAGAGAAAAGGAAGAGACCCAGAATACATTACCACCTCAAAAAAAAAAAAATGTGACAAAAGCACATTCAAACTCTTTGTACTTCCCTGTCAAACTTTCCCCTTATGCCAAGTTCAGCCCCACAGTCCAGCCGCATACACCTGAGGACTCCACTCCAGATCTGAGTTGCTTTCCCCTAGCAGGAGAGAGGGGCAAGCATGAGTTCCTTGAGCCCATATAGAGACCAGACTAAGTCATTATAATACCAATTTAACCACTTCAATCACGTTTTCTTTTATGCAACTCAGTCCTAAATTTACCAAAATGATAAATCCATTCACAAAGGAGGAAATTTAAAAGGCTATTTTTAAAAATTTGCATGCAAACATTATTTGGACCTGCCCCTATCTGCTATATCTATTATGCTCTTATTTTTAGTTTCATTTTTGGTGAGCTAAGAGAACAGAGACCTCTCCCTATTGAATGCCCTGAGTACCTCTCAAACTCAACTTTAATAAGGTGAGTTGGGTCAATATATATATAATGTAAGAATTAGCTTTTGAAGAATGATTACTTCTGACACGGTATCAATGAAAAGAAAACTCTATTCAACCTTATAGAAACCATACTTTTTCAGAGCTACAAGGAACTTTGGATTCCATCCATTCCAAAGCTTTACAAACTGGGCTCTCTACCATAGTAGAGGAGCTTGGGAATTACAGAAAGATACAGAAATGGCTTAATATCCAACCCACCCCTTTCACCTCTGTCTTATCTAGGAGGTTTCTGCTCATTTTGTTTGGCTGTTTATAAGAAAAAAAAAATCCCAATACTAAGTATAAATTCAAAAACCAAATGACTCCTTGTTTTCCAAGCAAGGAAAGGTCCAGAGAGATAATATTCCCAAGCTGCTAAATTATGGCATAGCCAGATGAGAACACAAGCCTTCCCACTCCATACTATATATATATATATATACTGCCTCCTCTCTAAAAACATCATAATAGGGTCAAATACACAGGGACAGAGGGAACCTATGCACACATAACATGTTTTTTTCTACTCAAATTACTTTTTTATTTTTGCAATACGAATAAGAAATTAAATTGAAAGTCTGTCTAACAAATTAGCCACTAGCTTACATGATTTAAATTTTAATTAATTAAAATGAAACAAAATGAAACATTCAGTCACATAGTCACACAAGTACTATTGGAAAGTGATGTATAGACAGTATCTCAGCACTGTCTAAACAAACCATCATTTGATTCATAGGTCACAAATGCTACCAACAGATAGTAATCACCTCAATTCAGTATTACAATCCCTTTCAAAAAAGAATAGGGCAAGATATACATTTTACTCCCCACTTTCTTCTACTTAGTTGAAAGCATAAATATATGTCACACAAAAACTTTGGAATTTATCCTGTCACGCTTCTCAATACAGCCAATCACGTAAGGAGAAGTATGGAAATAATAATTTTTCAACTATAACTGTTAATATTTTCCTTAATATAATCTCATGTGAAGCAAATAAAAATGGAAATAGCATTGTCAAGATTTTCTAAATAAAGGTAGGTGAGGAATCTAGGAACTCTATATTGATACTTTTTAAGTTCATTATTCCACATTCTCTACAAGAATCATTCCAAGTAAAGTTGAGCCAGTTTTTCATAATTTAAAAGGCAATTCCTACAGTAAGTATATTTGAAGATTGCATACTTTTCTGATGATACTTTGAAGGACCATAAAGCATGTGAGAAGATAGTATTATCATTAAAAAGATTTCAGTTTGATGTTGAACCTGGCCCCAACGTGAATCATATTGCTTCAGAAATTCTTTGGCAATGTAGTAAAAGATAAATCGGCTTTTTAGAGTCAAAAGCATTTTAAAATGGACTTCAATGAAAAAGAAGTAATGTAAGATAAAAATTATATTAGAGACAGAAAGAAAGGGACCTGGGAAATTTTAAAGCAAGGCCTCATTTCCTGGCATTAATAAGTTTTACATAAAGGTAAATTTAAGTTTAGCACCTTTACTACTCTTGCCAGAACTCTTAACAAAAATCAGATGCCAGTCTAACAAAACAATGAAATAACTAATTTAACACTTTCTTAAAAACACAGTCAGATTTATGACCTGGAATTACAATATGGAAATGCCCATTTTAGGTAATGCCCTCCTTATTAAAGTGTGTAGAGTAGATTTTCTATATGCTTAGTGATTATAAAATCTCTTTATTTACACTACCTCATTGTTTTATTCACTCAGCAAACATTTATTATGTACATATTATGTGTGAGACACTACAGCTAAGTGTTAGACTATAAAGACCTATAAACACAGAGCTGTTACAGTTTTTGCTCTCAGGAAGTTATAATTTGGAGAGATAAATTTGCAAATCAATAATACAGTAATAATAATAATAGCAGTCAATGAGCCATTATTATATCAACTTACACTATCATAAGTGCTGTGATAAAAGTATATAAAGGATATACAAGAGAGGGTTCCTAATCCAGACTAAGGTAAAAGAGGGCCTCTAGTTAAGTATAAACTCATCTTAAAGAACAAACCTGAAAAAGCCATAGAGAGACTGGCCTTTAGGGAAAGGGAAGAAGCGAGAAAACTTGGCAGCTTCCAGGGCAAAGGAAAGGTCTTGGAAAGAGACAAGCAGATGCTTACCACTTGGACAGAGCAGGTACCCAGAGGAAGGCTAACAGTGATGGGAGGTATATCATGATTGGCTGGATTCCAGTTGCTTTCATTTGGGACAAATGATGCTGGATGGTATCAGAGGCTTTGTGAAGCTTCAAACTGACAGCTTGGTCTTTGGGCTTGGAGGCTAGCCCACAACCAAGGCCCTTAATGGAAAGGGAGTCTAAAGATACAGCGGCTGGCCAATCAGCAGTTTATTATAAATGCTCTAGACCCACAGGTGCTTAACCTCAGGTATGGCGGGAGCTTTCATGACAGAAGCCAGGCCCCTGTTCTGTAGCAGGCAACAGCATGGCTGAGATTCAGTCCCCAGGTAGGTCCCAAGTATGGTCTTCAGGGGTGGTCAATCTGTTTCTTCTAGCTGGAGCTGGTTTGCACTAGTTCTTAACTTAACTTAACTTAACTTAACTAAACTATTTTCAGAAGTTTCCCAAGTTGTTAGTGTGGCCAACTATCCTCATTGGCCCAGAACTGTCTTAGTTTTAGTCTTAGTTTTCCCCTATGACCAGAGAAACCAAACCCTGAGGGGTTATGGTAACTAAGGAGTTACCATACTACACTAGTAACCTAAAATCAGTCATGGTGGGAGTATATCTGTGACAAAAACTGGCAAACACAATCAATCAGGCCCAGGCTTTCACTTCCCCTCATCCTCACAGGTAGTTCTTAAACATTTCCTAGCATGCCATTAGATTCCTCCCTCTGCTATCAACTTTATTTATTAAAAAACAGTATCAAAAAAGGAATTGCTGGGGCACCTGAGTGGCTCAGTCAGTTAAGCATCCAACTTTGGCTCAGGTCATGATCTCATCGTTCATGTGTTCACAAACCCCTCATTGGGCCCTGTGATGACAGCTCAGAGCCTGGAGATTACTTTGGATTCTGTGTGTCTTTTTCTCTGCCCCTCCTCTGCCTCCTCTCTCTCTCTCTCAAAAATGAATAAACATTAAAAAAAAAAAAAAGAAATTGTCAAGGGTGCTTTCTTAGATCAGACTATATTGCTATATTTGCTATGTCCACTGACAAAGAAAGAGGACATCACGCTAAGACTAGAAACGACCTCTGTCTGCCCCGATGAGGGGTTGCTGAGGAGGCTCTCCGGCCTCTCCATTCCTAGCAACAAAGGTCAGCTGCTTCAGCAGGAAGATTGAAGGCTTCAACTCCACTTCCTTCCTGTTCATTCTCTACTTCTGCCAACTCGTTAGTCACCTCACTCACATACTGAACATAAATTACTTAATTTTATCTCTCAATTCTTTTATTTAATCTATCATGTGCCTCAGTTTCAGCTTTTCATCTAACTTTACCTTTAACTCAGTTTTATTTTACTTTTGTCCTTATTTCATTTTCTTCACTTTATTATTATTGTAATGCAATTGACATACAATGCTGTATTATAAGCTTCAGGAGTACAACACTGATTCAACAATTCTAAACATGACTCAATGCTCAACACCTTAAGTCTAGTCACCATCTGTCACCATACAACATTATTACAACTTTATTGACTATATTCCCTTTGCTGTGCCTTTCATCTCTGTGACTTATTTATTTTATAACTGAAAGTACAAACTTCTAATTGTCCTTATTTTATGTTAAAATCATTAATGTTACTGCTGGAGTTTTAACTTGTCTTATCCTAATTCTTTTCTCTTTCCCTTTGCAGTTTTTAGTTTCTTATGCATTCTTTTTATTTACTTTATATTATCTTAACCCTTTCCTATTTCTCTTGGATGTAGCTTTAACTTATTCTCATGTTTAAATCATTTTTCATTGACTTACCTATACAGGAAGGAATGTGAATAACATAATCTAGAGAGCATCCACATTAGATGCCTAGAAGTTTCTTCTCCCTGCCACATCATCTCTCTACTCATATTCCCAATTCTTTCAATAACTATAGCTCTGCCCTTAGAAACCCATTCCCTAGCCCAGTCCAGGATGGCTCTGCAAAGCACCCAAGTCCATTCTCTGGAGGATATAAATACAATGCTAATGACACAGTCGATTTGTTATCAATGTTCCCTCAATCCCATTTACAATGGCACCAAAAACAATAAAATATCTAAGAATAAACTTAACCAAAGAGGTGAAAGATCTGCACTCTCAAACTGATGAAAGAAATTCAAGAGAATGCAAAGAAATGAAAAGACTTTCTGTGTTCATGGGCTGGAAGAACAAATATTGTTAAAATGTCTAAAAACAAAAAATGTTAAAATGTCACTATCAAAATACCAACAGCATTTTTCACAGAACTAGAACAAATAATCCTAAAATTTGTGTGGAACCACAGAAGATCTCGAATAGGCAAAGCAATCTTGAAAAAGAAAAACAAAACTGGAGGTATCACAATGCCAGATTTCAAGTCATATTACAAAGCAGTAGTGATTAAGACAGTATGATACTGGCATAAAAACAGACACATAGATCAATGGAATAGAATAGAAAACCAAGAAATGAACCCACAATTATATGGTCAATTAAACTTTGACAAAGCAGGAAAGAATATCCAATGGGGAAAAGACAGTCTCTTCAACAAATAATGTTGAGGAAACTGGACACTAACATGCAAAGAATGAAACTAGACTACTTTCTTTCACCATGCACAAAAATAAAATTCAAATGGATTAAAGACGTAAATATAAGATGTGAAACCATAAAAATCCTTGAAGGAAGCACAGGCAGTAATCTCTCTGAAATCAGCTGCAGTAACATTTTTCTAGATATGTCTCCATGAGGCAAAAGAGACAAAGAAAAAATTAAACTACTGGGACTACATCAAAATAAAAAATTTCTGCACTGCAAAGGAAACAATCAACAAAACTAAAAGGTGACCTACAGAATGGGAGAAGATATCTGTGAATGATATATACAATAAAGGGGTAGTATCCAAAATATATAAAGGAAGGATATGACTCAATATAAAAAAAATTAAAAGGACAGAAGATATGAACAGACATCTCTCTAAAGACATTCAAATAGCCAACAGACACATGAAAAGATGCTTAACATCATTCATCATCAGGGAAATGTAAAGAAAAACTACAATGAGACATTGTTTCACACCTGTCAGAATGGGTAAAATAAAAAACACAACAAACAACCAGTGTTGGTGAAGATATGGAGAAAAAAGTGGGAATGCAAATTGATGCAGCCATTGCGGAAAACTATATGGAGGTTCCTTAAAAAATTAAAAACTGCCATACAATCCAGCAATCATACTACTGGGTATTTACCAAAAAATCAAAGATGCTGATTCAAAGGGATACATGCACCCCATGTTTATAGCAGCATTATTTACAATGGCCAGATGATGGAAGCAGCCCCACTGTCTATCAGTAGATGAATGGATAAACACGTGATATATATACAATGGAAGATTATTCAGCCATAAAAGAAAAACTTGCCATTTGCAACAACACGGATAGATCTAAAAAATCAGTAAGAGAAAGTCAAATACCATATGATTTCACTCATATATGGAATTTAAAAAACAAAATAAATGAGCAAAGGAAAGAAAAAAAGAGAAACAAACCTAGAAACAGACCCTTAACTATAAAGTACAAACCAATGGTTACCAGAGGAGAGGTAGGTAGGAGGATAGGGGAAATAAGAGATGCGGATTAAAGAGTAGACTTACCGTGATAAAAAAAAAAAAAGAAAATCATAAAGAAAAATCATTAAAAAAAATGTTGCCTGTCAACATTTCAAACTGTCATCCTCATCAGTTTCCAAAATAAACAATGGATCTGGAGCAAACCAAGATAATCACATGTCATGAGCCAAGAGATCTCCAAAGGAAGGGACTGCTTACTCTTCCCATCCTAATCTTTACCAGGATGTCACATTCTTCCTAGAGGAGGTTTCCTTTCTTTTCTTTTTTTTTTTTTTTTTTTTGAGAGAGAGAGCATGCAATCAGGGGAGAGGAGCAGAAAGAAAGAGAGAGAGAGAGAGAGAAACTCAACCAGGCTCCGTGATCACCATAAAGACAGACTCAGGGCTCAATCTCATAACCATGAGATCATGACCTGAGCTGAAATCAAGAGTCGGATGCTTAACTGACTCAGTTAACTGACCCCTTGGAGGAATTTGTTTTAAAAACTCTTCCCCAGCTCTCTTCATCTTAGAGGGATAAAAAGCAATCTAGATCAAGGGCTACTCCACAAAGAACATGACTTAAAGCAGCATTTGTGTTTTGCCCTACTGGATGGTTCTTAACCTGAGGCATGGAATCCTGTGCTTAGATGCTCAGGCCTCCTAGGAAAGGTGGCTTTGGAGATGACAGAGTAGCTCCTCTCATGTTCCTGTTCAGGATTTAGTAGATGTGGGCTCACAATTGGAGTGCAGAGGCCAAGAGCTGCATTACTTTGATATCCTATTAGATAAGAGGAAATTAAACATTGCCTTGGGTTCCTCCAATTTAAGGTTTCTCTTTTTCTACATATTGAGAAATTGAAGGTAATCTTAAATCAGAATTACAAAATATAATCAAAAATATAAATCTGCCCTTCCTAATACCTGTTTTTCAAGGACTTCCAGGTAGCTAAAATAATTCTGTGTTCTCACAATAATAAAAAATAAGAAATACAACTAACAACCTTTATAAAGTATTTCCCCGTGAATTTCTCTTTCAGACCCCCCAATAACACTATAATGTTGGACTTGTCTCAACTGAGGTATTCTTACAGGTAAGAAATGGATTTGTACATCAACCTCCTAATTGCAAGATCCCATACCACTTTCACTGTGCTGCATGAGGGCCCACTCTCCTTAAAGAATGAAGGACTAAATTGCAGCTATTTGCCATCCAGAAGCCTATTCATTTTAGCCTAATATCAAGGCTGAGTTTCCAGCAGACAGAAGACTGGATGGCTGACCTCCTAATAAGGAGATCTTCTCAGGCACAATACAAATTAAAAAGAGAGGGAGTTAAGACAGAAAAATCAGAGATGAATATGAGACAAAGGGAGCCTAGCCAAATGTAAGCCATTTTTCTAGTACTAAAGATAAATCCAGTAATTAAAAAAGGATTAAGTTTCCAATTCAAGATGGCGACATAGGAAGACTGAACTCACCTCCTCCATGGAACATACTAAATTATACCTATCAATAGAACTCCTCATGAAGAACTAAGGGCTGACTGAATACCTACTGAACAACCAAAGACAGACAGAGAAGAAGAGAGATGGAGACACAGTAACAAAGTGAACCCCCCCACCCTCTTGATGCTATCTGGGAGCTGCAGTGGGGAGGAATAATACCAAGGGACTGGGAAAAGATTCTTTGTTCTTGGGCAAAGAAAAAAACCCCACATTTTAAAAGAGTAACTAGCATATAAGAAAGACAACACTAGAACTCTCCCAAGCAGTGGAGGAGCTGCAGGAAAGTTCTCCAGGTCAGACAGACTAGAGAACAACATAGTTTATGTTCCAACCCAAGCTTAGAAGCCTGAATAGGAGCAAAGTCCAGGCACCGTGGTGGGCAGGTCTGATGGTCTTGGTGGGCTTGCACCTTCAGTCCACAGGCCCATACCAGCCCTAGACACACTGGGACACAGAAGAAAGGCTAAGGTTTAGAGGGGACAGGGAACTGCAGTACTGCTCTCTCCCCTTGTACCTCAAGGTCCCAGACTGAAGCAGCATTTGGCCACCATAAAGGGTTGGTTCAGATGCCATAAATGGAGGATCAGATCATCACAGAAGGCTTACAACCTCAGCAAGCACAGAGTACACAGGCCCACATCAGCCCTACATGCACTGGCAAACAGGAAAAAAAAAAAAAAAAAAGCCATGGTTTAGATGGGCAAGGAAACTGCAGGAACACTTTCTCTTCCACCATCTTAAAGTCCCAGAATGGAATTTGGGAGCTTTGCAACCTCCGTAGGCCAGGGTCCACAAGTCCACAGCTGCCACCCTATGATGCTGAGGCACAGCAAGTAAGCCATAGTTTTGTGGGGCTTGGGGCTTTTTTACTGTTTTATTTTCTCTTATTTACTTTTTAAATTTTGTCTTGTTTGGGTTTTATATTTTTATATTTAAATTTGTTCTTTTTTTTTTCTTCTCTTTTTTCTTCATTCTCCTTTTTTTCTTTTCTTTTTCTCTTATTATTTTTTTCTCTATTCTCTCTGTAAAAAGCCATAGTTTAAAAGAGTAACTATCCTGAAACCAAAACTACACTGTATGTTTACTAACTTGAATTTTAATAAAATAGTAACTAGCATATACAGTCACAGCTTCAGCCCAGCCAGAATAAGTAACCAGACACACACAGTCTGCACCAGGGTCACCACAGACAAGATTATTCCTTCAACTATAGTAGAAGTAGCCATTTCATTTAATCCATACAAACACACACAGAAAATCAGGCAAAATGGGATACAGAGGAACATGCTTCAAAAGAAAAAAGAAGAAAAAAAAACCTCACTAAAAGAATTAAATAAAACAGAGATATGCAATATCCCCCATAAAGAATTTAAAGTAATGTTTATAAAAATAATCACTGGGCTGGAGAAAAGATGGAAGAATTCAGTAACACCTTCAATAAAGAGAAATGTATTAAAATGTACCAACCAGAGCTGAAGAATACAATAACTAAAATTAAAAAACACACAAAGGAATAAACAGTAGATTAGAGTATACAGAAGAACATATCCGTGATCTGGAAAATAGGATAATGAAAATCACACAAGCTGAACAGCAAAAAAAGAAAAGAATTTTTTAAAATGAGGACAGATTAAGAGATCTCTTGAACATCAAGTGGAAAAAAAAATTCACATAACAGGAGTCCCAGCAGAAGGAAAAAGAGAAAGGTATAGAAAACTTATTTGAAGATATAACTGAAAAACATCCTTAACTTAACAAGGGAAATAGACATCCAGGTCCAAGAAGCACAGAGAGTTCCAAACAAGATGAACCCAAGGAGACCAACACCATGACACACAATAATTAAAATGCAAAAGGTTAAAGATTTTTAAAAGAATCCTAAAAGCAGCAAGAGAGAAACAAAAAGTTACCTAGAAGGGAAAACCCTGATTTTTCAGCAGGAACTTTGCAAGCCAGGAATGGCATGATATATTCAACGTGTTAAAAGGAAAAAACCTACCATCAAGAATGGTTACCATTCAGATTTAAAGGAGATATAAAGAGTTTCCCAGACAAAAGAAAGGTAGAGGAATTTATAACCACTAAACCTTACAAGAAATATTAAATGGACTTCTTTAAGTTGTAAACAAATGGCCATAATTAAACATTAGAAAAATATGAATAAGAAATGTAAAATATGACCACATATAAATAAAATGTGGAGAAGGGAGTAAAAGAAAAGAGAAAAGGGAAACAGAAATTTTTTTTCTTTTTGGGGGGGGTGGTTTAGAATGTACTTGAACTTAAATGATCATCAAATTAATATGGACTGCTATTTACTTAGGATGTTATATATGAACCTCATGATAATCATAAACCCAAAACCTATGATGGATACGCAAAAAATAAAGAGAAAGAAAGTCAAACAAAACACTGTAGATACTCATTGATCACAAAGAAAGAAAGCAAGAGAAGAAGAAAGGAATAAAGAAGAGCTAAAAATGGAATTTTTTAAATGTCAATAAGTATATACTTATCAATAATAACTTTAAGTGTAAATATCCTAAATGCTCCAATCAAAAGACAAAGAGTGACAGAATAAATTAAAAAACAAAACCCACCTGTATGCTGCCTACAAGAGACTCCCCTCAAACCTAAAGATGCATACAGACTGAAAGTGAAGGGATAGGAAAACATTCACCATGCAAATGCGAGTAAAAAAAGCTGGGGTCACAATATTTATATCATACATAACAGACTTTAAAACAGATCATAACAAGAGGCAAAGAAAGGCATTACATAGTGATAAAGGGATCAATCCAACCTGAGGATATAACAATTGTAAATATGGACCCAATACTGGGGCACCTAAATACATGAAGCAAACATTAATGGACATAAAGAAAGAAACTGATGGTAATACAATAATAGTAGCGGACTTTAACACTTCATGTGCATCAACGGATAGATCACCCAGACAGAAAACCAATAAGAAAACAACATCTTTGAATGACACATCAGACCAGATAATCAAAAAAGATATACACAAAACATTTTATCCAAAAACAACAGAATAAACATTCTCTTCAAGTGCATATGGAACATTGTCCAAAAAAGGTCACTTGTTAGGCCAGAAAACAAGTCTCAATAAATTTAAGAAGACTGAAATCATACCATGCATTTTTCTGAAAAAGACATACATATGGCCAACAGACATATGAAAAAGATGCTCAACATCACTCATCATCAGAGAAATGCAAATCAAAACTACAATTATACACACACACACACACACACACACACACACAACACATACACATACACAGACATGTGTTAGAAAGCTAAAATCAAGAAGACCAAAAACAAGTGTTGACAAGAATGTGGAGAAAAAGGAACCCTTGTGCACTGTTGGTGGGAATGTAAATTGGTACAGCCACTTTAGAAAAGTTTGGACATTCTCTAAAAAATTAAAAATAGACCTACATATGACCCAATGATTCCACTATTGGGTATAGTAAAACCTTGGATGGTGAGTAACTTGCTCTGTGAGTGTTCCACAAGACAAGTGAACATTTCTAATAAAGTTTAACTTGATAAATAAGCAATGTCTTGCAATATGAGTAGTATGTGATACCAAATATCACATGGTCACAACTGAGCCAATGCCTCTCTCTCTTTGCGGGATTGTGGGTGATCATCTCTCATGCTCGGATGCTCGGTCTCAGGCCATGGTGTTTGGCAGAAATCAGAGATTTTTCAGAACTTTGGAAGTTGCCCACAACTGGCAGTAGTATATTTTTTGTCACTTCAAAGAAACTATGGAAAGTCCTTTGCTATACCATATAAGAGCAAGCTTAGGAATGCTTTGCTTCATTCTAGGTCAGGCTGCCTATAGATATCGACCCTTTCCTCTGCTACCTTATTGCTAGTTACATTAAATAAAGTATATGACAAGAGTTTATTAATACTGTATTATAGTCAACATCTGTTAGTGATAGTGAAAGTCTTCTTACATAATAAGGCTTCTCTCGTCTCCCTCACACTAGCCATGAAGATTTTCAAAAGTAAGTGAAGATTAACTTATTTTTGTTTATATTTTGTATATAATTATTTTGTATATTACAGTAGTGTAATCATTTTTATATGAATACTTTTGGGTTGTGGAATGAATCATCTGAGTTTCCATTATTTCTTATGGGGAAATTCGCTTTGATATATAAATGTTTTGGATGATAAGCATGTTTCCAGAACAAATTATGCTTGCAAACCAAGGTTTTACTGTATTTACCCATGCAAAATGAAGACACCATTAGAAAAGATATATGCACCCCCATATACTTAATGCAGCATTTTTTGCAACAGCCAAGACATGGAAGCAACCTAAATGTCCGTCAGTAGATAAATGGTTAAGGAAAGTGTGATGCATGTACACAATGGAACAGTACACAACCAAAAAAGGATGAGATCTTGCCATTTGAGACAATATGGATGGACATAGAGGGTATTATACTAAGTGAAATAAGTCAGACTGAGAAAGAAAAATAGCATATGATTCTACTCATAAATGGAATATTTAAAAGAAAGCAATGAATGAACAAGAAGCAGAATCAGAACTATAAATACAGAGAACAAACTGATGGTTGCCAGAGGGGAGGGTGTGGGAGGTTAGCAAAATAGGTGAAGGGGAGTGGGAGATACAAGAGGAATATGTTCTAATACATACACAAATGCACACACACACACACACACACACACACACACACACACTATACTACTGCCACTACTATTACTACTACTACTAATAATAATAACAACAGTAATAATAAAAAGAGGGTAGGAAGAAACTCTGGGAGGTGATGAATATGTTTATGGCCTTGATAGTGGTTTCCCAGATGTATACTTATCCCCATACTTATCAAGTTGTATGCACTGAAGATGTATCAGCTTTTACATGTCAATCACACCTCAATAAAATGGTTTAAAAATAAACAAATAAAAGTGTGGGTTTTAGAGTGAAACAGACTGGGGTTCAGGTCCCAGTTTTGCCACTTATTAGTGGTGTGACTTTGACGAAATCATTTAAATTTTCTGAATCTCAGTTTACTCATCTGTAGAATGGGGACACCATGGATGGAATAATATGATGTTTGGGATTATCTTTTTAACAATCCAGGTGGGAGTGGGCAGGGCTATAAAGGAATCAAAACTGGTCACAGGTTGATAATTGTTGAAGTTGAATGATGGGTATATAAAGACTTATATCATTCTCGTATTTTGTGTATGTTCTAAATTTCCATTATTATAAAGCCTAAAAATATGAATGCCTCATCAGAAAAAATGGATAATCAAAAGGAACTATTGATAATTCATGAAAGAAATACAAATGGCCTAGTATTTTTAAATGTTTGACTTTACTAATAATTTTTTTAGGTTTATTTGTTTATTTTAAGAGAGAGAAAGAGAGAAAGGAAAAGAGGGAGAATCCCAAGCAGGCTTTGCATTATCAGTGCAGAGCCCAAAGCAGAGCTCAAATTCATGAACTACGAGATCATGACCTGAGCCAAAATCAAAACGCAGATGCTTAATTGACTGACCCACCCAGGTGCCTCTTACTAATATTTTTAAATGTAAATTTTACAAATAAAAATAGTGTATCTTAAGTGATGACCAAAACCAACAACAACAGTTTGTGGACTGATCCTATCTGATTTCAAGACGTATTATAAACTACAGTTTATAATCAAGATAGTGTGCGACTGGCATAAATGAAGGCATAGTTCAATGGAACAAATCTAGGGTGCCTAGTGGCTCAGTTGGTTCAGTGTCAGACTCAATTTCAGCTCAAGTCATAACCCCAGGGTCCTGGGATTGAGCCCTGAATGGGGCTCTGCACTGAGTGTAGAGCCTGCTTAAGATTCTCTGTCTCTGTCTCTGTCTCTCTTTCTCTCTCTCTCTCAGCTCCCCACCTCAATAATTAAAATAAAAACAAAACAAAATGAAACAAAACTTAGAATCTCACAATAGACAAATATATCTCTGTCAATTGTTTTCAACAGATGCCAAGGAATTCAGTTGCAGAAAAGAAAGGTTTACCAACAATAAGTGCCATATGAACTGGTTGTACATTTGGAAAAAAATAAACATTGACATTTACTTCACACTATACATAAAAATAACTGTAAAAAGATCATAAGCCAAAGTGTATAAAACTTCCAGAAGAGGGGCGCCTGGGTGGCTCAGTAGGTTAAGTGTCTGGCTTCAGCTCAGGTAAGGATCTCACAGTTTGTGGGTTTGAGCCCCGCGTTGGGCTCTGTGCTGACAGCTAGCTCAGAGCCTGGAGCCTGCTTCGGATTCTGTGTCTCCCTCTCTCTCTGACCCTCCCCTGATCGTGCTGTCTCGATCTCTCAAAAAAAATAAATAAAAATAAAAAACATTAAAAAAAAATTTAAAAAAAAAAACTTCCAGAAGAAAAAAATAACAGAAATGTTAATGATCTTGGATTTAGTTAAGATATTTTTAAATAGGACACAAGAATCACAAACTAAAAAAAGGAAAAAAAAACCAACAAATAGAATTTCATCAATATTTTAAACATTTTCTCTTTAAAAGACATTGTCATACAATTTACAAGATATAGATCAATTCCTCAAAAACCACAAATTACTAAAAGACTACTAAAATGAAATAGATAATGTGAATAATCCCATAACTGTTAGATTGAATTTAAATTAAAAGCTCCCTAGGGGTGCCTGAGTGGCTCAGTTGATTAAGTGTCCAACTTGGGCTCAGGTCATGATCTCAGAGCTCGTGAGTTGGAGCCCTGAATCAGGATCTGTGCTGTCAGCTCCAAGCCTGGAGCCTGCTTCAGATTCTGTGCCTCCCTCTCTCTCTGCCCCTCCCCTGCTCGCTCGCTCTCTCTCTCAAAAATAAATAAGCATTTTTAAGTATTTAAAAACTAAAGGGAAGGTAAGGAGATGGGAGAGGAAGAGAGGGAAGGGAAGGGGAGGAAAGAAAGGAAAGGAAAAAGAAGGGAAGGGAAGGGAAGGGAAGAAAAGGGAAAGGAAAGGAAGGAAAGGGAGACAGAGAGAGAGAGTTCTATCTAGAGGAACCCACACACACAAAAGAATTCTACAACTAATAAACACAAAAGAATCACATTTTATTTAGTAACAAAAACATGTAGACACTAAAATTTAAAACACAATACTATTACAATCGTGTCAAAGAAAATTAAATGCTTAGGTACAGATTTAACACAGCATGAACAGTGGGGTGGCAGTGTAGTATGGTGTTGAGGAAGACAGGTTGGTAGCAATAAACATAAGTAAAACCAAAAATGAAAAAAAACATGCAAAGATATGTATGCTGTAAATTACAAAATACTGTTTAAAAAATTCAAAGACCCAAATAAACAGAAAGCTATAGAATGGTTTTAAAGATTCAATATAGTAAATCCATCAGTTCTTCATATAGATTTAATTTATCCCTATGAAAATTCCAACAGTAATTTTTTTTAATCTGCAATAAGCAGAATAATAGCCCCCACAAAGATATACATGTTCTAACTCGTGGATCAAAAAGTTGCATATCTTGACAATGGTGGTAATTACACAAATCTGCATGTGTGATTAAATTGCACAGTGCTATACACACACTGGTCCATGTAACACCGGTGAAATTTAAATAAGCTCTGTGGATGGTTCCAATGTCAATTTCCTGACTGATATTGTGCAACAGTTATTCAAAATGCAAGATGTTACCATTGGGAGAAACTAGATACCGGGTACACAGGACCTCCCTATGTATATTTCTGCAACTTCCTGTGAACCTATAATTAAAAAAGAAAAAACTTAAAAGACGTTACTGTGAAAATTAATCAAAACACAAATCTCAGATTGGGAAAAAACATTTTAAAAACCTATTAAATAGAGAATTTGTGTCAAGGATACATAAAGAACACTTATAACTGAATAATATAAAAACAAACAACCAAATAAAAAACAGGCAATGATTTGAACAGATACTTCACTAGAGATATACAGATAGCAAATAAGTATTTGGATATAGGCTCAAAATCATTTGTCACTAGGGAAATACAAATTAAAGCCACAATAAGCTATTACCTCATATAAGAGCTAAAATTTTAATGACTGACCATACCAAGCATTGACAAGGATATAAAGGAACAGAAATTCTCATTTGTTGTTTGTATAGAATATAAAATAATACAATCACTGTGGAGTACTCTTTGACCATTTCTTTAAAAGTTAAACTTATACCTACCATATGACCTAGACATTCTACCCTGAGGTATATACCCAAAAGAGATGAACACATAGATCTATACAAAAATTCACATATAAATGCTCATAAAGACTTTATTTATAATTGTCCCACACTAAACACACCACAAAGGCCTATCCAAAAAAATTAATGTAGGAAAAGTTTAAGAATTTTCTTAATTGACCCCCAGTGACCCTGGAGAATCCTCTCTTCTTTGACTGTGGGTGGATCCTGTGAATAGGAAATATCACTCCCATGATTATGTTACATAATAAGGGAGATTATCCAGGTAGATCAATCTAATCACAAAAGCCCTTTAAAAGCAGAGCTTTTCTCTGGCTGATAGAAATTAGAAGCACCAGAAGGATTTGACACATTACTGCCGGTTCTGAAAATGGTCAGGATACAGCCTTTGGGAGCTTAGAGCAACCACTGCTGTGGGCCAGCAAGGAAATAAGTGACCTCTCCTACAACCACTTGGAACTGAATTCTGTCAACAAACTGAATGAATTTGGAAGCAGATTCTTCCTGAGATCCTCCAGATAAGAGTCTGGCTCGACCAACTCCTTGCTTTTGGCCTTGAGATCCTAGTCAAAGAATCCAGTCTAGTACACCTAAAATTCTTACCAACAGATTTGTGAGATTAAAATAAAAGTGGGGGGATGGAATGCTGTTTTAAACCCCTATGTTTGTGGTAATTTGTTACACAGTTTTAAAAAAAGTGATACACACTCTGGTACCTGGAAAGTGGGATGCTGTGTTAATACCTAAAATATGACTTTGAAACTGGGCAGTGGGCAGAGACTAGAAAACTTTGGAGGAGCATGACAGAAGTCCTGAACAAACTATCAGTAGAAAGGTGGCAGTGAAAGATAATGCTGGTGAGGGTTCAGAAAGAAGTGAAGAACATATCACTGGAAACTAAGTGAGGGAAATCTTTGTTATATAAAGGCATAATATGTAGCAAAATCACATCC
The DNA here is from genome assembly GCF_006229205.1 of Suricata suricatta. Classification (NCBI taxonomy): domain Eukaryota; kingdom Metazoa; phylum Chordata; class Mammalia; order Carnivora; family Herpestidae; genus Suricata; species Suricata suricatta. The sequence goes on from NC_043713.1 coordinate 51,096,782, forward strand.
TGTAGTCATGTGGAAAGCAGAATTCAAAGGTGATAAACTTGAATATTTAGCTAAAATGTCCAAGCAAAGCGTTGACGGTGCTCCCTGGTTTCTTCTTGCTGCTTATAGTAAAATGCAAGAGGAGCCAAACTGAAGGAAAAACTCTTAAGGAATCAAGATGCTGATTTGGGAAACAGTTGGCCTATCCAGGTGGCAAAATATGCTAAGAGTCAGTGCTTCTAAAATCATGGCATAAAGAAAAAACTGGGAGTGTGACTGTCCAACTCTTTCATGAAACCTTGGGAAGATTAAAGGGCCAGAGTATTCAATCATAAAAAAAGATCCCTTAGAGATGAAGAGTATCCTAAAGATCTTCTCAATCAACCTGGAGAACTCAAGGAAGTTTAAGAGCATTGGTCTTCAGTCATTTCAGCAAAAGCCAAAAAAAGAGAAGGGATTATATCTTTTCACAATCTGTGGATCTGGCTCTTGTCTGATGAGTGAATCCCCTTGCATCCCAAACAAGATCCACAAGGTTCTAGAAAATTTTATATTAGCAGAAATTATACAAGCTTAGGCTGAAAGGGAGAGTATAAAATGAAAAGGCTGTCAAACCTTCCCCCACCCCAATTATACTGCCAGGAAGCAGGCTGATAAAAAGAAGTCAACTGTAGTAAATATAAGCTACCTTTCACAGAAAAGGAAGGATGACACAAAGGATGAAAACCAAAGCCAAGAGAGATGAACCAGAGCTCAGAGGGTGGAGCCAAGAGCCCTAAGTGCAGAGCGGGGAACCAGTGTTATTGCCAGGCCTTACTGAAATTATACTGAATTCTAATCAAGGAAGTCTGCCTAGAGTTCACCTGGCTAGATTTTCAGACTGATTTGGATTAGATATGGTCATTTTCCCCTATATTTTCTTTTCTAACTGGAATAGTTATAACTCCTATGCTTTGACTGTCCCACTACTGTATGTTGATTGTGTTAGAGGCAGGTCACTTGTTTCTTGAGTTCCACAGATCCACAAATGGAGAGGAATTTTTCCCAGAAGCTTTACTTAATGGATTATACAAGAAGCTTCTGTTCTAACCTAATTTAGATAATTTAAATGAGATTTGGGACTTTTGAGCTGATGAAATTTAGATGAGATCCTGGACTTTGAAACGGTGCTATAATGAAATGGTATCCTTGCAAAACTTGAGGAGAAGTGAACGTATTTTACATGTGAGACAGACATGGACCTCTGGGCACCAGAGGCTGGGCCCATGGTAGGCAAAATTCTAAGAAAGACACTCAAAGAACTTCATACTTTATAAAGCCTCCCCCACTTTGAATTTTGTTGAAACCTGTGAATACAATCATCTTATCACCCACAAAAGGGAAATTATTCAAGTGGGTTGAATCTAAGCATAAAAGACTTTTAAAAGCGGAGAATTTTCTCTAGATGGCAGCAAATGGAGAAGTTAGAGAGAGTAGTTGAAGGCTAAATACTCAATGTGAGTTGACCCCTAGCTGGTAGCCATCAAGGAAACATTCATCAACCTGAATGACCTTGAAAATGGATCTTCCCTAAAGCCTCCAGATAAGAGCTCAGTTCGGCCAACCCCTTGCTTTTGGTATTCTGAGATCTTAGTAGTGACCCAGGTGAGACTGCCAGAATTCTGACTTACAAGATTGTAAACTAATAATGAGTGTTTTTTTTAAGCCATTATGATTGTGCTAGTTTATTAGGGCATCTAGACACAATTCTAGAAAATGCACTCAACTCCACAGTACAGAATGCAGATCAGTGATTGCCTAGGGATAAAATGTAGAGAGGTAATTATGAAAGATGGATTATATAGGGCCTTGACAAAAGCTTGGGAGATAATGATTATGTTTATTATCTTGTTTGTGATGGTAGCTTCACAGGTACACACATAAGTCAAAGCTCATTAAACTGTACATTATAAGTATATGCAAATATATCAATTATACCTCAATATAGCTATAAAATAATATAAATATTCCTACAAGGGGCACCTGAGTGGCTCAGTTGGTTAAGCTTCTAGCTCTTGCAGCTCAGGTCATAATTTCAAGGTTCAGTTCATGAGATAGAGCCCCACATCAGGCTCTATGCTGGTAGCTTAGAGCCTGCCTGGGACTCTCTCTCTCTCCCTCTCTCTCCCTCCCCCACTCATGCTCTCTCTCAAAATATATAAATAAACATTTAACATAATAATTTCAAATGAGTTAGAATATCCTTATAAATACAAAGTTAGGCCTATATTATTATATTCACAAACTCAAAGAATGAACAAACTTAAAAAATATTTTTCTTTGGCAAAATAAGTAAATGAATTGGCAACTTTGTCAGATAATCATTTCAATCTAACATTTTACTTGGTAGATAAATATTTATAGAAAAGTTGTAAACTGTATAAATACTTTTGTCAAAATGCTAAGTAAAAGCAAAACTAATAGAAAATAAATCATCGTTTACCAAGGGCCAGGGGTGGGAGGAAGGGATTGACTATAACTGGACACATGAGCTTTGGAGGTGAAGAACATGTTCCATATTATGACTATGGCAGTAGATAGATAACTATACATATGTTTTCTAAATTCAATGAACCCTATATAAAAACTGGAGAATTTTATGTGAAATTATACCTCAGTTTGCAAAAAGGTTATACATAATAAATCAGCATGCCTCTCAAAGAATCATTTTAGTAAAAATATTTTACTTTGCACATGTCCCTTCCCAAGTGAGTTGCTACCAGTAGGTCCTACTTACTGATACAGGAAAGAATACAGACTGCAGTGCAGCCAGAGGTTCTGATGTTTAAAGAAAAGCAGAAGTCTAGACTTTATGTGAAATTCCCTGATTTTTTAGAATGATGGCTTAAATTTTTTTTTTTTTTACAACATCATATAGGCCAAACAAAACACATCCATGGGCAGAATTACAACCTCTGGTCCACAGTGCATGCTTTCTGGACTTTTTCAAGAACAAAGTCTTGTCATTTTTTTAACTACTTGCCTCTTTATTTACAGTGAATCTGGAATAATGGAGAATACTAATGCAACTGAAGTAGATTCATCTCAAAATTACATAAAGACTAGTCACTTCTGGTCTTTTGCAGAAAAACCAAGTCCTGTTTACATTTCTAAGCATACTGGTTGGTAAGAAAAGGAACAATCAGTTAGAATGAAGGAAGAAGGGGTGAGGAAAAACTGAAGAAAATCACAAGTTTAAGACCACACTCAGCTTCTAGACTCCAGAGCAACAAAATAATCCATGTGTTGAAATTTGAGAACTTCATTGCCCCAACTAGTCCAACCTGGCTGTAAATTTCGAGCAAACAATTCCAAACATTTCCCATCTGGCTTGACATAGTCTTTTAGAACCTCTGTCCAAAAAAGAGAAAAAAACACAAAAATTATTGTTAAGAAAGGAATCAATTTCCTTTTTAGCAGTTAAAAGCAAAAGAGCAAGGATTGTTTCCTCTAAAAAAAAAAAAAAAAGACAGAAAAAAAGGATAGCTAATTAATTTCAAGGATTTCATTACAGGCTTTACTATTTGTAGTTAGAAATTATTTGAAATGAGCAATCCTGAGATTGGAGATAATACCATCAGAAATTTGAGAAGTCCTGATTTATCAGTCATTTGTAGATGAGAAATAAGGATTTTAACACCCACACAGGTGATTTTTCAATTTTCCAATATCACTGACAAATCTCCTGAGTACTAACTTAATTTTTTAATAAGTGTAATCCACGCATGAAAAATAATTGTATAGGAACAATACAAAAACAATTCACTTAAAAAACTGAGATAGTATGAGTCTCTGCAAGCATATACACTAGCATAAGAGCAGTAAATGAAGAATTAGACATCAATAAAAATATTGAGAACACACAACTAACAAATCACAATATCCTCTTAGCTATAACTGAGTAGTACATTCCCTCATTTCCAAATTATAGATCCTTTTTACCTAAAATATTACCATATTATTTCAGATAAGCATTCTTTAATTAATGTATAAAATATATTAATAACTACTGAAAACATTATTTTTGAGAAAAAAAGTACATCATATATATGATGATTAAATGCTATAATATACAGTAACAGAAAGAAAATACCATAGAAGCCTTTTTTTAAAGTACATGTTCATTGGGATGACAATATTTAAATCAATTTAACCTGATCATGTTACTGGTTAGCTATATTAACTGTATTATAGGAACTGGGTATGAAAATAATAATTCAGGAATGAAAAATTACCAGAAGAGTAATTTTTAACTAAATAGTTCTTAATTGCTATACAAGATTGAGCTTAGAAGAACTCTATCAAATTCACTTTAGTAATGACAAGTATTCCTTAGGAGTACTTGATATAGGTAAAGTTTAAATAAAGCATATATAAAATTTAGGTTTCATAATGTTCTCCAGTTGCTCTCACAGCAAAATAATGGTTTATTTGTACAAATGCACTGGCCCAATTTATCAAATTCAGGGAATTTATAAAGTATTGTCCATAACCCAACTGAAGTCAAATTTGGGCTTTGATAGCTTTTAGGAGATGCCAACATGAGACTTCTAGTCCTTTCTTAAGTGTCTAATTATAATTAAATGTTACTAAACCTAAAAGAAAATTTCCCTAGAGCCTTAGAGGCTTTTTTCTCCATGAATTCAATACCCTAATAACCTCAATTCACTTTTACTATCATCTAAGGTGAAGCAAGGTTTTGTTTGCTTTTGCTTGTTTGTTTAGTTTTTAGGTACAAAGATGTTAGGAACTCTATTTCAGAACCTTAATCTGGAATCTACACTGGAGTCAGACAGTCAAAAATGTTTACTATTTGGAGCACTCACTATAATGAGTGCTGTGAAATTTAACAAAGGAAACGGATATTCATGTTTTCTAAGAGTACCCAGGCTAGTAGAAAAAGATGGCCATGGACTTAGTCTACAAACATAGTACATAAAACTTCAACCCATTTACTCCCTCCTACTTTCTCAATGTAATATATCTCTGCATGGTTTTTTTTTTTTTCTGGTTGAAAAAACTAGAAAATCAAGGAGTAATGTTTTTAAAATGTTAACCACATTTCAAAACAAACGAATTAAGAGCAAATTATTGGAAATGTTTTATTCCCTAATCTTAAATATCGATTTAAAAGTAAACTCGACTTTAGAAGTTCTAACCACAAGGAAAAATATTTTGTAACTATGTGTGGTAATGATGTTAACTAGACTCTTTGTGATGGGTGATCATTTCTCAATATATACACAAAGGAGCCATTATGTTGTACATCTGAAACTAACATGTCAATTATATCTCAATTTTTAAAAAGTAAATGCCAATGTATAAATTTAAGTACGAATATGATCTATAATATACTTAAAATAACTACATAATATCTGACATTAGTAAAATGTGCTACTAATCACAGAAGAGGAAATAATCCAAGCATTGCCATTTATTCCTCTTTTGTTCTAGGACCAAGGGACAGGAGGGAAAGAAGGGGCTCAATCACCAGTGCACAGAATCTTATCAAACTGTGTTTTACTCTTCAGACAGAAACTGTTAGTGAATAAAGTAATAGAAGGGAGTAGAGATTCCTCTAAGGTAAAATATAAAAACTAATTTTGATTCAAATGCTTTTATTTCATAATTTTCCCACCTTAAATCTTTAAATGTAATACACATTTATAAGGTTATGTGATAAGTTATAGCTATGGATGACTTATACTTTGATCTATAGGAGGAAACTTCAAAACTGAAAAATAGAATCAATGTATCTTTTTAAAATTTGTTATATTAACCAGTAGAAATCAATTAAAAATTTTTTTAAATCTTAGTGTTTCTAGAAGTAAAAGAATATTGCATTTTATAAATATGCACAGAACAGTTTAAGAAAACTGCATATAAAAGTTCTAAGCGTTACTTATAGGACATACACTATCCCAAATCCCAGAGTTATGATTTCAGAGTAAATCACAGTCAGAAATCTAAAAATTGTTTTTTGGTGGCTTTAATTTATATGGCTCTGTACTTTTGTACGTGCACTTGCTATCCCTAGTAACATGAATTCAAAAATACATAATTACAAATACTTCTCATCTACTACTACCCATCTAAAACATAAGGATTACATATACCATCAAGTCATGTAGATTTTTCCCCACCAAAAATCTTTTTTAAAATGTTCTCAATCCTAAAAATATGTTTGTGCTGCTCTCTACTGGGAATATGGCAGAACTGCATTTCATACACACAGGCTGGAAGTCTAATCTTTATTAGTATTAATAAAAGACTAATTTTTTAAAAAATAGTTTATTGTCAAATTGGTTTCCATACAACACCCAGTGCTCTTCCCCACAAGTGCCCTCCTCCATCACCACCACCTCTTTTCCCCCTTCCCTAAAAGACTAATTTTTACTTACTATTTTTAAACCTTGTTTCTTAATGGGGCACCTGGGTGGCTCAGTTGGTTGAGCATCTGACTTCCACTCAGATCATGATCTCACATTTGTGAGTTCAAGCCCCACGCTGGGTTCTGTGGTGAGAGCACAGAGCCTGGAGCCTTGTTCCAACTCTGTGTCTCCCTCTCCCTCTGCCCCTCCCCCATTCATGCTCACTCGTGCTGTCTCTCAAAAGTAAACATTAAAATTTTTTAAATAAATAAATAAATAAAACTTTGTTTCTTAAGACTAATGTTTAAACATTATTTTATTCTATGTAAAAGGAATTGATAAATAGTTTAACTATAATTTTGGAATGAATATAGGTCTTTGCTTTTAGGTTTTTAAAAGTAAAAAAATAAGCCCTGGGGCACCTTGTCGACTTAGTAGGACGAGCATGCAACTCTTGCTCTCAGGGTCATTAGTTCCAGCCCCATTTGGGGTATAGAGATTACTTAAGTAAACAAAAACAAAAAAAAAAAAATCCCTAAGACAAACACTAAATTATGCTTTGATATTCACTGAATGATAAAATTCAAATGAGAATACAAATTAGATTTCCTCCATCAAATATAACTGGTGCCAAACATAATTTTCTTCTCAAAGAACAGTACAATCTCACTTTTCATTTAAGTCACATATTTAATGCATTAGTCTATGATAGTACACAGCTTAAAGATATTTATTCAGCACTTCTCTAAGCCAAAAAATGGATCATAAGGTAAACATCTGAATATTTTTCAAATGGACTAACACTATAAAGACTCTTCCGCATAAGCAGTTTAAGATAACAGAAATCTAAGTGCTAACAATAAAAATTACCTTGGGAATTTGTATTCACTTTCCTATGTATTCTAGCTCATGAACTATCCCATATTCTACAAAATAATATGATAGGTTGGGGACCTTATAGTTTTCCTGAGCAGGAGCTTGAAAGTTTTTGTTTTTTTTTAAGTGGGGATCAGAAAATCAATATAATAGATATTTCTAAAGAAATTTTTTAATAGATAACTATGAATATCACATTCAGTTATCTTTTAAGGACTTACTTTTCTATTTTTTTAAACTCTCACTTGAAAAATTTAGCATTCACTAAGCTTCCACTATATGCTACAGAATTTCAAATATAATCAATCCTCACAACTCTAAAATACCATTAGTCTCTCTTTAAATGAGGACTTTCAGGTAGAACATGTTAGAGATACTCATTTAGTAGCAGAGCCAAGATTAAAACTCATGTTAGTCAATCTCCAAAGCCAAAACTTTCCACTATTCCTTGCAGCTTTGCTGCTTAGTTTCACTGAATGATGATCATTATACCAAAGCATTAAGACTAGTAAGAAATGTAGCCTTACATCCATTACCTTTCCAGTGGTTCAGAAAAGCAACACTACCTCAACATGAAACTGAGTCTCTACCAAGTGTCAAGGGGATTCTAACCATGTCCCTGACTGCTATTCTAGGCACCTCGTTTCAGAACAAGCAGGGGATACAGCCCTCGTAGTAAAATAAAATCACTAGTAGAACTACAGTCCTCAGATGCCCCTTGGTCTACAAGGACAGTGAGGGAGTAACAACCAAGGGGAACCTAATGGCATTAAGGGGAAAAGCTGAGATGAAATTAAATTAATCTATGCAGCACATCAACAGTTCATAATATTCAACAGTCTTTAGATGGACCAGACCTGGGGACTCCCATTATTCCAGTCTCTGACCACCTTCAAACCACTTTCCAACCTTCTTTCCAGATACAGCCTCTAGAACGAGCCAACACCATTTTTTGTGGTTAGCTCCTTATTGCTGACCAACAAGGAGGTCCCAGGTTCATGAGAATTATTCTACTAAGGTGGAGGCCAGTGTCAACTGCCTAATCAACCTGGGTCTGAGGGCCTCCTACATCTACCTTTCAGGGCTTCTATTTTGACTGTGACAATACGTCTCTGGACAGCCTGAGCACTTCTTCCACAAGATGGCCAAGCATCTTTTAGAAGATGCAAAAGCAGTGCAGCAGCTATGCCCTCTTCCAAAGCACAAAGAAGCCCTCCCAAGATGAGTGAGGTAAAGTCTTGGTTGCCATGGAAGCTGCCATGACCCTGAGAAAGAACCTGAACTAGGCCCTTCTAGATAAACGTGCTCCGGGCTCTGCCCATACAAATCCCCATCACTGTAACTTCCTAGAGAGCCACTTCCAGATGAGGAGGTAAAACTCACCAAGAAGTTGGGTGACTGCCTAACCTCCACAGGCTGGCTGGCCCCCAGCTGGGCTGGACAAGGCCAAGTATCTCTTTGAAAGGCTCACCCTTAAGCACAACTAGGAGCCTCTGGAGCCCGGCAGCCTTTGAGCAGCCCCTCCACATCCCCCCACGATGTCAAAGCTTCTGCTTGCACCTCTCCCTGCAGCCACTAGGCAGCTTTTTACCCATCACGGAGCCCCCTCTCAAGTCAAGGACCAAATGAAAATAAAGCTTTTGCCAAAAAATATAAACAAAAACCACTATTCATAAAATTTTAGGGAACTAATAAAAATAAAACATCCAAATCTCTATACCAAATACTAAATTTAATCCTTTTCTCAATTTGACAGAAGTCATAACAATTCTATTTTATAAAAACATACCAGCAAGCGGTGGCTTATGTGAGTGAAGAGTACAGGGCACACTAACAATTAACTTATGATCTGGAAGAGGGAGCATTTTTACATCTTCTTTCCTAATTAAAACAAAATAACAATGTAAATTATACTTGAAAGGACAATTTTTCACATATAAGCCATAGTTGCCTTGATTTTTTTTTTTACTTTTCAAATAGTTATCTGAATTTAAAAATAAATTCAAGAATAGAAAAAATAATTAAAATCAACAATTTAAGTATTGAGACATTACTGATAATTTCCTTTTCTTCAATAATGACAGTTAAACACTAGATAAAACAAAGAACAATATAAAACTCCATGTGCCATACCATTCATACTTTTCTGGTCTAGGCCATTTTCAGATTTTCAAACATGTAAAAATTAAGGGGATGCTTTTATACAGTTTTGAAAAATCACCTTTCCTACCTTAATGGTATAGCAGTTTTTTCTCGAACTCTCCCCAGTATAAGACCTTCATAAGGCTTTTTGTGTGGAGAATCTAATGGGAACACAAACTCTCCTGAATTGGTGATCTGATAGGAAGGAGTCAAAAAAAAAGAAAACAAAATTAAACCATACATCTATAAATATCCAGGAAAATAGTTTGCTTTTTCTGTCACTATACAATTTCTGTCAAAGAAATTATTAAACCTCTAGGCTAGTGCTATCTAATAAAAATATACTATAAGCTGTACCCACAAACCACATTTATGATTTAAATTTTCTACTAGCAATATTAAAAAAGTAAGAAGCTGGGGCAGCTAGGTAGCTCGGTTGGTTAAGTGTCTGACTCTTGATTTTAGCTCAGGTCATGACCTCATGGACCATGAACTCAAGCCCCTCTTCAGGCTCTACACTGACAGTGCTGAGTATGCTTGAGATTCTCTCCTTCTCTCTCTGCCCCTCCCAACTGCACAAATGCACGTACTCTCTCTCAAAATAAATTTTAAAAATTTTTTAAAAAGTAGGAAGCATATATAAGTAATTTTAGTTATATATTTAGCTTAATCTCACATATCCAAATATTATTTTAATATGTAACCAATTCAAAAAGTTATTGAGGTATGTCACATTTTTTCTTTCATACTGCCTTTGAAATTGTACATTTTACACTTAGCATCAATTCAATTTTCAATAGCCATAATTCATGTGCTGAATAGCCACATATGGCTAGTGACTATCGCATTACAGCAGCTATGAGCATCTAAAATATTTTAAATATCACTTTATCACTTTACACATAAAAATCTACTTTCCATTAAAATTCACTCCTGAAAACCATGTCATCATTAATTCATTTATTCATCCAAATAATAATATTTACTGATTACTTATAATATATATAAGTAGATTATAATAAAGTATATTCCTTCATAGAAAATAGTGTCGCAAACACTGTCAGAGCTAGAATTAGTAATAAAAGCAACTTGGATTGATAAGACAGACAATACTTGGTCATGTTTGTTGTTTTTAAACTACAGATATCAGAGCTTTTTAAAATGTCATCCTGATATCTCCCTGAGTGACTTGCTAAGGCCAGCACTTTGGGACTCTACTACAAAAAGACACAGAACCAACGAGCATAAAGCCTCTGAGAATAAGAAAATAAAAGTATTTAGTATTAAAAAAAAGTATTTAGTATCAAAGTAAAAGTTTTAATTAGACTGTGTTGAAGGAGTAGAGCAATGACATGCGAAGTGTTAAAAATCAGATGCTATGGGGGCGCCTGGGTGGCTCAGTCGGTTAAGCCTCCAACTTTGGCTCAGGTCAGATCTCACGTTCGTGGGTTTGAGCCCCGTGTCAGGCTCTGTGCTGACAGCTAGCTCAGAGACTGGAGCTGCTTCCGGTTCTGTGTCTCCTTCTCTGTCTGCCCCTCCCCCTCTCATGCTCTATCTCTCTCTGTATCAAAAATAAATAAAACATTAAAAAAATTTAAAAAAAAATCAGATGCTACATTTATGTGACTTACATGGCATGCTCTAATAACAAGTATGTAAATTTCTGAACTTACTTTTACCCAGTGCCATTCAGCTACTACCTCAACAGACCAAGAAGGATAAAGTTCTTCCTTTACAAAACGTAGGTGCCTCTGTCTATTGGTCACCCAAGTAATAACAAGACAGTCAGGAGCAGCCAGTTTAGGGATAGGTATCTGCTTTATTTGTAGTGGTGACAAATAATTGTACCTACAAATAAACAGAAAAAACAATTTAGCAAAATTCACTGCAATAAGGAAAAATAAGCAGAGAAAAGACCCATATAATACCAACTCGACACAGAGCTCCTATAGCTGTTTATTTGTGTAACTAAATATGAAGCCACAGTGACACCCAGTGGACATACTATTACATGCAAGTCGGAATTATCCCTTTCCCTTTTTTAACAGTATAAAATTGCCAGACTATATTCATCATTTTTAAATTATTACATTTCAATAATTTCACTAATATGCTTTTCTCCCATTCAAAATCAACCAAGTATTATTGTTTTGTTTTCATAATCCTAAAATATCCAGGGACCCTATCACAATAAGTCTTGAAACTATGGTCTCAATATTCCACTACATTTTCAACCCTCAATCTATCATCCTGCTTCTTCTTTATTCCCAATCAATTCTACTGGGCTCTCTGAAACCTTCATGCTTTCATTTTTAAAAAATTCTACATTCTTGCACCTCTGAGTCATTAATAGTACAAACTTTTATTTCTCTTGCTAGAACTACTTGCTCTGTAATATCCAAGCTAAAGAATGTGGCCCTTTCTCTAACACTCAACACACACAAGAGAGGAGGGTCAGTATTCTCCTAGCTCTATTATTGCTGCTTCAAGGCTATAACTCCTCCATCTGCATAAAATCTACTTCTCCTTGAGGTACTCGCTATCCAGCTATGCTAGACTGTAAAGTTCTTCATTAAACCCATTTCTTCCTCACTCTCCATATCAGTGAAGCCTTATGCTCTAAGGTTCTTCCTCCTTGCCAACACAAATCTTGCCATTATCCCGGATAATTTCAAGGCACAATCTATATAATGTACACACCTCGCCTAATCTTCCCCTAAACAAATACAACTGCATTCATCTCAATAATATATTCCAGTGACCCCCACCTGGACCTTGTCATCACCCATATTTAATTCTATCTCAAACTAAACATCAATTTCTGGCAGTAAACACCTATCCCTTACCTATTCATCAATCTTATCAAAGCATCCCATGCCCCATCTCTCTACTGAGGCTACCATTTCTTTCTGCCTACACGCTCCTCATCTCCACAGATGAGCAACCACCGATCATTTCACTGTCTTCTGTCTAGCACCCTAAATTCCCATCACCTCTTTACCCCACAACTCCCTCAAATCTCCAATCTTCAATTCAATTTCCACACAATTCAATTCCACTTCTTCATTTGGGGAAAATCAGGTGGAAAAATATAAGAAGTGAAGAACTGGGTAAATTAAACTCATTCTCAGGCTCTCAAAACTACTAAAACTACTCATCAATTCTTTTATTTATCCTTAGTCGACTACAAACCCTCATCTCTTTTCAAATCTCTTGCCCAAACTCACTATTGGCAGATGAAGTTACCTCATATAACAATAAAAATAAAAGCCAACACATTCCTTCAACTGCCTACCCCTCTCTCCTTATATACCTTCACTTATTTATTTCTATACATTTCTTCTTAAATGAAATGGTATGGCTTCACCTATTTAAAAATTATCAGTCCAACTGTGTTCTCTTATTCCCATTTTCTACTATCTTACAATGCTAATTATTCCTCTCTTTCTGTATTTCAACTTCTCTGGAAGTTCCTTACCATCAGCCTAGGTATTAAAGGAAGGAAGAGGAGAGAAACAGGGAAAGGAGGTAGTGGAAGAGAAAAAAGACATGAAATTCCCTCAATTCAGTCTTCTAATGTATATAGCTAACCTAAGGACTGGTATGCATTTAGTCTTTCTACTTTCTTTTATGTTATTCCTCAACAGACTATAACAGGCTTCTACTATTATACCGATTCTGGAAAAAGTAAATGACATCCTAATGGCCAAATGCAATAAATATTGGAATCCAACTCTCATATACAGCAACTGTATGATGTGAGGAAGCGATCAGTAACTATTTTCTCAAATAAACAAATGAGTAATTCAGACCTCATGCACCCAAGTTTTCTACCATCCAGACCAGTGCTCTTCTTAGGCTAGCATATCTTATAATCAAAGTGATAATTTAAAAAATCTAAAGAGAGCCTAGGTGGCTCAGTAATTAAGCATTTGACTTCAGCTCAGGTCATGATCTCACAGTTCATGAGCTTGAGCCCCACTTTGGGTGGGCCCCGCTTCTCTCTCTCTCACCCTCCCTCCCTCCCTCCCTGTCTCCCTCCTTCTGCCCTTCCTGGGATTTTCAGTCTGCCTCTCAGTCACTTATGCCCCTCTCTTCTTCCCTCTATCTTTTTTCAAAAAATGAAATTAATTTTTAAAATTAAAAAATAAAAAACTAAATTTGCCACAGTATGAAAGACATCAAGTCAAAAATTTGAAGTCTGAGGTTCCAACAACTGCAGATTCTTTGACTGCCTTAATTTTATTTAATTGGGTTTATTTGCTGGGGGTCGCAGAAGGGATGAAATATTCCATTTTTTTAGTTTTACTCTCCTGGAAGTCACTGAACAAATTCCAAAATATGGATCTTTATCACCAAAGTAGTATCCTCATCAAAAATGTTTAACCTGAATCTAATCATGAAAAAATAATCAGACAAATCCAAATGGTAGGAAATCTACAGCAAAGTGGCATGGGATATTAAAAAAAAGAGTCAATAACCTGAAAACAAAAAAAAAACAGAAGACTGCTATGCCTTAAAAGCACAAAAGTAAACACCAAATGTAATGTATGATTCCTGATTGGAGCTTAAATCTGAAAAACAAAAAGAAAAATATAGCCATAAATAATAGTTTGAAAAGAGGTAAAAAAAAAAAATACATGAATATATAATGTATATTTGATACCATTATATTTGACAATATTAACTTTATTGGGAGTAATACTGTTATTATAGTTATGTAGGAGAATATCCTTGTCTTAAGAAGACACACACAAAAGAATTTGTTGGTGAACACATGATTCCTACAATATCAGATAAAAAAGCATAGAGATGGAAAGAGAAAAAATACACATAAATGTGGGAGAATATTAATAACTGGTAAATCTAAAAGAAAGGTAATTTGATACTCATGTACTATCCTTTCAAATCTTCTCAAAGTTTGGAATATCTAAAATCAAAAGTTAAGAGAAAGAAGCAATACAATAAATCATTACAAAAAAGACCATAAAGATATACCTATGAGTTAAGTGGGGGAAAAAAACAAAACAATTTCAAAATGTGCTGTGTAAAACTATCACAAAATATCATAAGAGGAATAAGTCTATTTTTCTAAATCACTGAAGCTGCCACCAAAGATGCTGCTAATTATGATCAAGGATTGGTTCACTTTTTAAAACTTCTAAAGAGTATTCAAGAAAACTATCAATTTTCATTAAAATAAAGAGCAAGTGAAATTTAAACTGAATTTTTTTTATGGGTCTCCCGTCTGTTCCTGTGCAAAAACAGGGCTACTTCAAGCAAAAAAACCAAAGCACACATGGTGGAGAGTCCAAAACATCAGTACGAATAGGAAAATAAAAAACCAAAGGCACAATAAGAGAGACCAAGGGGCACGCTTCAGAGAACACTTCCGGAACAGCCAGGCCCTGGACAGTGTATGAGCCTCCTTTAATATAGGAGTACTTGCGGGTGCAAAGCACACAACAAGCTTTTAAAACTTACAAGAGACAGAAAGCTAGACAAAATGACAAAACAGAAGAACTGTCCTCTAAAGAAATTCAAGGAAGAAGTCACAGCCACAGAACTGCTCAAAACATATATAAGCAACATAACTCAAGAAGAATTTAGAATAATTTTCATAAAATTAATTCCTGGGCTTGAAAAAAGGATCAGAGAGCTATTGATACAAAGACTAAGGACCTTCAAAATAACTGTGACGAGTTTTAAAAAAAGGCTATGAATGAGGTGCATAATAAATGGAGTTGGCCACTGCATGGACTGAAGAGGCAGAGAAGAGAATAGGTAACTTAGAAGACACAACGATAGAAAAAGAGAAAGATAAAGAGAGATAAATTGACCCATGGGCATGAAAGGAGAATGCAAGAACTGAGTGATGGAATCAAACGGAACAATATCCATATCATAGGAATTCCATGAGAAGAGAGAGAAAAGGGCTGAAGAGATACTAGAACAAATCATAACTGAGAACTTTCCCAACCTGGGAAAGGAAACAGACATTGAAATTCAAAGGCAGAGAACTCCCCTCAGACATAACTTGAATCTATCTTCACCACATATCATAGTGAAACTGGCAAAATATAAGGATAAAGAGAAGGGCGCCTGGGTGGCTCAGTCGGTTAAGCCTCCGACTTCGGCTCAGGTCAGATCTCACGTTCATGGGTTCGAGCCCCGCGTCGGGCTCTGTGCTGACAGCTAGCTCAGAGCCTGGAGCCTGCTTCTGGTTCTGTCTCTCTCTCTCTCTCTCTCTCTCTCTCTGACCCTCCCTCTCTCATGCTCTGTCTCTCTCTGTATCAAAAATAAATAAAACATTAAAAAAATTTTTTAAAAAGGATAAAGAGAAAATTCTGAAAGCAGCTAGAAATAAATGGACCTTAATATACAAAGGGAGACACATAAGGGTACTACCAGACCAAGTTATTGAAAAATTGGCAGGCCAGAAAGGAATGGCAGGAAATCTTCAATGTGATGAACAAGAAAAATATGCAGCCAAGAATCCTCTATCCAGCCAGCCTGTCATTCAGTATAGAAGGAGAGATAAAGGTTTTTCCAAACAAAGAAAGATTGAAGGGATTCATCACCACTAACCGGCCCTACAAGAGATCCTAAGGCGGACTCTATGAGAGAAATGTAGCAAGGAATATAAGACACCAGAGACATCAATACAAACATGAACTCTACAGAGAACACAATGAATTTAAACCCACATTTTTCAATAATAACACTGAATGTAAATGGACTAAATGCTCCAATTAAATGACATAGAATAGCAGAATGGATTTTTTAAAAATCCATCTATTTGCTGTCTACAAGATACTCATCTTAGAGCTGAAGACACCTTGAGATTGAAATTGAGGGGATGCAGCAATAGCCCTGCTAGGGATTTACCCAAGGGATACAGAAGTACTGATGCATAGGGGCACATGTACCCCAATGTTCATAGCAACACTGTCAACAATAGCCAAATCATGGGAAGGGCCTAAAGGTCCATCACCCGATGAATGGATCAAGAAGATGTGGTATATATACACAATGGAGTACTACATGGCAATGAGAGGGAATGACATATGGCCATTTGTAGGAAAGTGGATGGACCTTGAGGGTGTCATGCTGAACGAAGTAAGCCAGGCAGAGAAGGACAGAAACCATATGTTTGCACTCATAGGTCTAACAGGAAAACAGGAGAGACCTAATGGAGAACCAGGGGGAGCGGAGGAGGGAGAGAGAGTTGGAGAGAGAGAGGGATTCAAAACTTGAGAGACTACTGAATGCTGAAAATGAACTGAGAGTTGAAGGGGAAGGGGGAGGGGGGAAAAGAGGTGGTGGTGATGGTGGAGGGCACTTGTGGGGAAGAGCACTGGGTGTTATATGGAAACCAAATTGACAATAAACTATAAGAAAAAAAAAAGGAAGTGAGGGGATGGAGAAATATCTATCATGCAACTGGAAGTCAAAAGAAAGCTAGAGTAGCCATACTTACACTGGACAAACTGGACTTTAAAGTAAAGGGAGTAACAAAAGATGAAAAGGACATTATATACTAATTACAGGGTCTGTCCATCAGGAAGAGCTAACAGTTATAAACATCTATG
>NC_043713.1:51113880-51197717 GCF_006229205.1 Suricata suricatta
GCAATTAGAGAAGAAATTTAAAAATATATAGAAACAAATGAAAATGAAAATAACAACAATTGAAACTCTCTGGGATGCAGCAAACGCAGTCCTAAGAGGAAAGTTTATTGCAATCCAGGCCTATTTCAACAAACTAGAAAAAGCGCAAACTCTAAATCTAATAGAGCACCTAAGGAAACTAGAAAGGGAGAAGGAAGAGCACCTCAAACCCAGCAGAAGAAGAGAAATAATAAAGATAAGGGCAGAAATAAACAATATAGAATCCACAAAAACAACTGAACAGATCAATGAAACCAAGAGTTGGTTTATTGAAAAAACAAACAAAATTGGTTCTCCTCAGAGAGAAAAGAGAGAACACCCAAATAGACAAAATCATGAATGAAAATGGATCTATTACAACAGATCCCTCCAGAAATATAAGCAATCATCAGAGATTACTATGAAAAATTATATGCCAACAAACTGGACAATCTAGAAGAAGTGGAAAAATTCTTAAATGCACATGCACTACCAAAATTCAAAGGGGAAGAGATGGACAATCTGAACAGACCCATAACCAGTGAAGAAATTGAATCAGTTATCAAAAATCTCCCAACGAATAAAAGCCCAAAACCAGATGGCTTCCCAGGGGAATTATACCAGATTTTTAAAAAAATTTTTTTATGTCTTTTATTTATTTTTGAGAGACAGAGTCAGTGCGAGCAGGGGAGAGTCAGATAGAGAGGGAGACACAGAATCTGAAGCAGGCTTCAGGCTCTGAGCTAGCCATCAGCACAGAGCCTGACGTGGGGCTCAAACCCAAGAACTGTGAGATCATGATCTGAGCCGAAGCCAGATGCTTAACCGACTGAGCCACCCAGGCACCCCTATACCAGATATTTAAAGCAGAGTTAACATTCATCCTTCTCAAGCTATTCCAAAAAATAGAAATAGAAGGAAACTTCCAAACTCATTCTACAAAGCCAGCATCACTTTGATTCCCAAACCAGAGACCCAACAACAAAAAAAAGAGAACTACAGGCCAATATCCTTAATGAATACAGATGCTAAAATACTCAACAACATACCAGCAAATAAAATTCAGCAGCACACAAAAAGAATTATCTATCATGATCAAGTGGGATTCATTCCTGGGTTACAGGGCTGGTTCAATATTCGCAAATCCATCAATGTGATACATCATATTAATAAAGAAAAAGATAAAAACCATAGGATCCTGTTGATAGATGCAGAAAAAGCATTTGACAAAATACAGCATCCTTTCGTAATAAAAACCCTTGAGAAAGTCGGGATAGAAGGAACTTACTTAAACATTATTAAAGCCATTTATGAAAAGCTCACAGCTAATATCATCCTCAATGGGGAAAAACTGAAAGCATTCCCCCCTGAGATCAGGAACTCAACAGGGATGTCCACTCTTACCACTGTTGTTTAGCATAGTGCTGAGTGTCCTAGCATCAGCATCAGACAACAAAAGGAAATAAAAGGCATCAGATTCGGCAAAGAAGTCAAACTTTCACTTTTCACAGAAGACATGATACTCTACATGGAAAACCCGATCAACTCCACCAGGAGCCTTCTAGAACTGATCAATGAATTCAGTAAAGTCGCAGGGTACAAAATCAATGTACAAAAATCGGTTGCATTTTTATACACCAATAATGAAGCAACAGAAAGAGAAATCAAGAAATGGATCCCATTCATAGTTGCATGAAAAACAAATAAATAAATAAATCTAACCAAAGATGTAAAAGACCTATACGATGAAAACTATAGAAAAATTATGAAAGAAATTGAAGAAGACACCAAGAAATGGAAAAACATTCCATGCTCACAGATCGGAAGAATAAACATTGTTAAAATGTCATTATTACCCAAAGCATTCTACACATTCATAGCAGTCCCCATCAAAATTGCACGAGCATTCTTCTCAAAGCTAAAGCAAACTATCCTAAAATTCATATGGAACCACAAAAAACCTCCAATAGCCAAAGTAATATTGAAGAAGAAAACCAAAATGGGATGCATCACAATCACAGACTTTAGCCTCTACTACAAAACTGTAGTCATCAAAACAGGATGGTACTGGCACAAAACAGACACACAGACCAGTGGAATAGAATAGAGAACCCAGAATGTGACCCGCAAATATATGACCAATTAATCTTTGACAAAGCAGGAAAGAGTATCCCATGGAAAAGAGACAGCCTCTGTAACAGGTGGTGCTGGGAGAACTGTACAGCAACATGCAGAGGAATGAAACTAGATCACTTTCTTACACCATACACAAAAATAAACTCAAAATGGATGAAAGACCTGAATGTGAGACAGGAAACCATTAAAACCTTAGAGAAGAAAGCAGGAAATATCCTCTTTGACCTCAATCGCAGCAATTTCTTACTTGACACATCCTCAAAGGCAAGGGAATCAAGAACAAAAATGAACTATTGGGACCTCATCAAGATAAAAGCCTTCTGCACTGCAAAGGAAACAATCAGCGAAACTAATAGGCAACCAACAGAATGGGAAAATATAGTTGCAAATGACATATCGGATAAAGACTTAATATCCAAAACCATAAGGAACTCATCAAACTCCAAACCCAAAAAACAAATAATCCAGTGAAGAAATGGGAAGAAAACATGAATAGACACTTCTCCAAAGAGGACATCCAGATGGTCAACAGGCACATGAAACAATGTTCAGCTTCACTCATCATCAGGGAAATACAAATCAAAACCACACTGAGATACTACCTCACACTTGTCAGAGTGGCTAAAATGAACAAATCAGGAGACTATAGATGCTGGCAAGGATGTGGAGAAACGGGCATCCTCCTACACTGTTGGTGGGAATGTAAACTGGTACAACAGCTCTGAAAAAGTGTGGAGGTTCCTCAAAAAACTATGAATGGAACTAACCTATAACCCAGTAACAACACTGCGGGGGATCTACCCAAGGGATAGAGAAATGCTGATGCATAGAGGCACATGTACCCCAATGTTCATAGCAGCACTTTCAACAATAGCCAAATCATGGAAAGAGCCTAAATGTGCATCAACTGATGAATGGATCAAGAAGATGTGGTTTCTATATACAATGGAATACTACATGGCAATGAGAAAGAATGAAATTTGGCCATTTGTAGCAAAGTGGATGGACTTCGAGGGTGTCACGCTAAGCAAAATAAGTCAAGCAGAAGACAGATACCATATGTTTGCACTCATAGATATAACAGGAGAAACCTAACAGGGAACCATGGGAAGGGGAAAGGGAGGAAAAGAGTTAGGGAGAGGGAATCAAGCAAAGCATGAGAGACTCTTCAATACTGAAACCAAACAGAGGGCTGAATAGGGAGGGGGAAAAGGGAAGGGGTGTGATGGTCATGGAGAGGGACACTTGTGAGTAAAAGCACTGGATGCTATATGGAAACCAACTTGGCAATAAACTATTTTAAAAAATTAAAATAAATTGAGTTTTAAAACATTTTAACATTTATTTATTTTTGAGAGAGACAGAGACAGAGTATGAGCTGGGGAGGGGCAGAGAAAGAGACACACAGAATCCACAGCAGGCTCTAGGCTCTGAGTTGTCAGCAAAGGGCCCGACGTGGGACTTGAACTCAAGACTGAGCCAGTGAGTGGGTTAAGTGTCTGACTTCGGCTCAAGTCATGATCTCACGGTCCATGGGTTCAAGGCCTGCATCAGTTTAGTGGTTTAATTCATTCACGGTGTTGTGCAGCTATTACCTTACCTAATTCTGGAATATTTCCATCGCTCCGTAGGAATCCCTGTTTTTCCCAATTCATCTCTTTGTCCATACACTGGCAACCATTAATCTTCTTTCTGTTTCTCTGAACCTACCTTTTGGGACAATACATGTAAATGGGATCATATAACATGTGGCCTTTGTGTCTGGCTTACTTCATTTGATATTTGTTTTCATGTTTCATCCAGGTTTTCGCATAAATCAGTATTTCATTCTTTTAAATGCTGCATCATATTCCATTGAATGGATTTCCAGTTTTTGGCTATAATGCTGCTATAAGCATTTTTTTTTCTTTTTTATGTTTTTTATTTATTTTTGAGAGACAGAGGGAGACAGCGCAAGCAGGGGAGGGTCAGAGAGAGGGAGATACAGAATCTGAAGACAGGCTCCAGGCTCTGAGCTAGCTGTTAGCACAGAGCCCACTGTGGGGCTTGAACCCATGAACCGTGAGATCATGATCTGAGCCAAAGTTGGATGTTTATCTGACTGAGCTACCCAGGCGCCCCATAAGCATTTGTATATAAGCTTTTCTATGAACATTAAAGAATTTGGCCTTGCCCAAACAGCAGTTTGACCTTTGCCCTCAGCTTCTGGGAGATCATCTATATTATACCTGATAGGATTATTTTTATTTAGTGTGCTTGAGTTGGGGGGGAAGTTGGGAGACTGGTTACATAAACAGTCTTAGGATAGAGGCTAGCTACACCAGAGAGGCCAACTGTGTCATTTAAGGTAGGAGCTTTGGGTCCCAGTGGTATGAGTTGACCTGGAGACTGCGTTCAACCACCTGGGCAGTTAGTCACTCTATCATGCCTATGTAATACATCTCCAATGAAAACTCTGGACAAGGAAGCTGGGTTGAATTTCCCTGGTTAGTAATACTCTGAGGAGTATTATCACACATTGATGCCAGGGAAATACATTCTGACTTCATGGGAGAGGACCATTGGAGGCTTTGTGTTGTAAGCCCCCCTGCTTCCCGCCTCCAGGCTCTGCTCTGAATTTCTTCCTTTGGCTGATTTTAATCTCTAATAAAACATAATAACCATTACATGATAAATTGTAGTAAATTGTTTTCTATAAAAAACTGTAGTCATATTATGATAGCTTTCAGTAAGTTCTACAAGTCGTTTTTACAAATTATTGAATCTGAGAGTGGTTTTGGAAACTGCCCAAACTTCTAGTTAGTTGTTGAAGAGAGGGCAGTCTTAAGGCCTGTTCCTTCAGACATTGTAGTTGCCTAATTCCAGGCAACATGTTTTCACTTATCTTGGGTATTTACCTAGGAGTAGAGTTGCTGCATCATATAGTGATTCTGCCTTAAGTTCTTGAGGAACTACTGAGCTGTTTTTCACAGTGGATGTGTCATTTTCCATTTTCATTCCTACCAGCAATGTATGAGGGTTCCGGTTTCTCTACATTCTTAGTGATATTTATTTTCTGTTTTTGTTGTTGATGATTGTTTGTTTTAAATTACAGCCATCCTGATGGGTATAAAGTGATCTCTTGTGGTTTTGATTTGCATTTCTCTAATGACTAATGATATTGAGCATCTTTTTATGTCCTTATTGATCATCTGTATATATTCTTTAGAGAATTGACTGTTCAGATCCTTTGCATACTTTAAAATTATTTGCCTTTTTGTTGATTTCTAAGAGTTCTTTATATATTCTAGATACTTGGACCTTATACGGTTGGCAAGTATTTTCTCCCATTTGCTATGCTGCCTTTTCACTTTCTTTCTAGTGTTTTCAAAGCACAAAGTTTTACATTTTGTGGAAGCCCAGCTTACCTTTGCTGCTTGTATTTAAGAAACCGTTGCCCTTAGGACACCAGGGTGGCTCAGCCATTAATCATCTGACTTTAGCTCAGGTCATGGTCTCATAGTTCATGAGTCTGAGTCCCACATTAGGTGAATTTGAACCCTGTTTCAAGTGAGCTCATGCCTTGCTAGGAGTGAGCACGACTTGTGCTTTGGGTAGTACACCAGACCTGCTTTGGGGAAAAACACAAGCTCAGGGTGAGCCCCACTTCTCTCTCTATCTCTTTCTCTGCCTCTTGCTCACTTGTACCCTCTCTCTCTCTCTCAAAAAGATTGCCTTAATTGAAGTACAATGATGTACACCTGTTTTCTAAGAGTTTCAGCTCTTACGTTTAGGGCTTTGATCCATTTTGAGTTTAATTTTATATATGTGGTAAAAATCACCACTTTATTCTTTGACATTGGGATATCCAGTTTTCTCAGCATCATTTATTGAAAAGACTGTTGCCAGTTGCTTCTCATTATTAGAGTTAAGTGTTAAATGCAAAAGAATCAAAGATATTGAAGAAGAAAACCCAAACAGGAGGCATCACAATCCCAGACTTTAGCCTCTACTACAAAGCTGTAGTCATCAAAACAGGATGGTACTGGCACAAAAACAGACACACAGACCAGTGGAATAGAATAGAGAACCCAGAATGTGACCCGCAAATATATGACCAATTAATCTTTGACAAAGCAGGAAAGAGTATCCCATGGAAAAGAGACAGCCTCTGTAACAGGTGGTGCTGGGAGAACTGTACAGCAACATGCAGAGGAATGAAACTAGATCACTTTCTTACACCATACACAAAAATAAACTCAAAATGGATGAAAGACCTGAATGTGAGACAGGAAACCATTAAAACCTTAGAGAAGAAAGCAGGAAATACCCTCTTTGACCTCAATCGCAGCAATTTCTTACTTGACACATCCTCAAAGGCAAGGGAATCAAGAACAAAAATGAACTATTGGGACCTCATCAAGATAAAAGCCTTCTGCACTGCAAAGGAATCAATCAATAAAACTAATAGGCATCTGACAGAATGGAAAGATAGTTGTAAATGATAGTGGATAAAGGCATAATATCCAAAATCTATAACAAACTCACCCAACTCCATACTTGAAAAACAAACAATCCAGAACAGACACTTCTCCAAAGAGGACATCCAGATGGTCAACAGGCACATGAAACAATGTTCAGCTTCACTCATCATCAGGGAAATACAAACCAAAACCACACTGAGATACCACCTTACACCAGTCAAAGTGGCTAAAATGAACAAATCAGGAGACTATAGATGCTGGCAAGGATGTGGAGAAACGGGCATCCTCCTACACTGTTGGTGGGAATGTAAACTGGTACAACAGCTCTGAAAAACAGTGTGGAGGATCCTCAAAAAATTATCAGTAGAACTCCCTTATGACCCAGCAATGCCACTACTAGGCATTTACCCAAGGGATAGAGAAATGCTGATGCACAGGAGCGCATGTACCCCAATGTTCATAGCAGCACTGTCAACAATATCCAAAACATGGAAAGAGCCTAAATGTCCATCACCTGATAAGTGGATCAAGAAGATGTGGTATATATACACAATGGAGTACTACATGGCAATGAGAAAGAATGAAATATGGCCATTTGTAGCAAAGTGGATTGACCTCAAGGGTGTCATGCTAAGTGAAATAAGTCAGGCAGAGAAGGACAGACACCATATGCTCGCACTCATAGGTCTAACAGGAGAACAGGAGAAACCCAATGGAGGACCAGGGGGAGGGGAAGAGGGAAAGAAATTTGGGGAGAGAGAGGGACGCAAAACCTGAGAGACTATTGAATACTGAAAACGAACTGAGGGTTGAAGGGAGAGGGGGGAAAAGAGGTGGTGTTGATGGAGGAGGGCACTTGTGGGGAAGAACACTGAGTGTTGTATGAAAACTAATTTGACAATAAACTACTTAAAAATAAGTAAATAAATAAAAACAATCTAAAAAAAAAAGAACAAAGCAGGAAGTATCGTGCTCCCTGATTTCAAAGTATATTAAAAAACTATTCTAATCAGAACAGTATGGTACTGGTATGAAGAAACACACATACATCAATGGAACAGAATAGATAGCCCAAAAATAAACCCACACATGTTTAATCACCATTTGGCAACTGCCTTAGTAATAACTACTTTGGGCAAGACTCATCAATGGATGCTATACTACTGTCCCATTGCTGCTTTCAAAAATGTCAGTTTCTTGGATGCCTGGGTGGCTCACTTGGTTAAGCATCCAACTTCATCTCAGGTAATGGTCTCACAGCTCACAAGCTCCAGTCCGCATCAGGCTCTAATGCTGACAGTTCGGAGCCTGGAACCTGCTTCAGAATCTGTCTCCCTCTCTCTCTCTGCTCCTCCCCTGCTCACAGTTTCTCTCTCAAAAATTAACATCAAAAAAACCAAAAAAAAAGTCAATTTCCTGAAACACCTGAGAAAAGTTTCTGAGAAAAGACTTAGGAACTTAAAATTAAGGGATACTAAAGAGACATGTACATAAATATAAGGCATGATCCAGGATTTAATTTTCTATAAATTTCTGGGATAACTGGTAAAACCTGAATAAGGTCTATCTATAGATGAGATACTAGTGCTATATCAATAGCAGTACTATATCAGTATTAATTACCTTTTTTGACAATTGCATTATGATTATATGTGAGAATTTCTTTGTTTTCAGGAAATACAGAATGAAATATTTCAGAGCAACTTAATCTTTCTCTTAAATAATTTATTTTCAAATGGTTTAGAAAAAATTATGTATAGATATCTACACACAAATATACAATAGAGGATACATGAATACTTTGTATGAGTCTTGCAACTTTATGAGAAAAATATCCCAGCTCATAAACAACAAAAGAAAACTGGAGGAAATTGTGGAGATAAAGAAATTTCACATGAAGTTGAAGTTAAGGTAATAGGAAGTGTTCAAATCTAGAGCTGAATATTCAGAGAAAATATAACTGAAGATATTTACTAGTATAAGAGAGGAAAACTTACAATTTTAAAAAAGCATTAAAAAGAAATGTCCTCGAGGCACCTGGGTGGCACATCTGTTAAGCAGACTTTTGATTTGGGCTCAGTTCATGACCTTACAGTCTGTGAGATGGAGCCCTGCACTGGGCTCCGTGCTGTCAGCATGGAGCCTGCTCGAGATACTGTCTCTCCCTCTCTCCCTCTCTCTCTCCCTCTCTCTCTCTCTCTCTCTCTCTCTGTCCCTCCCCACTGCCTCCCAAAATAAATAAACATTAAAAAGAAAAAAAAAAAAAGGAAGGGCCCTTGGTGGCTCAGTCAGTTACATGTTCAACTTCAGCTCAGGTCATGATCTCGTGGTCTGTGGGTTGGAACCCCTCATGGGGACCTGTGCTGAGAACTCAGAGCTTGGAGTCTGCTTCAGATTCTGTCTCCCTTTCTCTCTGACCCTTTCCCCATCTCTCAAAAATAAACATTAAAAAAAAAAGGAAGTGTCCTCTCAGTAATTCTTATTACTCTAAGAGATGACATAAACAAAAAGGTGACAAATTAAAAAAGTTAAAGATGGATTAGACAAATTCATAGTAGCTACTGAGGAAAACTATACAAGAATACCTCAGAGATACTGCAGGTTCAGTTCCAGACCACCTCGACAAAGCTAGTATCACTTTAATAAAGTGAGTCAAATTAATTATGGGGTTTCCCAGTGCATGTAACAGTTATGCTTACACTGCACTCTAGTCAACTAAGTATGCAGTATCAGTATCTAAGAAAAAAATACGTATTTCGTTGCTAAAAAATGTAACTGTCATCTGAGCTTTCAGTGAATTAATCACTAAGCACAGATCACCATAACAAATATAATAATGAAGAAGTTTGAGGGATACAAAGTAAGCAAATACTGTTGGAAAAATGTTGCCAAAGACTTGCTGAATGCAGGTTTGCCACAAATCTTCAATCAAAAAAAAAAAAAAGCATCATCTGCAAAACACAATAAAATGAAGCACCATAAAACAAGATATACCCATATTCTTGGTACGTATTTCCAAACTTAAAAATTGGATATCAAAGAAGGCAAAAATGTCACCCTTTGGTGTTACAGAATATCCCTGAACTGGTTCAGTCAGTAACCTCAGTCATTAATAAGTAAATCACTTGTGATACTCTTATACCTATACATAGTGCCAACTCAAAAGAATTACCTAGTTATGGAAATTAAAAATTTAAGTAAAAAGGGGCACTTGGGTGACTCAGATGTTTAAGCAACTGACTCTTGATTTCAACTCAAGCCCTGAGTCAAACCACCACACTGGGCTTGGAACCTGCTTAAGATTCTCTCTTTCTCCCTCTGCCCCTACTAGGTTCATGCATGCTCTCTAAATATATACATACATACATATGTAAATATTTTTAAAAATAAAAATTTAAATGAAAATGTTAATAGTTTCAGACAAACCTTATCTCAAAGTCATGCTTTTTATTATATGTAACTAGAATGTACAAAGGACAATAACTTTTAGAAAACATATCTAATAGATAGTTTATCCTTACCTGTTACTCCTTTTAACTGATTTGTTCTGCCATGGTGGATCTATCACAATTACATCATATGTTTTCCTACCTGAAAACAAACACACAAGGTATTTCAAAAAAATACCTTTTGTAGGTGATCACTTTAAAAACTAAAGTGCATTTACTACAGACACAAGTATAATGGAATGCCACAAAAGTATTTGTGGCATTCATTCAAATAGAATAATTTAACAAAAAAATTAAATTTCCTTTATAATTTAGAACCACTGGGATTTTAACATAATTTCACTTATTGCTATTTTTGCTTTACTTTTTTAAAATTTCCTTTTGAAATAATTTAACTTAAAACTGATATACTGACCATAATTAAACTTCCCCAATGTCTATGGTGTCCTTTATTCTGACTCAGGATCCAAACCAAGATCACACATTGCATCTAGTTGCCACATGTCCTCAATCTCTTCCAATCTGGGAAAGTTCCCATCTTTTTTTGTCATTTATGACCCTGACATTTTGAAGGCTACTGGTCATTTATTTTATAGGATGTCTCCTAATTTGGGTTTGGTATTTCCTTATGATTAAACTTAATTACTAATTTTTGGCAAGAATATTATCAAAGTAATCAGGAAATAAAAGATGTCAAAATGTCTCATTATTGGTGAAACTAACTTTAATCACTTCATTAAAGTACTGCCTACCAGGTTTCTCCAGTTTTCCCTTTGTAATTAATAAGTATCGTGTAAGGAGATACTTTAAGACTGCAAATATCCTGTGTCTCATCTTTTCACCTACTATTTTGACATCCAATTACTATGGTGTTTGCCAAATAGAAACTCTAGTTCTATCATCCACCCACATTTATTAATTGGAATTTTACTGTAAGGAAGAGTTGTCCCTTTCTGCTTTTATAAACACAGATATATTTTGGTAAATTTAGAATTTCACACATAATCAAAACAGTGCAAATTAAAATGAAGAAGTAACGGTTTTTAAACTATTAGAGTGACAAAGATCAAAAAGAATGGAAAACATTCACACATAGCATAATTTTCCCATTAATTTATTATCCTGTCTTCCACCCTGAAAAAATTGTGACATGAATAACCACTCATGTGTAACACGGCTTGAGAGCAATTAAAAGAAGCTTTTCCTTAATGAACTATGTCATCTAATACCATAAAATGTTCTTATTAAATGTCCAAATAAGAATAAATAGCACATTTAAATACTTTTTCCTATCTCATCTCTTAGAATAATAGTTATAATTTATTAAAAATATATAAATCCCTGACATAAGCAATTGATACAGATTAATTCACTTAATCCTCAAAATAACCTCCAAAAGTAGGTTTTTATCATATCCATTTTATAAACTAGGAAATCAAGGCTCTTTTTATTAGCCCAAAGACTAATAGTTATACTTTGAAATCTAAATTCAAATTCAGCTGTGGACTTCAATCTTTAAACTGTGTTAACATTATATAGGAAAATATTTCAAGAAATTTTAGACAATAAACTTGAACTTACCTTAATATGTAACCTAAAAGATTAGGTTCATATCTGAACTATTTCTACTTTGCTATAAAGAAAAGTTAAATAAAGTTGTTTAGGGGCACCTGGGTGGCTCAGTTGGTTAGCCATCTGACTTCAGCTCAGGTCATGATCTCATGGTTTGTAGCTTCAAGTCTCTGTGCTGACAGCTCAAAGCCTGAAGCCTGCTTCTGATTCTGCGTCTCCTTCACTCTCTGCCCCTCCCCCACTCACATTCTGTCCCTCTCTCTCAAAAAAAAAATTTTTTTTATTAAAAAAAAAAATTTTAATGAATGTGTTTGGTCAAAACCAATTGTATCCTGAATTCCTAACTACAGACAGCAACTGTATTTGCTCTCATGGGGACTAATTATTTTTTAACCCTTTGTTCATAATTCTTATTTTTTTAATTTTTTTAATCCAAAGTCAGCACTTTTAAATTTTTAAAAGAAAAATCACACAGAGAAAGTTAAAAGTGTTTACCCTATCCTCATAAAATGCTGACCTTCATTCAGCATTCAGACTATCTCTTTTGAGGCCACAGAAAATTAGTTTTCTAATAACATAATAATTACTTACAATTCAGAAGTGGATGCATGCAAGAAATGTCAGACAAAAGAAAACTGCTTTTTGGTGGCACCAGGTATTTCTGTCCCATTAAAGTAATAATTTTTGTAAAGCTAGAGTTGTTTTCAACAATCCGTGAAAATAAATCCTGTTCTGTAACAGACATATCCTCTTCCATCAATTGTAATGCCTGAAGTTCCATTTCATTCAGAGAAGGCAAATGTTTTGCCATTGCACATAATTCTGACAAATTGCAGGTATCAAGTGGTAAAGTAATGGACCCACTACACTCATTCCATTTTTCAGAAAATGGATGAAGAAAGCCACTTTTGAGACCTTCTTGGATTAACTCTGAAGAGCCATCCAAAATCAGTCCTCTGATCTGTAAGAAAAATGTGTTAAAGTATATTAAAATGTCATTAACATTAAAACAATTAATTAAATAATAAAATTCTTACTATGCTTTGAATATTTGAACTTATGAATTGTCACTCCACTTAGAGGCAAATGCAGAGCAAATTTAGCATAATCCTTAAGGGTCCTAGAATTTTCAGAATGGTAAATGAACACTGGCTTCAAATTAAAGTCACCAGCTATAGTAGTCCCTAACAAGAGAGTCAGCCTGTCTTTTGCAGCCCAGCATTGAAAGTCCTACATGACATCTTCTTCCAATTGAAGGCTGTTTCATCTACATTGAAAATTCGTTTAGTGTAGACACCTTCAGTAAAGATCTACCTAGATCTCCTGGATAAATTGCTGCAGCTTCTATATCATCACTTGCTGCTTCACCATGCACTTTGATGTTATGGTTTATGGTCTTAAACCTCATAAACCAACTTTTGCTGACTTCAAACTTTTCCTCTACAGCTTGCTCACCTCTCAGCCTTCATAGAATTGAAGAGAGTTAAGGCCTTGCTCTGGATTAGGATTTGACTTAAAGGAACATTGTGGCTACTCTGATATATCCAGACCACTCAAACTTTCTCCATATCAGCAATAAGGCTGAATGTATCATTCCTATGTTCACTGGGTTAACACTTTAAATTTCCTTCAAAAACTTTTGTTTTTCATTCACAACTTGGCTACCAGTTTGGTGCAAGAGGCCTAGCTTTCAGGATTCCTTGGCTTTTGACATGCTTTCCTCACTGAACTTAATCATTTCCAGTTTTTTATTTCCAGTATGAGATATACAAATCTTCCTTTTATGAGAACACTTAGAGAAAATTGCAGGGCTATCAGTTAACCCAATTTCAAGACTGTTGTGTCTCAGGAAATAGGGAAACCCAAGGAGAGAAAGATAGGGGAGTAGATGACTGCTGGAGAAGTCAGAGTACACAATATTTATCAATTAAGTTGGCCATCTTCTATGTGCACAGTTTGTGGTACCCCAAAACAATTACAACAGTAACATCAAAGATCACTCATCACAGATGACCATAACAAATATAATAATAATAACAAAGTTATTACCGCAAGAATTACGGAAATGTGACATAGAGAAACAAAGTGAACAAATGTTGTTGGAAAAAATGGTGCTGACAGACTTGCTGGATTTAGGGATGCTCAAATAAACTATCAATTTTTTAAAAGCATGATATCTGCAAAGTGCAATAAAGCAAAGCATAATAAAACAAGGTATGGCTGTTCAATACAAAAATGAAGTATACACTAGATTGTATTAACAGCAGGCACTAAAGAAGAAAAGATTAGTGCACTTGAAAACAACACAATAAAAGTGTCTAAAATGTAGAGGACAGAAAAAAATATTAGAAGAGGTAATGGCCAAAAATTTCCAAATTTGCTAAAGACTTAATTCACAGATTCAAGCTCAACAAATAAAGGAGGGGAAAACTGCACAAAGGAACATCATAATCAAACTGCTAAAAATCAATGATAAAAAATGTTCAGAACAGTCAAAGACTTCTACTTTCAATCAAGATGGAGTAACAGGAACAGTAACTTTCAAGATACAGAACATCAAGCAGTAAAGGATAGGTAAAAAATCATAGGTAAACCCTATTGACTGCCCCAGCTAAGACCACAAGAAGGAAGAATCCGGACAGAGGCTGGGAGAAATCCAGAGCTGAGTAGACAAAGCAGAGAATATGTGGAGGTCAGGACAAGATTTCACAGGACAGAGTAGCAGAGAGGAAAGAGCCACCCAAAGGGAGAACTCTGTCGATGTGTAGGTAGTCACACGGGAGAAACTCCCCCGAATACTGATGTGCTTAAGTGTGTGAGGGAACTATCCAAGGCCAAGAAAAGAACCACCCAAAGGAGAGAAGAAAAAGTGCCAATTCCCACAGAGCCAAGAATGATGCCTGTTTCCAACATTCAGACTGAAAAACCTCATGATTCACAGGACAAATGGGAGACAATTCACCATGGGTCTCTGTGGGAGGAGAGGCACTGACCGCTTTTGTTCCAGAATAAATTCTCAAGGTTATGTGTACAGCATGGAAGATGGAGACTACATCTCCCTCCAAGACGGTGGGCAGATTTATTTCCTGTCCAAGTTAATAAAAAGGCTACTTACAACCCATTTAAAAGACTAGGGTTTCCAATCTATCAAAGATAGAAATCAAATGGAATTTTCATGAATAATTGGTGGGAAATGCAAAACAGTAGTAAGTGTGGAAAACAATAATAACATAATAAAAACAATAATAAAATAATATAAATAAATAAAATAAAAATTTACTCTTAGGCAAATCTCTACAAAACCATAATATTTAAATGAAACTTCATATCACAACACTTAAAATACAACATACCAGAATATGAGATGTTTCAGTACCCAGAGGAAAATTGTAACACCAAATACTTCCATAAATAAAAGTAAAAATATGAATTAAGAAAACTCAAAAAGTCAGAAAAAATTAATAGAAGGATTAAATTAGTATAGATTAAAGCAGAAGTAAGTTAGAAAATAAAAATAATACATTTCAGAAACAACTAATAAATTAAGTAGGCCATTAGCTAATATATTAAGAGAATAAGCATACAACATGAATAATGAAGGGGAAATAACTACAGAAACAGACTATGCATAAATTTTAAAAACGTCATGAAATGATAATATTCTAAGAGAACATTCTTTATAAGACTGTCTACAAAAGAAAACAAATTTTTTTAACCTAAAACTTATTTCCAAAGAAGGAAAAGGGAAAGTTGTCAAAAGCAGTATCTCTAGAAAAGACAACATGCTGAAATAGTTGCAAAGAGCTCTATGAAACTTTTTAATTTTTTTTAATGTTCATTTATTTTTGAGAGAGACACACAAAGCATGAGTCGGAGAGGGCCAGAGAGAGAGGGAGACACAGAATCCGAAGCAGGCTCCAGGTTCTGAGCTGTCAGCACAAAGCCCAATGCAGGGCTTGAACCCACGAACCATGAGATCATGACCCGAGCCAAAGTTGGCACTTAACTGACTGAGCCACCCAGACACCCCTCTACAAAACTTTTAAAAAAAGATTACACCAGAGTCTTGGGGAGTGGAAAAAAAAAAAAAAAAAGGAAAATTTCCAACTTCCAATATTGGTGTATATAAATATGTGTATATAATTATGTATAAACAAAAAATATCAGATTAATCTCACTTATTATCTCAACTAAAATGTTAGCAAATAAAATTTAGCAGAAAATTTAGAAAACAATACATCATGGTCATTTGGAATATACAATACAAATGCAAGTATGGTTACAGATGAGGAAAAAAATCAAAGGAAAATATTAGGGGAAAAGTCACTATTCAATCTCCACAGATGCCTAAGAAAAGATTTCATAAAATCCAATAAGCATGTTTGATAATAACAATAAATAAGAAGACATGAAAATTTCCTTAACATGCTATTTGCAGGTCACCCCAAAAGCCAGTATTATGCTTAGTGAGGAAATCATCCCCACTGAATTAGGAACAAACAAGAATAAATACTCTATTAAATATGATTTAATGCTGCATTGAATTGTCCAGCCTGTAGAATTATAGAAGACAAATTAATGAGAGACACAATACTTGGAAAGCTAAAAGTAAAAGTATGAGTATTTTCAGGAGGTTTAAGTATTATTATCTGGAAAATACAAGAGATTAAAAGAAAAAAAAAAAACTACAGCAACTTAAGAAATTGGCAAGACTTTTATAAAGAAAATCTTATAGAATGACAACAGAAACTGAAACAAATGGAAAGACATATTCGTGTTTGGAAGCAGAATCATCAATACTTTAAAGACATCAGTACACCCTAATTTAAAATTTTAAATATAACTTGATGCCATAAAAATTCCAATTGCTTCTTTTTCTAACCAACTTAAAATTCATCCTAAAATTATACATAGGGGCACCTGGGTGGCTCAGTCTGTTGAGCCTGACTTCGGGTCAGGTCATGATCTCAGAGTCTATGAGTTTGAGTCCCTGCATCGAGCTCTGTGCTGTGGGCTCACAGCCTGGAGCCTGCTTTGGATTCTGTGTTTCCTTCTCTCTTTGCCATTCACACTTTCCCCCTTTCAAATATAAACAAACATTAAAAAAAGAAAGAAAGAAATGCTCTAAAATTCATATGGAAAAATAAACAAACAAAATAGAAAAACTTTGTAAAAGAAGAGCAGTAAAGATGGGGGCGGGGAGGTGAGCATATTAAATATTAAAACAGGTGCGCCTGGGTGGCTCAATAAGTGGAGTGTCCGACTTTGCTCAGGTCATGATTTCGTGGTCTGTAAGCGCAAACCCTGCATTGGGCTCGGTGCCGACAACTCAGGGCCTGAAGCCTGCTTCAGATGCTGTGTTTCCCTCTCTCTCTGGTCCTCCCTCTCCTCACTCTCTGTCTCTGTGTCACTCTCACAAGTAACAACATTTTTTAAATATTAAAGCATAGTCATATTATAAAATCTGAAAAAAGACTGTAAAATAAATAGACAAATTAAGTAAGAAAGTGCAGTGGGGCGCCTGGGTGGCTCAGTCGGTTGAGCATCCGATTTCGGCTTAGGTCATGATCTCACAATTCATGGGATCGAGTCCCTTGTTGAGCACTGTGCTGAGCACTAGCTCAGAGCCTGGAGCCTGCTTCAGATTCTGTTTCTCTTTCTCTCTCTGCCCCTCCCCTGTTCCTGCTGTGTCTCCGTCTGTCTCTCAAAAATAAATAAAATGTAAAAAAAAAAAAAGTTTTTTAAAAGACATGAAGTGCAGAAATAAACTCAAATAGATATGTAAATTTAGTATATTTAGCATCTCAAAACAGCAGAGAAAAGGCTCCTCCATCGGAAAAAAACAAAGATCCATAACTCATGCCTTATACCAGAATGAAATCTAAATGAACCCAAGATACAAATGTGAAATGGAATCATAAATATTCTAGAAGAAAACAGAGGAAAATTCTTTTAAAGCCTTGAAGAAATACCTTTTCAACTATGATTCAAAAATCCAGAAGTCATAAAAGACAAAAAATAATTAATTCAACTAAATAAAAATACAATACTGTGTATATGATAAAAAAAATAATAAAAGTAAAATGACAAACTGGCAAAAATACATTTGCAATTTATATCAGAGACAAAGAACTAATTTCCCTAACATATAAAGAGAGCCTATAAATTACAACACAATTTTTTAATATGCAAAAGAAACAGTTCACGTAAAAAAATACAAATGGTTTTTAAACCTGAGTGAAAATACTTAACTACACTCCTAATAAGATAATGCAAATTAAAAGCATACTGAAATATTATTTTTTACTTATCAGATTGGCACAGATCAAAAACTATACATCATCACATACTGTGATGGTAAGGATGTGGGAAAACATACAGAATTACACATTTCTGGTTTGCTAATAAGATGATAAAACCTCTACAATAGCAATTTGACAATATCTACCAAAAGGTTCAAACCTCTGTCCCAAAACTTAATTTCTTGAAATGTATCCTGCAGATATACATATGTGTATGTAGAAAATGGCATGTGTATAATATACCTAAATGTTAGCAGTGAAAGACTAATTAAATACTACTCAAACTTAAAAAGGAATGAAATTCTGACACAGGAATCTTGAGGACATTATTTTAAGTGAAATAAATCAGATTCAAAAGGATAAATATAAGACTCCACTTATATACCTATAATAGGCAAATTCAAAATATAGAAGGTAGAATAGAAGTTACCAGGGGCTATGGGAAAAGGAAAATAGGGACTTATTTAATCAGCATAGATTCTATTTGGGATGATGAAAAAGTTCTGGAGATGGATGGTGGAGATCAGAGCACAATATTGTGAGTGTACTTAATGCCACTGAATTATACACCTAAAATATAGTTAAATTGGCAAATTTTGTTATACATATTCTCACAAAAAAGAGATAAAAAATATTTTATGTCCTATCATATTAATACAACATGTACAAGACTGCACTTCTCATCATCCCTCCTAAGCCAAATTCCAACTCCAGTTTTTCCATACCCTCTGCTTCCTCTCATTTCTTTACTAGATCCTTAATTGCTATGTTCTAAAAATACATCTTTCACATTGCTCATGCTTTCTTCTGCAACTATCTCAATAAGTTGTTTCACATATGGACAATAGGCTTTAAAACTCATCAAGTTTCTAAACTTAACCAATATCGCATAAGTTTGCTTATGTTAAACAGTAAAATAGAAGTATATAAAGTTTTAGTAAGAACTGGTTTGAACTGTTTATTACAGTTCAAGTAACAATAAATAACCCCACTATTAAATTCTAACCTTGATCAAAATAATTGCTTAATGATCTTTATGAATCTTTACTGATTTTGTATATTTATACAACTTCACATTAATCTACCAATGTCATCAATGAACATTTTACACCTTACCTTTGTATGGTATTCCATAGCATCCAATTCCCCTTGATTGAAAACAACACATCTTTTACGCTTCTAAAGAATAAGTACAGGGAGAAAATTATGTTGCCACCTATCACAATATTGAGAATTTGAAATATATTAGTATTTCTTTTTCATCACATTTTCCATAGTATGTATCTCAGTCTTTAAGAGGTAATAATTGACTACCAAGGTCAAAAACAGTGAAGAGAGTATGAACTAAGGAAGTAAGCTTTCCCAAATAAAAAATTATATTTTATTTATTTATTATTAACTTAATGAGTGATATAAAGTAGCCTCAGCTTTATCTGCTATTCATAAAAAATAGTACCAATGATAAAATGTAGCACAGACATCCATGGAACACAAGCAAGCTGATGCTATATAAAGTTATAAGTGTTATCTATCAGTTAATTTATATGGTATAGTTACACCCATTTCTTCATTTCTGAGGAGAGGATCTAGCCACGTACTATCATTAAAAAATCCAATGTATTTTCAATAGCTCTTTATGATTGATCTGAGGGCTAGGTGCAAATCAAACATACTAACAGAGTTCTATACGTAACAACTCCATAGAAAAGAACATGTAAGACATACAAAATAGAGCAGGAACTTCCTACCTCTTACTGCTGAAACAGCAGTGCTAACATGGTTGCAAATTCCTAGCAGACTAATAATAAATGTTTGCTGACTAAATCAATAAATGGACTTAACAGTAAGCTAATTGTACAGTTTGTCTTGGTGTATCAGAAATAAGGTAAGTTTTGTCAAAACAATTCATCACATAAGTTTATCTATATTTTTCCATATTGAAATAAGAAATTTGCCCAACATAAGTGTACACATTAAAAGATGTCCATACTTGGTAAACTAAAAATGCTGGTTATTATTTGTCTGAATTAGCAACAGTAATGATAAATAATCTATATAGTATTTTACTGAAATCTCAGACACTATAAATTTTCCATTCTGTGCTTGATGGATAGCTAATGGTCAATATTTGTTGAAAGAAAAAAATAGAAAAAAAAAATACAAGAATATTAAAAGTTCTACTTCGGGAAACTAGAACAATGTAATAACTTCTATTACTTTCCTTATTCTAATTCTCAACATGCTTTCTTATTTAATATCTTTTTTTATGGGTCTCAATGATAAGATCTATGAGGACAGGAATTTTGTTTATCTTGTTCCATCCCTGTATGTACAACAGCACACAGAAAAATCCCAAACAAAACAAATAAAAAAGATCCCAAACATTTGTGAGTAATAAATGTTTTTCCTACCTTAATATAATCTATCTGATATGGACTTTTTTTTTCACCTCTGAACTCTTGAGAAACATAAGAAGGATTAAAATATAATTTGATCCTGTATGGCATTCTTGAAACTTCACCAAAAGACCTCACCAGTGTATATACCAATACATATACTTTAGGAACATACACAATTTTCCATGGTAACTTTCTACTTTTTCACTAGAAACTTTACAAAAGATCACCCTTCTTCCAATCTTTATTATATGAGCTTATCCCCAATGGACAGGTCTCTAAAAAAATCTCCCACAGTCCATAAACTGCTTTAGAATTTTGCAGAGAAAGCAGCATGTTGTTGGAAAACACAGGTGTAAAAGCATGCAATTAATACAGATTACTAAGCAGAAAGGGTTTTGTTGTTGTTTAGTTTGGTTGGTTTAATTTACAGAGCATTCACTTTTGAGCAAACATTATTTACTTTTGAAATATGAAAATTTGGTCTTCTAACAATGACAGAATGTTAGGAAAGAGTTCAAAATTACATTGGATATACTAAAGACTTCCTATGCTTTACTGATTATATGAACTTTGTAAATTATAAGATAGTCGAGATACTGAAATAAACTTCTTTTTCGTATTCTGTAGAAAAATAAAAATGTATTAAAACTTTCTACCTTGCCAGTAATAGAATTGAAGTTTTCTTCTTTAACACCACTCACTGGGTTCTCCTTTTCATTCCTTTGTTGGCATTCTTTGTGAACAGCTGTAGTTATATAAGGCTTGGTGACATTAAATAGCTCAGATCGAAAAACATATTTCTGTATAAAGATTTCACCATCTCCTCTG
Source organism: Suricata suricatta (assembly GCF_006229205.1). Taxonomy (NCBI): domain Eukaryota; kingdom Metazoa; phylum Chordata; class Mammalia; order Carnivora; family Herpestidae; genus Suricata; species Suricata suricatta. The sequence continues at coordinate 51,135,048 of NC_043713.1, forward strand.
TCATCATAATCTGGCCTAGAGGTAGAGTCAAAAGCAATAAATGTATCAGAGGTTCCAAAAGAGATCAAAGAAGGCTCATGATGTTGGTGAAGTTGATAGTTTATGTTGTTAATAAAAGAAAGATGATCTAGTAACCATCCTGGTGACAGCTGATGCACCACAGACATTTTCTTCTTTTAAAAAAGAAAGAAAAAAAAACTCTGGAAATTAGGGTCTAGATATAAAACCCGACTTTCCAGATTAAATTATTAAATGTCCTACATTTCAATAAAAATATGCTTCATATACACAGGTAGATTTCATGTGTAAGAATATAAACTTGACATATGCACAAAAGAGGATTTGATAGTCATGATACGATGTTAAGGAAAAATGTAATGTTTTAATATAAACTTTTAATTTCAGAGTTAATTCAAAATTTTCAGCCAATTTAGCAAAGGAGAGTTAAAACTTGATCTTATTTCTGGAATCCCAATTGAATCCTCCTATCTTCCTGGGCCTCCACAGAACCTCCTGTTTGGTCCTTGAATCTAGCCATTAGGTCCACCATCCTCCAAGTCAGGAAGTCATTCAAGATAATGTCCTGTCAAAGCAAAGAATACTACATTACCTACCTGAAGCCACCCTTTTTAATGAGACAAGCCTGGAGAGGTCACATAACTTCAAGAGGAGTTACCAGCTGATCAGCCCTTGTTTTTTCAAATCCCATGTGCTGTAAGTCAGCCCATTCTCCAGTAATACTACCCTGTTTAGCCACTAAGAGTAAAATGAAAGACTGATCTAGGCAGAGCACAATTTTAGCAGATATCATCAGATGTACCAAACTCTAGCAAAATTGCAAGGTTCTGATTAAGGTAATTGGTTCTGAGCAGTCCTCCTCCAGCAACTTTAGGTTTTTCAAAACTTACCTTTTTATAAAAGATGGTAAAGTCCTCGACATTGCTTACTAAATCCAGTGTAATGGAGAATTTAAGAGGGGTACAAAATAAGATATACATAAGTGGTGAACAGTACAGTTAGTAACACTAGCACTTAGATCCAACCTTCTAACTCCATGTAGTATTAGCAGTATGGCCATGGGCAAGTTATTTGATCTCACTGAGCCCCACATTCATTCTTTATGACATCTCAGATGGCAGTTTAGAGAATTAAATGACCTAGTGTTGTGGAGTGCCTGACGCACACTACAACTGTTGAAACAAATGCTACTAGTGATGGTAATGCTGGTATTCACCCTCCCTTCAGAGTCACCACTAATGTAGTATCTAGTGAGAGCCAAAAATTTAGTCGAGAAGACTGAACCTCAGAAAAGGGGATATGCCCAAAATTACAATTCTAGATGACGGCACAATTGCTCCAAGCATCAGGTATCCGGACTTTGGCTCAAAGCTTTCCTTCCACCCCCACCACTCTCTAGGTTCTGGGCTGTACTAGTCTGAGTTCAAACTCAGAGAAGCGCGGAAGTCCTATTTTAGCAAAGTAAACTATTGTGCTTAACCTCTCTCTCACCTACCTCTCTGCTTCACACCCAACCCCACCCCCCAACCGCGTGGATTCTTCCTAGCTTCACTCGCTGGCCACCGCTAGAGGACCATGAAACCCCAGCGAGCAAATTGCGAACCCGAACCCTAGCGGTGACCACCACGGTTCGATCCTCGAAGCCGATTACACCCCACCTCAGCATTAACTATGTCCTACGTAACCGCTTCCTGTCAGAAAAATTGCACAACGCCTCTCAGACTTGCATTAAGGAAACAGCACCCCTGTAGAGTGGTCATGAAAGATGCCACTTGCACAGCAACGAAATTTCTCCTTTTCTACGAGCCAACGGGCGCGGCCATGTTGCTGTACGGAAAAAGCGTCTACAGGGTGACTTGAAGCGTTCTGCCCGCTATTTAGAGACGCAGAGCTCCCACGTCTTCAGCGCTAACTTTAGAAATCGGGCAGACTTTGGAGAGGACGTCTGCACTGACCAGAAATACCAGTGTACTGAATGAGGCGGCGGGACGCGAGCAACACGCTGACTTCCAGCGACGGAAAGCGGCGCCTAAGAGTAGCGCAGTTGCGCGACGTACGTGATGACGTAAGCGCCGGCGGAGATTTTAAAATTCGAACGGCGCCGGCGGGTGGAAAGAAGAGTTGGTGTTTTGGCGGCTGCTGGCGTGTCCCGCAGACAGTTACACAGGTTACAGAAATTCGGCCTCTGGGTTGTGTCACGAAACTGGAAGAAAGGTAACTAATATCTTTGGGTTAATTTCGCGCCGGCAGAACTGTTCTGAAGGGAGAAAGTGATGGCGCCAACAATTTAGATCTCTAGAAGCCCTGTGGGACAACGTTTTAGTGTCTAATGTTGTGAGAGGCCTCCCGGGCCGAGTCTGTGCGAGGCGCCAGTTTGCCGGAATCCAATAAATTTCTTTTGTCAGTGACTTACCACGGGAGCAAAGGAGGCCGTAGGAGCACACTGGGGGGGAGAAGAGAAGCTGGAGGAAGAGGGAAGAATTGATAGGAGCGGGGAGTAGAAGAACAAGATTAGTTGTTTGAGATATTGCGTTTGAGATTCTCTTAGTGGGCGTGTAAGGAAGTCTCAATTTTAAATTACATTTTAAGTAGAGATTTGGAGGGACATATAGGTGAGTGGGAAAGTTGAATGGATAGCAGAAATGTATAAAGGAGAAGGAATTGATGGCCTAATGAAGATGGAAAGTGTAATCAGTTTTAATTTTTTTTCTTTAATGTTTATTTTTGAAAGAGAGAGAGCGCGAGCAGGGGTGGAGCAGAGAGAGAGAGAGATGGAGGGAGACACAAAATCTGAATCAGGCTCCAGGCTATCAGCACTGAGTCCCATGCGCGGCTTGAACTCACAAATTGTGAGATCATGACCTACCTGTGCTGAAGACGAACACAACAGACGGAGCCACCCAGGCGCCCCGGAAAATGTAATCAGTTTAAAACACAAAGGACAGGGTGCCTGGGTGGCTCAGTCGGTTAAGCGTCGGCTCAGGTCATGATCTCATGGTTTGTGGGTTCGGGCCCCGCATTGGGCTCTGTGCTGACAGCTGGCTCAGAGCCTGGAGCCTGCTTCAGATTCTGTGTCTCCCTCTTTCTCTGACCCTCCCTTGCTCATGCTGTCTCTCTCTGTCTCTCAATAATAAATTAAAAAAAACATTAAAAAAAAACCACAAAGGACAGTCCAGAAATGAGAAAAGATAACCACAAATGTCCACTTCTCTGGAACCTAGAACAGGACCTCAGAAATCTTAAGTGTATAAGTGTCTAATGCCACACAGAGATGAGAAAGGATCAAAAGTTTTCTCAATCATGAGTATCCTATGAGGCAACAGTTTTAGTAGATATGAAGTAAATGAAGTGTTAATATTCTCAGAAATGAGAATCAGTAGACCATTTGGTGGACCAGATCATTAATCTTTGTTAGAAGAGGGATTGAAGTAAGAGGGGCAGTAACTGAATATAAATGGGAAACAGTGGGTTAAGGACAGAGCAAGAGAGACGGAAGTTAGGAAAAGAGAATAGTTGTAGAGTATTAAGCCCAAAGAAAAGGAAACATCTTGAGGTAGTTCTTGTCAGGTTGTCTCTGACTTTTTCCCAGTGAAATAGGTACAGCCAACAGCAGTAATGTGTTCTGGGTTAGGATTCAGGGCTTTAACTACCAGAGACCCTTGCAAAGGCAGTATTATACCTTATTTATCAGTGTACCGTTTCAGTTGCCTTGCACACTCCCAGTGTACAAGGTAGGCAGTAAGTAAATATTCGTGTGTGTGTTGAATATTTTTAAATGAAGTTAGGTAGATTTCCCTGCAAATGAGGACTTCACCATACATGAACATGAGGGCCCAGGAAAAGATCATCTTGAAGAAACTATGGAACCTGGCTGCTTTGTTTGAGGATGAAGGTAACAGTTGGTGCTTAATGTACCATCTATATCTGAAAAGATTTTTTAATACTGAATTCATGAATGCAGGTAATAAGCATGAAGCGCAGTTCAGTTTCCACCGGTGGTGCTGGCCGCCTCTCTATGCAGGATTTAAGGTCTCAGGATTTCAATAAACAAAGCCTCCATACCCCTCAAACGTGAGTACCTCATGCCTTACCATCTTGGACACAGAAATCTGTGAAGCTGGTTCATACGAAAATGTACTATGAGCGACGTTCTGCTGAATCTTGTTTGTTTGCTGTGGTACCTAATTTTGGGTTAATGAAGGGTAAAAATTGGCATATTATTACATGTGTTTTATCTAATTTGTTCCTTGAATTTCCAAAGCTACACCCTTTATCAGGCAACCTCTAAAAAAGACTGTTAATTCCCTTTCAGCACTCTTTTTCTTATTTACCTCCTATTCTAGACCTGCTTACATGAGTTGGCTCATTGCTGTAACTTTCAATTTACTAAAGTATATCCAGCTGACAAAATTATTAATTATTTATTTGTTCAATGATAAGCTGCAGTTTAGAATAACCTACAGAACCACTTCTCCAAACTGTTTTCTCAGTATTCACTAGGAAAATAAGCGTGTGTAATTATACTATCATAAATTAGTTTTTCTCTGAGTTTCTTCTAATTAAGACTATTTGTAAGCCACTGTAGAGCTGTATCAGTCCTTCTCTAATACCAGGGTACAAGTTACTTGCTAACTGTACTTAGATTTACATAGTATAAGCCCTTACTACTGGTAGAAATTTGAAATATTTGTATCATTTCCTTCTGAATCAGAGAAATTTGGTGTACTATTACATATTACGTACACTGAAAGATTAAATTTATGCCTCAAATTGTATTGGAAGCCAAAAGGCTGCCATTGTCAATATTTTGAGTCTGTCATTTAAGTATGTTTCTAAGTGTAGCTGTAATCTGATAGAAGTAGGCTTTAAAAGAAAAGTGTTAAATGTAGCTATCATTCTCTGACTTCTTTTTAAGTCTTTTTCCTTTGTTGCCTGTAAATGTACATACTTTAAGATAATTGAAATCAGAATGTAAAAAGGTTTTTTTCTGCTTTCTTCTTAACATTTTAGTATTATTGCTTATACATATTGTTAAGTTACCCTATCCCATTTATAACAGCTATGATTGCTACTAAAATTTTTCATGACTCTGAATTATTTTTATAGGTAATGGGGGAAAGGTGTTAGTTCCAACATTTTTCTAAAAATTTCTTAAAATAATATTTTTTATATTTATTTTTTAAAGTTTGTTTCTTTCATTTTATTAAAGGAAAGAGAAACCAGGCTTTGGAAAGTTGAGTATAAACAAACCCACATCTGAAAGAAAAGTCTCTGTGTTTGGTAAAAGGTAATGATTTTTTTTTAATTAGTTCTGATGAAGGGTTCTCAAAAAATTAGATGGCATGGTCCCTTACAAAAGAAAGTTATAACCTAGCTTTCTTCTGTTTTAAATGGTTAAATGCTTTAGATAGCACTAAGAAATATATCAGCACATTCAGACCACTGTTCAATATTAAAAGTGAGTAGTTGATTGAAAATCCTATATCTAGCTTTCAAATAGAATGGAATCATAGCATTTTAAAATTAAGAGGAGCCATCATCTAGTTTGACTTTTTAGTCCCTTTTTTTATACTCCTCAATATTAAGGCTCTTGAGAGATAAATGTTTGTTACCTTATGAGAAGTTTATTTATTTTGAGAGAGAAGAAGAAAGCATGTGCCCATCTGCAGGGGGAGGAGCAGAGAGAGAGAGAGAGAATCCCAAGCAGGCTTGTGCAGAGCCTGAGGCAGGACTCAAACTAATGAACCATGAGATCATGACCTGAGCTGAAATCAAGATGCTTAAACCAACTGAGCTGCCCAGGTGCCCCTTAAGACATTTTTGTAATGTAACTTTTCTCTTGGTGGTGAACTTCAGAGATAATGATGATAATTATTATAAAATTAACTCTCTTAATCCTCAGAACTGCCCTATGAATAGATATTTTTACAGATAAGAAAATTGAAGAAGAGAGAGCTTATTTACTCAAGTTCATAGAACTAATAATAGAGACAGAATTTGAAACCACAACTCTGGTTCTAGACACTAAGTTCTTGAGCTATAAATTGAATGATACAGTATTTTGATTGGTTGAGGAATTCTCTTATAATTAAAAAAAATATCTAAGGGTGCTATTTTGTGTAGAATAAAAGCTGAGTCTGGGGTACCTGGGTGGCTCAGTCTGTTAGTCATTCGACTCTTTATCTCATCTCAGGTCTTGATCTCAGGGTCATGAGTTCAAGCCCTGTGCTGGGCTCCACACTGGGCATGGAACCTACTTTAAAAAAAAAAAAAGAGAGAGAGAGAGAGAACAAGAGCCAAGTCTATACACGTATTCTTTTATGGTTAAAAAAATTGAATTAAAGATTAAGTAATAGCAAGAGCTCCAGGGTAGCTCAGCCGGTTAATCATCCGACTTCAGCTCAGGTCATGATCTCGCGGTTTGGTTCATGAGTTTGAGCCCCGCATCAGGCTCTGTGCTAACAGCTCAGAGCCTGGAGTGTGCTTCTGATTCTGTGTCTCCCTCTCTCTCTCTCTGCCCCTCCTCCACTCACACTCTGTCTTTCTCTGTCTCTCAAAATGGAATAAATGTTTAAAAAAATTTTTTTAAAGATGAATAATAGCAATATGTAAAAAAAGTGGTTTTCAAATTAGCAAATTGTCAGGAGGAAAAAAGCTAATTAATTCAGGCCCAAGATAAAGAACTTTTAGAGCCTTGTCAGGAAAGAACTTAAAAGCAGCAAGCAAACTTGAAAGGAGAAATAGAGCTTTGATGAACAGAGTTCAGGTATTATAACAATGTTCATTGCAACTCAGTTTTGTGGCATTACTTCAACAAGGAAAAGTATTATTCTAAGGATATTTAATAAACTATGGTTGTTAGCTAACTTGGACCACAAATTTAGGCAAAAGGAGCCATTATAAAGGCATAAACAAAGTTTTGTTTGGGGGAAGGGACTTAGAATGGAGCGCATATGTTGTATCCATTAATAACTAAAAAGTAGAACCATGTATATTTATGGTAAATAAAAATGAGATATATAATATTGTGTGACACAAAATATTCATGAGAAAAAGTGTGCACAACATATTTTAACATCTTAAAACCAATTTTCCCACAAGAAATGATGGCTTATGATGGGGTTGGGAGTGAAGGAGCAATGATGAAAAGCTAAAGAGGATGACAAAAGGACTTAGGTTATTGGATAGACTTAGAGAATGGTTGGTACAGAAGGTCTCGTGGACTCAAAGTTTAGATGATAATACACGTGTTAATAATGCAAAGCACCATAACTGCATTTTTCTTCCCGCCTCATTTAATACTTATCATTGTTTGCTCTTTGTTTTGAATAAGAGAAAAGATTTGAACTTTAATGTTTGATGCTGATATTAACATACAAAATCACCTTGAAATAATTTAGACTTGACGACAGAAGGAAGAGGTTTTGACTGACTATTTATGTTTCCAGAACAAGTGGACATGGATCCCGGAATAGTCAATTTGGTATATTTTCCAGTTCTGAGAAAATCAAGGACCCAAGACCACTTAATGACAAAGCATTCATTCAGCAGTGTATTCGACAACTCTGTGAGGTATTTAATGTTCTCTTAAGTATTTTCCACTAGCTTTTCTATTATCAAATGTTTGATGTTTCATAAAAATTATTGTAGTTTCTTACAGAAAATGGATATGCATATAGCGTATCCATGAAATCTCTACAAGCTCCTTCTGTTAAAGACTTCCTGAAGATCTTCACTTTTCTTTATGGCTTCCTGTGCCCTTCATATGAACTTCCTGACACGAAGTTTGAAGAAGAGGTTCCAAGAATTTTTAAAGATCTTGGGTTTGTATGTTACGTTTCTTATTAGCCTAAAGAGATTGTTAGAACACAGAGAAGAATCAAACTCCATTGATTTGTGAAGATACTGAGTTAGAGAAATCATACCTTTTAAGATGGTCACTGTGGGCAGCATATCTTAGGATAAATCTAAAAGCAAGAAAAATCAGTTTGGAGGTTATTGCTGAACTATAGGAGATGATATGATAGATCATAAGGCCTTCCAACTATTGAGGTAAAAAATAAATAGGATGGGCTAGATACCACAGATTTTATACAAGCAAAAAAGACAGGATCGAAGGTCTGAGAAAATGGGATAGGATAAAGTCAAGAAGGGCCGTGTAGAGTGAACACAGGGAAGAATGGATATGAGGGTGAGGAGTATACTCATTGGAATACATTGAATTTGAGGGAACAAACAATCTTCTAGAAGTCCAGTATACTTACTGTAAATCAAGTTCTGCAGCATTAGGGATATACGTACAAAGTAATCTACAAAGAAGAAACCAGAAAATACACAAAAATCATTTGAGAATAATATACCCAAGGTCAAAATCTTAATAAATATGTTACTTCTAAACAAGTCAAGACTCGGTATATATGTGGAATTCTTCTAATGTAACTTCTTGCTTAATTTAACCCTTATTTTCACAAAATTAACATTGTTAGCTTATTTTTTTTTCCTAATTTTTCATAGGTATCCTTTTGCATTATCCAAAAGCTCCATGTATACAGTGGGGGCCCCTCATACATGGCCTCACATTGTGGCAGCCTTGGTTTGGCTAATAGACTGCATCAAGGTATTTGATTTCTCATTTTAAAATGTATACATAGGAAAGATTTTTTTTATCCCTCAAGGTAGTCTCATTTCTCTTTAAATCTATCTTTTGCTGTTATCTCACAGACTACATCAGTTTTTATTTTTCAAAGCACATTTGATTTTAAATTCTTCAGACTGTTAATAAATGCTTCCAGGGACACCTGGGTGGCTCAGTCGGTTAAGCATCTGACTTCAGCTCAGGTCATGATCTCAGGGTTCGTGGGTTTGAGTCCCACATTGGGCTCTGTGCTGACACCTACATTAGAGCCTGGAGCCTGTTTTCGAATTCTGTGTCTCCATCTCTCTCTGACCCTCCCCTGCTCACATTCTCTCTCTCTCAAAAATAAATAAGACATTAAAAAAAATAAAAAATAAATGCTTCTAGAGATGAGAGGAAGGAAGTACCACATTGGCAAGAAAATTGTTTTCACAAAGTTTTATTAAAGCTTTTTTTAAGAGGTTAGTAGGCAATTATTTCCCCCATTATATACATAATTTGATTTTTCTCTTTTTTATTGAAATCCATATTCATTGCAGAAATTCATTGGAAAATATAGAAAAACATACACCAATAGTGATGTACCCATATTCCCCACAATTCAGAGACAGCAATTTAAAATTTTTGTTGGGCTGTAGTTTTAAAGATGGATTTTTGCTGCACAACTTATGTGGGTTTTTTTTTTAACTTTTGATATATATTGGCAAATTTCCCTTCAGAAAACTTGCACTAGCTAAAAGCTCCTCAACAGTGTGTGAGCATATACATTTTCCCACACTGTTTACATCATTGTTTTAAAATCTTTACCATTTGAGAGGTGGAAAAAAGCTTGTTTAATGTATATATTATTAACACAATTATGTTTTTCTATGATTTCTCATTGATTTTCTTGTGTGTGCTTTCTTGGCCTATTTTATATTTCTTTTTTGTTTTTGCTTTTGCTATTTGAACCTTTCTATATTAAACTCTTTATCGATATTTTTAATGAGCACATGAGAAGCAAAACCACCACCTTTTCATATTTGCTATTTTTGTTTTCAACTTGAACATTTTTCACATTTATTACAACTGCCTATTTGTGTCTTTTGCCATTTTTCTCTTTTCTTATTGATTTGTAGGAGCACCATTTTGTACATCAAAAACCGTCAGATTCGGGAAATCAACTCTTGTAGATATGGTGTAAATATTATTTTCCTTTTTTCCTTTGATTTATTTGCTGCATTTTGACTGTTGAGAAAAATAAATTTTTATCTAGTATAAGTCAGTTTCTTCCTTTTATAGCTTCTGAGTTTTCTCGGTTTTTTTAGTGCTTAGAATCCTTAAAACTAATACTGTCTCCCTGGCATTCTCTTGGCTTTCAGCAATCCCTTAACAAAATATAGGCAGGCACTGTATGGATGGATTTTGACCCAGAAGACATCTCAGTATTTTCAGCACCACCATCATCAAGATAGTAGAAATCCAATACTATAGCCTATTAATACAACTCACATTTTATTGAACTTTATATATAACATTTGTGCAGTTTGTCTATTCTCAGTGATATGCAGTTTGTCTGTTCGCACCACCAAATACTTGTATTGTCAAAAGAACACTTTACCCCTGTTTGACTAAGCAGCTTATGTCATGCTTATGTAGTTGGGAGATAGCATTTTCACAGTGATGGAGGAGTCTGTGGAATACCTGCATTGACTTCTGTTGGGGAGAGACCTCTTGAGATATCTCCAAGTGTGTTATATAGGTTTAAATCCCCTCCTTCCTATTGATTTGCTTGAGGTGGTAGAATTGAACACTATAACAATGTTAGTGGCTAACATTGTTAGCTAACAAATGATTATAGGCCTCTTGTTCTAATTATCTTTCTTTAAGAATCCTAGCCAGACTTAGGATGGCCTCCTTTAGTCTCTGATTTTTAAAAAAAAAAAAAAAAATTCTACTTTTTTTTTCTTTGCTTTTATCATTTCTTTGTATTTAAATAAATATCTTGATAAGATAGCTTGAAATTGGGAAGTATAATGCCTCCCACATTGTTCTTTCTCAGGATTGTTCAGGGTTTCACAGAATCATCTTCTATAATTCTACATAAATTTTAGAATTGTTTCTCTACCCCAGTAAAAAACAATGTCATTGGAATTTTGAAAGAGATTGCAGTGATCTGTAGATTATAGATACCTTTTGATAGTAAGGACATTTTAGCAATATTAATTTTTCCAGTCCATGAACACAGGATTATCTTTTATTTCTGTCCTCAACTTCTTTCATTGTGCCCTATAGTTTTCAGCACAGAGATCTTTCACTTTGCTATTTAAATTTATTCCTAATTATTTCATTGTTCTGATGCTATTATAAATGGTGTAGGTTTTTTTTCAGATAATTTGTCATTAATGTATAGAACTGCTACTGAGTTTTGTATTTTAATATTATGTCCTGCAACATTATTGAATTCATTGATTAGGTCTAACAGTTCTTTATGGAGTCTTCAGGATTTTATGTATATAAAATCATGTCATCTACAAATAGAGATAATTTTACTTATTCCTTTTCAATTCTAAAGCCTTTTATTGTTTCATTTTCTTGGCTAGAACTTCCAGTACTAAGTTGAATAGAAGTGGTTGACAGTGGGCACATTTGTCTTATTTCTGACCTTAGTGGAAAACTTTGAACCTTTTACCATTGAGTATGATGTTAGCTGTGGGCTTTTCACATATACCCTTTATTATGTTGAGGTACAATTCTTCTATAACTAATTTGTTGAGTTTTATCATGAACAGATGTTAAATTTTGTCAAATATGATCTCCATTTGCTAAGATTATATGATTTTTTTCATTCCTTCTATTAATGAGATGTATCACATTTATTGATTTGTATACATTGAACCATCCTTGTATCCTGCAATAAATCCCACTTGATGATGATGAGATCCCCTTAATGTACTGTTAAATTTGGTTCATTATTGCTTTATGGAGAATTTTGCATCTATATTCAGGAGGGATATTGGCCTGTTTTCTTATGGTGTCCTCATCTGGCTTTGGTATCAGTGTTATGCTGACCTTATAAAATAAGTTTGGGATTGTTCCCTATCATTCAAAAGATTCTAAGGATTAGTATTAATACTTTAAATGTTTGGTAAATTTCAACAGTGAATTCATCTGTACTTAGACTTTTCTTTATTGGGAAATTGTAGATTACTGATTCATTCTAATAATTGATCTGTTTTCCTGTTCAGATATTCTGTTTTCTGATTCAGTCTTGGTAGATTGTAAGATTATAAGAATTTGTCCGTCGTCTTCTATGTTGTTAAGTTTGTTGGCATATGGTTGTTCATAGTAGCCTTTTATGATCCGTTGTATTTCTGTAGTACCAATATTAATATCTCCTCTTTTATTTGTAATTTTGTTGGTTTGAGTGTTCATCTCTTTTTTCTTTGGTTAGTCTAGCTTAAAGGTTTGTTGATTTTGTTTATCTTTTCAAAGAACCAACTCAGTTTTATTAATCTTTTCTATTGTTCTTTTTTCTCAGTTTCCTTTGTTTCTACTCTAATCTTTGTTGTTCCTTTTCTTCTACTAACTTTGAATTTCTTTTGTTCTTCTCTTTCTAGTTCCCTGAGGTGTATAAAGCTAGGTTTTTTTGGGGGGGATCTGTTTTCTTGATATAATGCATATATAAGTATAAATTTTCCTTTTAAAATTGCTTCTGCTACATCCCATAAGTTTGGTAGGTTGTGTTTCCATTTTCATTTGTCTCAAGATGTTTTTTCATTTCTCCTTTAATTTCTTCTTTGATAGAAGTTCAGGAAAGTGATGTTGAGCTTCCATGTACTCATGACTTTTCCAGTTTTTCTCCTATTTTTGATTTCTAGCTTCATACCTAGAGAAGATACTTGGTGTGATACCTGATCATACTAAGACTTGTTTTGTAACCTAAGATATTCTCTCCCAGAAAATTTTCCTTGTACTCATGAGAAGAATGTATATTTTGTTATTGTTGGATAGAATGTTTTGTATGTGTCTATTGAGTCCCATTGGTCTGTAGAGTTTTCAAATTGCTGTTTACTTATTCTCTGTCTGGATCATCTCTTCATTGCTAAGAGTGTAGTATTAAAGGCTCCAACTATTGTATTGCTGTTATTTCTCCTTTTAGTTTGTCAGTATTTGCTTTATATATTTAGGTGCTCCAATGTTGTTTGCATAAATATTTACAAATGTTTTATCTTTTTTAAATGATTTATTTATTTTGAGAGAGAGAAAGGGAGTGCACAAGTTGGGGTGGGGGCACAGAGGGAGGAAGAGAGAAAATCCCAAGCAGAGTCCACACTGTTAGCCCACCAGGGGGCTTGATCTCATGAACCGTGAGATCAGGTCCTAAGCCAAAATCAGTTGGGTGCTTAACCAACTGAGCCACCTAGGCATCCCATCCAGTGTTTTATCTTCTTAATGAATTGACCTTTTTGTCATTATTTAATGGCTTTCACTGTCTCTTTTTACCAATTTTACTTTAAAGTCCATTTTGTCTGGTACATCTTTTTTCATCCCTTCACTTTCAGTCTGTGTCTCTAAAACAAAACTGAGTCTCTTGTAGGCAGCATATGTTTGAATCCTATTTTTTGTCCATTCAGTCATTCTATGTATTTTGATCAGAAAATTTAATCCATTTACATTTAAAGTAATTCTTGGTCAGGGGTGTCTGGGTGGCTGAGTCAGTTGAGCACCCAACTTCGGTCAGGTCATGATCTCATAGTCTGTGAGTTCAAGCCCCACATCAGGCTCTGTGCTGATAGCTCAGAGCTTAGAGCCTGCTTCAGATTCTGTGTCTCCCTCTCTCTCTGACCCTCCCTTCCTGACACACTCTCTCTCTTACTCTCTCTCTCTCAAAAATAAACAAATGTTAAAAATAAAATAAATATTTAGGTAATTATTGGTGGGTAAGGACCTATTGCCATTTTTTTAAATTGTTTTCTCACTGTTTTATAGGTCTATTGTTCTGCTTGATTTTTATTCTATCTTCTGTTGCAATTTGATCTTTGGTATCAGCATACTTTGATTTATCATTTTTTATATGTCTACTTTGTGTTTTTTCCATGTGGTTATCATAAGACCTACATGAAATATCTTTAAAACCATATCATTCTATTTTAAAGTGACGATTTCAATAACTTCATTAACTTTATACTTTGACTTCTGTTACATTTTAGATTATTGATGTTATAGTTTACATACTTTTTATATTGTTTCCACTAACAGATTATTTTAGTTATGGTTCTTTTTAACACATTTGTTTTTTAACTATTAAATTAAAGTTGTACGTGAATTATGCACTACCATAGTAAAAAACCAGACTTTGTATATTTATCATAACCGGTGAGTTTTACACTACCTTCATGTGTTTTTACAATATTAATTAGCATCTTTTTACTCTACTCAAAGAACTCCCTTTAGCATTTCTTGTAATTCTTTAGCAGATCTTGTGGTGAACTACCTCAGCTTTTATTTTATTTTATTTTATTTTTTTAATGTTTTATTTATTTTTGATACAGAGAGAGACAGAGCATGAGAGGGGAAGGGGCAGAGAGAGAAGGAGACACAGAACCAGAAGCAGGCTCCAGGCTCTGAGCTAGCTGTCAGCACAGAGCCTGACGCGGGGCTCGAACCCACGAACGTGAGATCTGACCTGAGGCGAAGTCAGAGGCTTAACCGACTGAGCCACCCAGGCGCCCCTTGGCTTTTATTTTAGAAAGTCTATATCTCTCCTTCATTTTTGAAGGACCGTTTGCCAAATACAGTCTTTGGGGTTGACGGGTTTTTTTCCTTTCAAAATTTTGAATATACCATCCTATTCTTTCCTAGCCTAAAAAATTTCTATTGAGAATTCTATCAATAGTCTTATGGAGTTTTCCTTGTATATAACTTCTTCTTTTTTCTTGCTGCTTTCAAAATTCTTTGTCTTGATTTTTTACAATGTAATTATATGTCTCAACAGAGCCCAAATTGGGTTCAGCCTGTTTGGGGTCCTTTGAACTTCATGGATCTGAATGTCCATTTCTCTTCCTGGGTTTGGGAAGTTTTCATCTCTTAATTCTTTAAATATACTTTTTGGTGGGGCGTTTGGGTGGCTTAGTCCAGTAAGTGTCCAACTCGATTTCGGCTCAGGTCATGATCTCACAGTTCATGAGTTCAAGCCCCACATTGGGCTCTGTGCTGGCAGCATGGAGCCTGCTTGGGATTCTCTCTCTTTCTCCCTCTCTTGCTGCCCCTCCCCCACTCACTGTCTCTGTCTCTCTGAAAATAAACTTTGAAAACAATTTTTTAAATAAATCAAAATAAATATACTTTCTGTCCCTTTCTCTTTTCTCCTTTTGAGATTCCATTCCCATAATGTACATATTATATCTTTTGATGATAACCCATAAGTCCCATTGTCTTTTTTCACTTTTATTTTTATCCTTTTTTCTCTCTGCTTCTCTTACTGGATCATTTCAAATGTCCTGTCTTCTGGCCCACTGATTCATTCTTCTGCATGGTCAACTCTGATTTGAAACTCTATTTAATTCTTTATATCAGGTTTTTTTCTGCTATAATTTATTTGATTTTTTTTGATAGTTTTTGTTTCTTTAATGAATTTCTTGCTTTGTTCTTGCATTGTTTTTCTTTTTGAAAAAATGTTTATTTTGAGAGAGAGAGAGAGTGCAGGGAAGGGATAGAGAGAGAGAAAGAGAGAATCTTAATCAGACTCAGTGCTGCCAATGCAGAGCCCAACACAGAGTTCAAACTCATGAACCACAAGATCATGATCCAAGGCAAAACCAAGAGCTTAACCGACTGAGCCACCCAGTGCCCCTCATGCATCAGTTTTCTAATTTTATTTAGTTGGCTGTGTATTCTTATAGTTTACTAATCCACTTTCAGAGGATTATTCTGAATTAGTTCATAGATTCCATTTCTTTAGGATCAGTTATTAGAGTTTTATTTGTTTCCTTTGGTCATGCTATGTTTACCTTATTTTTCATGATCCTTGATTCCTTGTGATGTTACTTGCACATCTCAGTAAGTGGTCTCTTCTTCCACACTTGAAAGGATCTTTTGGCAGAGACAATTCTTCACCAATCAGCTCAGATTGGGTTTGTAGATGTGTCTGCTGGTAATGTACTTGGGCACATCGGCCTTATATCAAGGTCTGTTTTTGGGAAAGGTCACTGTCCAAGCTCTGAGGTTAGGGGAGAGGGGAGTGCTGCTGTCTGAGAAAAATTTCGTGGATTCAGTAGTCAGGCTTCCTAGGTAGTTGGGACTAGCTACCATACTCAGCAGTAGGCAGTGCTATAAATTAGCTTTCCTGCCCTGGCAGCCCCAAAGCCTCCATAGCTTGTTTGGGATCTGAAACCAATGTGTATGTGTTGAACTACCGGACAGAAGAGGCCACCACCAATTTTGCTCTACATACAAGGAAGGCCATGAGCTATGCCTTCAGGTGGGCTGAAGATTGTAAAAAGCATTGGGCAAGGCTGCAATTTAGATTCCGTGCCTAAGAGGGAACCCCCATATATGCCCCCAAATTGGAAAGATTGGGACCCCAATCTTGTTTGGGAATCAAACTAGGCAGAACTGTACCCAAACTCCTGGCCTAAAAGGCCACCATCCCAGCCCTGCAGGTGGTAGGGCCACCAGCCAGATTCTCTACTCCAGTGCCACTATAATCAGAGTTACAAAGTGAGCTACACATACTCCCAGGTGCTCTGGTTCGGTTTTCTAGTCAAGTGGAACTGGAGGCTGTATTCGGTTTTAGACAGCACTATAAATCATCTTCCCTGTCCCACTGGGACTTCAGACCAGGCCTTATGGCTGGCAAGTCTTTTTGGGAATCAAATCAGAAAACATTGCATGGTCAGCTCCCCAAATAATAGGGCCACCGAGCAGGATGCTGCTATAATCTGGGCTAGTGGGTAGGCTACTGAGATTCCTATGAGCTCTGGTTAACAGTTGGAGGCTGTAATCATCATTGGGCAGGGCTGTGGGTTAGATTCCCTACCAGAGTAGAAGAAGGCAGAACAGACCCCAGGGCTGGCAGGATTCTTCCTGGGGAGCTAATGAGGCAAACCTTTGCACCAAACTTTGGCAGACTAGGTTGCTCGCTTGGCTCTGCAGATGAACAGAGCCCCAGCCAAGCTCTCTTTACCTGCTCCTGAGCTAGGCAGTTATCTAGGTGCTCCAGCTAGGCTTTCAGTTTGGCCAGGGTCAGAAGCTACACTAGCAGTAGGTAGGTTGTGAATAAGTTCCCTGCCTGGGCGGAGCAGAACAACAGACCCCAAAAGTTCTTTGTGGTGTTCACTTAAGCCAACTCGTGCCCCAAGTTTCATGTCTAAATGAAGTCTCCAGCTTCCTCTGTGGATGATCAATTCTGCCTTTCAGGCTCTTAATTCTAGTGTTTATGAGCTAAGCAGCTTTTCAGGTGTCCCAGATAGGCTTTCTTGTCAGATGGGGCTAGGAACTACACTGAGCAGTGATTGGGGCTACAGATTAACTCCCCTGTGTGGACAGAGTCGTTTGTGCCTGTATGAGGATCTGTTTGAACTTTACAGAGTATCAAGAATATTCACATTGACCTTTGACATGGTAACACTGTTTTTATCTACCTGGATGACACGGTAGAAGATTCTGTTCTTAATCTTGGGCTCTGCCCTACATGTTTTGCAGATTTAGTTAAATCTGATTGTCACTTGAGACCTTTTCAAAGAAGTAAAGGATGAGTTGATAGAGTTCACCTGCATCCACATTAGATATACAAAAAGCCTTATGAGTGCCTTTGGAATAGGAAAGGAGTAGATATGGCCAGCAGCTCTGGGCTAAGAACAACATTCTCGCTCAGGAACCTGGTATGTTAAGTCCTAAGATAAGAAAAGTTAATGAAATATTTTTAGCAGAAACCACATTCTTTACATTTCTAATGCATAGTCCATTTCTTAGTTGCTTAGTGTGCATTATATACTTTATAGTAGTTTATGTTTTCTAGAGTTATTTCATGTTTGAAAGGTTATATTTTTAAAACAATTTATAGGGGTACCTAGATGGCTCAGTCAGTTAAGTGTCCAACTCTTTATTTTAGCTCAAGTAATGATCTCAGGCTCAAGGTATCCAGCCCCGCACTGAGCTCTGCCTGCTTAAGATTCTCACTCTCCCTCTTCCTGCTCATTTGCTCACTCACTCTCAAAAAAAAAAGTTTATAAAAAACAGTGTCCAAAATGGAATTTCTTTGCCTTCAAAACCTTTAGCCATTTTCCTTTTAGCTTATCAATTATAAATATCTGAATGTTTTGCTATAATGTATTATCTGTTATCACTTTCAAGCTTAAACAATTGTGTTTCTGAAGATTTTGTAATCAATTTGAAGTTTATATTTGTACATAATGGAGTCTATTGATGAAATTTAAGCACCAAACTTGAATTCATAATCTTTTGGGTTCACCTTTTATGTGGTAGGCTTTTTTTTTTTAGATTCTCAGAGTTGCATTATAATGTATGTATATACTTTCAATGGATTAATAGCAGCATAAAGATCAGCATATTTTATAGAACTATTTATGGAATCCTTTTTTAATCCTAATGGATTTAGTACTAAAATATCAAAAGGATTATATTTTAAGGCTCAATAAAATAACATCCAGAGACTTTCACTCATGAAGTAATTTAAATCCTTCTAAAAATGACACTAAAATTTGTCAAAACCTGATGAAAGCTATGTGTTTCTCTCATACATTTTATCAACTTTAATATGTTGCTTGTGTACTTACTAGTTACATACTGCCATGAAAGAAAGCTCACCGTTATTTGATGACGGGCAGTCTTGGGGAGAAGAAACTGAAGATGGAATTATGCATAATAAGGTACCACAAACATGAGAATTATCTTGGTATTATTAACTGTGTCACTATTGAAATTAGTGTTGTCTTTTGTATAGATTGTGTTTTTGCTTCCTGAAAAACTTCTAAAACTGATACTTTATTTAATGTGAATAGAGGGGTGCCTAGGTGGCTCGGTCATGATCTCACGGTTTGTGAGTTTGAGCCCCACATTGGATCCCTTCAGAGCCCACTTTGGATTCTCTGTCTCCCTCCCCCTCCACTTCCCCCTCTCCCCAGTCCTTCCTTGCTTAAGTACTCTCTCTCAAAAATAAACATTTATAAATAAATAATAAGCAAACAAACATATTAATAGATTTACTCTTGAAATCAAATTGTAATTTCTTTAAACTAAGTAGGCATAAAAATTTCAAATGTTGAGGCACCTGGGTGGCTGAGTCAGTTAAGCATCAGACTTTGGCTATGGTCATGATTTCCAGGTTTGTGAGTTCAAGCACCACATTGGGGCTGTCAGCTCAGAGCCTGCTTTGGATCCTCTGTCTCCCTCTTTCTGCCCCTTCCTGGCTCATAATTGCTCACTCTCTTTCTCAAAAACAAACACTAAAAAAAAAAAAGAAAATGCGAGGAAAGTGGAATAAATCATAACATTATTTTATGTATAGATGTAATATTTCTTCCTCTATCTTTTAGAATGAAGATATCAATACTGACAACATAAGTCTAATATAATTCTTTGTCAATACAAAACATAGTCTTTGAGACTTAAAATATTACATTGTAGGTTTTTTGTTTGTTTTGTTTTGGCCGTTTTAGTTAAGCATATTACTACTTAGATCTGAGTTAGCACTTTGAAAAGAGAGTGAGATAAAAGTAAACAGATGATCTAAATTAGTTCCCAAACCATACTTTATTGGAGCCTGAACTATGTAACTAACCCACCCTCTTTCCTAAAATAAGCAAATTTACATGTTAAATAGAGCAGACACCAACTCCAAGGAATAGTTTATAATATTGAAATTAACCATTAATGTGCCATAGTACATATAAAAGATCATTCACCATGCAGGTCCCTAAGAAAAAAAACTATTTTCTGTTTCTAATTCTAATCTACACTCTTTCAAGCATTTGACTTGAAAAGAAAGTGGCAAGAACTTTAGCTTCATCTTTTATCTCTACCTGGGAAATAGTTCAAAGAGGTATCATAGAGGTTTTTGTGGGGTTTTTTTTGCTTTTAGGTTTTTTTTAGACAGAGAGTAAGCATGCCTTTTACTACTTCAGCAATGACCCCTGGGGTAAAGCAGTTAGGAAGCCTTTGGTCCTACTCTTGAGAGAACTTTCCTTCTCTGTTGCAATATGTGTACTGGACTCGATTTATTTGTACCTCAGTTTTCAAGCCAAATATAATTACAACGTTGATTAAATATTAACTTTTTTACATTTATCCTAAAGGTTAAACAAGTAAAAAATTATTCTTGCTATTTTAGCTATTATTTCAGATGACAATATACAATCAGCACGTGGAAAGAGCTGTTTTTAATTAAAAAGGGTTATCAAAATATCCAGTTTCACCAGATTCTTGGCCTCAGCTTTGTAGATCCAAAAACTCAGTTTGTTTCTGGCAGAGCATTTGACTGCAGAAATTAAATTTGTTTTTTTAATCTGTAAAATCAAAATTGACCAAACTTAAAAAACTGATTTCATTCTCACCAAATTCACAAGAGACTGATCTGAAATAGAATGAAAATTTATTAATTTATCATCAGTGGTATACCTTTCCAGTTAGAAGAATGCTCATACTGCTTATTCAGGGTGTCCTTTTCGTATCAACCAACTAATATGAACGTTTCTTAGTTAGCAGAGAATTGGCACAAAGGGAATTGGTTTGTCCTGAGGGAGATTTCTTTCGTCTAGGGGTTGGAAAATTCTGATCAGTCATCCTCACCTCCTAACAAAGTATGCATCTTCAAAGTGACCAAAACACTACATAGCTACAAACTATAGTGTTACTTTCTCTTGGATAAATATTAAGAATGCTAGTTTTCTACTGTTTAGATCTCTACTAACCATCCACTTTTGAGACTGAAATAACAATATTATAGCTTTCATTCTGGTTTTCACAGCTAGACTTTGTCAGTTTAATTGGACTTACGTGATCCTCAATTAACTTTTTCGTAAGATTCATTTATAGGTATGATCTACCCCTAAAGATAAATGTGTATTTTATGTTGAATTGTGGTTTTTAATATTTTTTTATTTATTGAGAGAGAGAGACAGAGCATGAGCAGGGGAGAGGCAAAGAGAAAATGAGACACAGTATCAGAAGCAGGCTCCAAGCTCTGAGCTATCAGCACAGAGCCTGACTCGGGGCTCTAACCCACAAACCATGAGACATGACTTAAGCCGAAGTCGGACACTTAACCAACTGAGCCACTCGGGCTCCCTAAACTATGTTTATTAATAAGCTTCCTCATTTGACCTCAAAATTCTGAAGGTATGGTTTCTTTACTGTTTACTAAATATCACTGTTATCCAAATATAAGTATTATTATCATTCTCATTCACATCAGAAACAGCAGACTGAGCAAGTCTTTGCAACATAATTATATCCTAGGTTTGTGTCTCACTTATATGAGTTCATATAACTACTTAGTATTCTTGACTTTTATTTTTTTAATTCAATTTTAAATTCCCACTTAGAAAAACAAAACACACTAAATAGAGAATAATGGCTTTGTTTTTAAATCTGCTTAACCCAATCAGTTGTTTTTGGATTACACTATAAAATGCTATGAGAGTTTCATGACTGGTGCCGACAGCTTTGAAGAGATGAATACAGAGTTGCAGTCAAAGCTGAGTAAGTGTTCCCATTCCCAGTATGCATGCTTTTAGTCGTATATTAAACTCTGTTCATGGAATGAACACTCATTGTTTATATGAGCTACTCTAAATTTGTTTGGATGCCTACTGATTTTTGTCTTCATTGTTTCTTTGATGGAGAAAAGTGAGAGTTAAGCAGGAGGAAGGCTGATGTTAGAATCAGACCTGAGGGCAAACCTCTTCCTGGCTATGTGACCTTAACAAATTAATTAACCTCTCTGACAAAGTTTTGCAAGATTAGGTGGCCATGTACATAAAGTATCAAACACACTGCCAGGAACACAGAAGATAATCACCAAATGTTATTCCTGTGATATACCTATAATATTCTTGCTTTAGTGTTTGAGAAATTAAAATTAATGGGCCATAATATTTCCAAAGAAAGAAATCCTTTATTTTTCTACTTTGCGATAATCTAGTGACATTCAGTATTTACTAGTTAACTCTAAAATGTTCCAGAGGTTATTATTTTACATTGTTTTCCTTTTATTGACATAGTCTTATATATGAAATAGAGTGATGAGTAAAATAGATAAATTTACGATGTATAAAGCTATTTCTCCAATGGAATCAATCCAAATAAGAGAATATCACCTTGCCACTATTGGCAGAAAATGTGAAAGCATTTCCTTTATGTTTCCATGGGATGTATCTTGTTGACATAACAGGACAACTTCAACTTGTCCAACATAAGAAAGGGAGCAAGGTAAATGATGTTTCGTTTTAAAAGAAGAAAAGTTACAGAGATATAATAAAAAGCATTTAGTGAATTATTTGGTATTTCTTTTTATAATTAGTTATGCCAATTAATAGTATTCATTTATTCAAACAGTATTTATTGTATGCTTACAGTGAGCAAGCCAACATTTAGGCACTGAGGATACAGTAATGAATAAGAGACAGAAAAATCCCTGCTCTGTGAGGTTACCTCTAATAGAGACAATAATCAAATAACTATAACCAAAGGGTGATAAGTGCTATGAAGAAAAATAAAGCAAGGTAAGGGGATAGACAGTGTAGTGAAGGGAAAGGTTTGCTATTTTAGAGGGTACTATATCCTTCACTGGTAGTGTTTTGAGCAGACCAGAAGGAAGTGAGGGAGAAAGCAATGGTAAAAACCTGGGGGGAATGTTTCTAGGCAGAATTGAGATCTCACTAAGTATTGGGGTTTTCTCTCCAGAGGATTTATTTAATGTAGATGCTTCAAAACTGGAATCATTAGCAGCAAAAAACAAAGCATTGAATGAACAGATTGCAAGATTGGAACAAGAAAGAGAAAAAGAACCGGTTAGTAAACATGGACTTCTGGATCTACTTAGAGAATGCCAGCTATTTCTTTCTCAAAAAAACAAATAACAAAATAAGCGTCTTAAAAGTTAATTTTTTTTTACGTAGGACAGAACTCACATGAAAACATGTTTGGTATCTCTAGAGCTTTGTTTTTCCCGTGTGATCTATCAGTCTTGTACTAATGGTGTTCAGAATATGATGAAAGAGTCTAACCTACTTACATAAGACCAGAAATATCTTTTGAACAAGGTCCCCATATTACACACCTCTAGGGAACGCTATTTACAAGAAGCCCTGAGTTATGAAGCTAATGAAAAGGGAATGGTGATAAGTGGGCTATATAATACATTCTTAGGGCTTTCTAAAAGCTAAATGATAATATCCTGATATCTAATTTTATTTTGTATATTATATTACTGAACTATCTAGACAGTTCTGTAAAATATCAGATTTTAAATGTTTGTGCTTTTTCATTCTGGCCCTTGACTTTTTGTATCCCAAACTGACTTCCTGAAAAGTATATCTTAATTAGGTAGTAATGCCAAAGTTTCCTTTTAGTTCTTTTGACTTCCTCTAAATGTGAAAGGAAAATGTAATATATTTTAAGATGAATTTAAATAATATTGTGTCACTTTAAAGTATGGAATGGTTATCAATAAGAATAATATGTTCTTTTCTTTAAGAATCGCCTAGAGTCATTGAGAAAACTGAAAACTTCTTTACAAGCAGATGTTCAAAAATATCAGGCATACATGAGCAATTTGGAGTCTCATTCAGCCATTCTTGACCAGAAATTGAATGGTCTTGATGAAGAAATTTCTAGAGTAGGTAAGAACAATCAATGCTAAAAGACACTCTAACTAGAATGTGGACCTGCCTGGGGTTTATCACATAAAGAGAGAACTTTGTCATCCGTATCTTTTCTCCTTTAATGGTGAATGGGTATATCAGGCTACCAAGTTTTCAATGCCTTCTACATATATTAGTTTTCTGAGGCTGCTGTAAAAAAAAAAAAAATACCACAAATATGGTGGATTAGAACAATAGAAGTTTGTTTGTTCACAGTCCTGGAGGCTAAAAGTCCAAAACTTAACATGGCTAAGCTTCCTCCAAGTTGTCTAGGGGACTCTTCGAGCTTCTGTTATTGATGGCATTCCTGAACTTTTGGCCATGTCACTCCAGTCTCTGCCTTCATCCTCACATTGCCTCTTCTGTGCATCTGTCTCTCCTCTTCTGTTTATGTTAATTTCTGTCAGCCTCTATCTTTTAGGGGACATTTGTGGTGGCATTTAGGACCCACTAGATAATCCAGGGTAATCTCATCTCAAAATACTTAATATAATTATACCTGCAAAAAATCCTTTTCCAAATAAGGAAATGTTTACAACCTCCAGGGATTTGGACTACATATCTTTGGATGCCCATTAATCAGTCAACCTTGTATACCTTCTAACATGTTTTCAGGTGTCTGATATTTTTGAAGCAGAGGGACTTCACTTAAGGAACATATGCTGCCTGATATAAATATTTATTCTATTCTGCCTTGTAATTGTAAACCAAATTCTTTAATCTTTGCTGGCTTCAGTCTGCTACAATTGTCTTATCTTCCAACGCTGCCTCCGAGGGTACTTGACAACTTAAGCTGATTGAAAAGTAAGGTGAAAAGATGGAAGTACTACAATTCTCTGTAAGCAAAAGCCCGACTGAAGAAAGTTTGTTTATATCCTTGTGTGTTCTTTAACCTTGTTTTCATAAACACATATCAGTCATAAAACTTTAAAAATACTGTGGCACATGAATTGATTGATAGTTCTATAGTGCCAGAAAGAGCAAAGGAAGGTATCCATAAATGGGAGAGCCATTGGTTGCCAAATGAATAACTATGTGGACCTACTGTGCTATATTTCCAGGTGTTTGCCTACTTCAGTTTTATTCTTATAGGAGTTTACAGCCTGAATCTGTCCCACATAGGATTTGTGTTGATAGTCCTTAGCATATTTGATTTAATTCTTCATCTATGGGATATTGACCATCTATCAAGTCAAGGATAATATTTATCTGGGTCTTTGCTAATTCAGTCTTTTTTTTTCCAAACTCTGATTACATATATTAGATTTGCTCTAAACAAACTCTAAGTAATTTACACTTGAGCCCTAATGTTTATTCTCCATGATGACAAGAAGCCATAGACTAATTTTTTATTACAGCAATATTTGTAATTAAATCAATAATTTGCAATACTATACATTGTCTTCCTCATTGGTATTTAATCAAGACGATTTTCATACTTCCTACTTTTCTTTTGAGAATTTTTTTCCAATAATTGCAAACTGAAGAGGTGAGAGATACCTTAGCAATCTTTTACCGTTCCAGATTGACTTAGTTTAAGATAAAAATGTTTTTATCCTGAGTATTTTAACTTTTCTTGATTATTTAAAGTCATTTGTGGCCAAGAATGAAAGAGACCTATTTAAACTGTATGGATAATGTACATTGTGGATTTTGTGTGCAGATTCCTGTGATAAATGTAAAAAATTTTACTTAAACCAACTATTAATTTATTTTGAACTCAAGTTGGGGCTTTCCAAGTACAGTGCTACAACTGAATTGTAACAAAGCCAAGATCTTGATCCTGTCAGCCCTTGGGATGATTCTCTTGGCCCTTTGATCATGAACATTCTCATTCATCTGTCCCAGCCTGCTTAAAATCACTATCATATTCTTTGTAAGTTATGAATAACAAAAGGTTGGAAAACACTATTCTATATAACCCCAAGTATTTTAAGTTTGATGACTTCTCTTTCTCTTTGCATGATCATTTCCTGTTTTGTAAGTACCATTTTGCCTTAGTACAAAGTTATTTTTTATTGCAAATTTTGGTAAATAGACAAAGCAAAAACTTAACCACTATAGGTACTTAATATATGATCAAGCTACTGAAAATGTCAGTAAAATAAGAATAAAGTGATGTATTGGAATATATGTTTTTGTGGAAAATGTGTGGGTTTTCTGACTTATTGAAGAGAATCATACTGGAGTATTAAAAGCATTGAATTGAATACTGGTACATACTGCCCCTCTTAAGTGTAGTAATTCTCAATCCTAATCATTATGTGTGGGGCCATATTTTTTTTAATCTTTTATTTTGAGTTAATTTTACACTTACAAAAAAGTTACAAAATAGTACAGAGTTTCCCTGTACCATTCTTTGAGCTTCATCTAATGTTAAGAACTTTCATAACCATAGAACAATGATAAAGATGAGGAAATTAATATTGGTCTGATACTATTAACTACAGGCTTTGGATGTTGTTCTGCTTCTGTCCTTTGTGTGTCCCAGGACCCTATCCAACATCCCACGTTGCATTTCATCTTTAGCCTCTAACAATTCCTTAGTCTGTCCTTGCCTTTTATGACCTTGACCCTTTTAAAGAGTATAGCACTGAGGGCACAACTTCACTTCCATGGAAAAATAACACTTCTGTGGTAGTTTTGCCCAAAACCCATCACTTCTGTCTGATAAGGGAAAACATCAGATGAACCCATGTTGAAGGGCATTGAACAAAATACCTAATCAATGATACTTTTTGGGGAAAAAAAGGAAAGTTGAGACTCTGCTTTAATACTCTATTGGTCTCAAAATAGGGTTGGGGGACATCACTCTCTGAGGTAGGAAAATCGGATACTCAGTTGGAACTTTAACATGCAACCTTGTGAAGGAGCAGTGAGTCTTCTCTGGGATGATGAAGATCATCCTAGACAAATGGTTGAAGCCATGAATTCTCTTCTTGGCTTTCTCCTAACAGATGCCTCCCAGATGTCTTTCTTTTTTTTAAATAGTTTATTGTCAAAATGGTTTCCATATAACACCCAGTGCTCTTCCCCACAAGTGCCCTCCTCCATTACCACCACCTCCCTTCCCTCTCCCTCTCCCCCTTCAACCCTCGGTTCATTTTCAGTATTCAGTAGTCTCTCAGGTTTTGCGTCCCTCTCTCTCCCCAACTCTCTTTCCCTCTTCCCCTTCCCATGGTCCTCCATTAGGTTTCTCCTGTTCTCCTTTTAGACCTATGAGTGCAACCATATGGTATCTGTCCTTCTCCGCCTGACTTATTTCGCTTAGCATGACACCCTCTAGGTCCATCCACTTTGCCAAAAATGGCCATATGTCATTCTTTCTCATTGCCATGTAGTACTCCATTGTGTATATATACCACATCTTGATCCACTCATCAGGTGATGTACATTGCCATGTTTTTTTCATATAGCACTTTCTGAAAATCATAGCAAGCCAATAGGGAAAGAAGTTTCTAACATAAAACTTTAATTGTATTGTCTTTCACAAATGTGGAATCAAATAGAATTATCCCCTCAAAAAATAAGAGAAAAATATACATGTACATAACTTGGAAATTTAGATATCTTAACTATTAAATAATGGTATCAGTTTCTTTGTAGGAATTGAAAGCTCTTAACAAATTTGTTTTTTTCAATGCAGAACTAGAATATGAAACAATGAAACAGGAGAATACTCGCCTACAGAATATTGTTGATAACCAGAAGTACTCAGTTGCAGACATTGAGAGAATAAATCATGAAAGAAATGAATTGCAGCAGACCATTAATAAATTAACCAAAGACCTAGAGGCTGAACAACAACAACTCTGGAATGAAGAGCTAAAATATGCCAGAGGCAAAGAGGCGGTATGTCATACCATTTTCAGAGTGGCATCTCAGAGCTGACATTTGTAAAGGCCTATCCCTGTTAAGAAAAAGTAAGTGGGTAGAATAGATTGGCTAAAAAGGTAAAACTTTTTAGCATTGACGTTTTACTAAAACCCAACTCAGTAACATCCCAGTTTCTCTCAGTCAGATTTAAGGTAACCTGGATTTTTTAGCAGTGACCGAGAAATAAGCAAAAATGTCTAAGGCCATGAAAACAATTTTCATACACCTTATGCTTTTTATTGTAGAAGATGATGTGAATCAGTTCTTCCTTTACTAATTTACTATTCAAATGTTTATTTAACACCTGCTGTATATCACTTCCCACTTCCCGTGCGGGGCTTAGAAGAAGACAGACTCGACTCTCCGCTCAAGAAACATCTAATCCAATTGATATTTTTCTACCATGAGGTCAGACAGGATACTGAGGAAGCATATAGTTAGGATACCTAACCCAGATGTAGTGTGTGTTGTGTGGGGAGATGTATGAGGTGATTTTAGAAAGGCTTCCTTGAGGGGTGCCAGAGTGGCTCAGTCAGTTAGGCATCTGACTTCAATTCAAGTCACGATCTCACACTTCATGAGTTCAAACCCCATGTTGGGCTCTCTGCTGGAGAGAATACCTATACTGAATTAGGAAGTGTGAGTAAGAGTTATCTTGGCAAGGATAGGGGAGTCAGCAAACAGAAGTATAAGTGAAAGCTTAGAGAGAAAATAGCATGATGCCCTCTGCATCAGAATCTTTTCATATGGTTTGAGCTTAATAGCAAGGGATAGGGACACATAGCAAAAGGTAAAGACTCAAATAAAAAGTATGGACCAGACGATAAAGATTCTTTTCTTATCTTTATGGAAAGTTTGGACTTTATCCTGGAAGCTCCGAGAAGCTTCAGAAAGATCTCATTTTTGGTCAGATGAAAAATAGATTGGAAGGGAGAAAAATAGATAAGGATCTTTGGCAGCAATGTGGTGAGAAGTCATGAGCTGAGTTTAGTTAGTGCTAATGGCGTCAAAGAAGTGGGTGGATTCTGACTACTTAGGTAGAATGAATAGGACTTGATGAAAGAAAAGGGATGCATTCACAGTGTCTGGCTTGAGCAATGCAGCAAGCAGTAGTACCACTCACTCTGGAATAGAAATTACCAGTCAGAAATGGGGATGGTATGCTGACCTGTTGTGTCCATGGGGTGTCCAAGTGAAAATATCTAATAGTCTGTTATGAATCTGAACCTTAGCATAAACTAACATAGGTTTGCAATGTAGATTAAGTAAAAATCAGTATGTATTGTACTTGAAGCCATACGGTAGATGAATCCACCAAGGAAAAATGCATAGGAGGAAGGGAGCACCAGCATCTTGAAGTGGACGAAGGTCCCTTAAAGAGAAGCCTAAAAGAGACTGAGAACTAGTCAGAGAGGTCAAGAAGATGGAAGCTGAGAAAGGAAGAGTCAGGAAGGAATTAACATTATCAAATGCAGTAACAGGATTTAAACATTTCTGTCAGATTTAGTAACAGCAGTCACTTGTGTTCTTTACCAAAACTAAATTATTTGACTTTATTTCAATTTAATAGGTAGTACATTATCCTTTTAGCCAACATTGTTGAGAAAGTGGGCTCATTGACCATATGAATTTCTAGAAAATTAAAGTCTATCCTTATGTTTTTTGGCAGTCCCTTATAAATGTTCCATACTTCTGCCTTGCTTAGCTATGCACTCTTTTTCTCTTACTTTTTAACGTAGCTCTCAATAGACATGAACTTTTTCTTAATGATTCAGCATAATTATGGACATGATACCACTGTATTCTAAAACAGTAAGTTAACAGGTTGTCTAGGGACCAAATGTTTTCCTATCAAATAATTCCAAAGTGATCTTTTCTGCTATATACACTATTACATTCCTAAAAAAGAAGTAAGATAAGACTCTCTTTTAAGAAAAGGTAGTAAAACATGTCTTTCAGAGGATTCTCTTTTTTTTTTTTTTTTTTTAAAGGTTATTTATTTTGGGAAAGAGAAGCACAAGCTGGGAAGGGACCCAGAGAGAGGGAGAGAGAGAGAATCCTATGCAGACTCTGCACTGTAAGCACAGAGCCCAACACGGAGCTTGAACTCATGAACCTCGAGATCATGACGTAGGCCAGAATGAAGAGTCAGACACTTAACTGACCTAGCCACCCAGGTGCCCTCCCCCCACTTTTTTTTAATGGACAATAACATACAACAGAGTTTCAGAATTAAATTTTGGTTTTAAGTTGTCTACCCTAGTATTTATCAGTAGGTATAGTACTAAAATTTAGCACTTCACTGAGAAAAATTTAATCTGTTTTGCTACAACAGTGATGAGGTTTTCTATCCTACTACTTTAAGCACTTTTCTTAGAACACTATTTCTTATATATATTTACTACTCTTTGTTAAAATTTTAAAAAAATAGTTCAAAGAAAGCAGCTGTTTTTGTCCAAGAAGTCAGTACTGGTTTTTAATGCTGGTCACCTTATAAAGTACGTTATCATTATAGACATAATACAAATGGTTTCTTAGGTTTTAACTGTTTTGCATTTTTAAAAATCTGTATTTTACACACCTACATATTTTTGTTAAAATAACATTTAAGATTTAAATAATTACATTTCACTTATTTTAGATAAATTAAATTTTTTAAATTGATAAATCTAAAGTTTGTTTTGTTTTCATGACTTCTCTACCTGGCACTTTAAAAAGTAAATTTAGTTTATACCTAAATACAGATTCTTGTTAATAGCTATTTGGAAATGAGAAGAACATTAGTAAATGAAAGAACAGTAGTATAGTGCTTGCTACTTATAGTTGTTAAATTATCCTACAGATTGAGTGTGAATAATATCTTTTATTCTTATATACCAAATTACAAAGCTACAAGAAATAGATACAATTTTTGTGTAAAATTGCAAAAATGCCAATTGAAAACAATACGAAATGGGGCTATTTGGTTTACTTTAACATTTATTTTGGTGTTCTCTTCTTACAGATTGAAACACAATTATCTGAGTATCACAAGTTGGCCAGAAAATTAAAACTTATTCCGAAGGGTGCTGAAAATTCCAAAGGTTATGACTTTGAAATTAAATTTAATCCTGAAGCTGGCGCCAACTGCCTTGTTAAATATAGAGCTCAAGTTTATGTAAGTAATCATGAGATTAATTAATCTTCAGAAGATTTTTAAATGATATGATTGATGTCTTGTTCATTTGTTTATAAGAGTTTAAACATCAGCATGTTCATAACAAGTCAGAGCATAGAAATAAAACTCTAAAACTTTTTATCTCCCATCTTTTTGATAGAAATCTCTCTCTTATACCTTCCTCTTTGAATTATAAAGCCTTTTCTTCCTCTCTACCTACCTCTTCTACTCAACTCTCCAATAGAAACTTTGATTACATTTAAAATACACACCAGGATTACAAAGAGAAAAATTACCTGACCCTTAATCTTAAATTGCTACTTGTCCAGTCAGAGACAAGTATACATATACCAATTATTGGTATATACCAATTATTTATTAGAAATGTTTACAAGATACAGTATTGATCAATTCTTGTCAGAATTAAGGGGAAAGAAAAGTGTCTACAGAGATGGTGAGCCTGGAATGAAGTCTTGAAAGATGAGGTATTTATTGGGATGATCTGTGGGAAGCGTTTCAGGTACAAGGACACACATGAAGGCATGAAATATAAGAGGGCATTAAGTAACACCAGCAATGAAAAATGAAAAGTCTGCACCTAATTTTTAAATGTGGCCAATGATGCAATTTGGAGAAGAAAATTTTAAATCATTCTATTGCAGCTTCTTAATTATTCACAGATTTTAGTATTTTGGTGACTCTCACAAAAATGTTAATTTTTAAAATACTTAGTTTTTGAACAAAGACTATCAGAGTATAAAGCTATTCATTTTTCCCTTGAGAATCATTCATTCAGTAAATTATTTATTGAGTACATATTATGTTCCATACCAGCTAGATGCTAGAGATACACCCAGAAAGATACAGTTTCTACTTTCCTAGTGATCACAGTTTATTTGGTGAACAGACTTTGTCTAAATAAAGTCAGACTCATTCTCAATAGGAAAAAATCCATCCATTAAACATTTAGTCTTTTACTAAATTGATTCTCAAACAATAGCTAGGTAGGCACAGAGACAGACACTGGTGCAAGGAAAAAAATACCTGCATCAAATCAGTATAGAAAGGATTACCCCACTCAAAAAGAATGCATATTCTCAGAAAAGAGGGAAAAGTTTTTCTCTGATCTCTAGAAATAGTTTTACATAATAATAGGACAATAAAAATAGAAATAGCATTCAGAAGATACAGTCAAACTGTCACAAATAATATTTGGAGAAAAGTTCTTAGATTAAAGAGGCATTGCATCTTTCATAAAAAAGAGCAGCCAAAATTAAAACTCAGCAATAAAGAACTTCAAAAGACCTACTAAAAACATAGTAACAAGATTTTCTTTTGGTGATGAAGATGATTTAGAACAAAAGGTGGTGGTTACACAACATTGTAAATGTACTAAACGCCATATTTAGATATTGTATATTAAATTCATTTTAACTTAATTATTTCAATTTAATCATTTTAAAGTGAATTTGACCTCAATTAAAAAATAACAATGGGAAACTCTTAGAGGAGAGCACAAACAAGGAATACAGGCTGATTAAGAGCTTCAAGATTGGTGAACACGTGGAGATGGCAGAGAGAGGGGCTCGCCCAGATGGCATGGAAGCTCTGTATCCCTCCCTAGGACCTTGCCCTCCGCATCTCTTCTATCTGGCTCTTCCTTACTTTCATTGTTACTTATATAAACTGGTAAACGTTTGCTTATTCCAGACACCCACCTTGCTTCATTTGCGGAACAACCCACCCTGGTTATCTCTCTGCAGTGGTCTTTTAAGATGTTCTCCAATTCTTTGTGCAGCCTCGGAGTCCTCTATTGTGTAGCTTATTCAATCAGTCCCTACTGGCAGACATTTGCTGTGTTTCAAATGTTTTGCTATTACAATGGAGTTACAATGAATAGCAAAAAGAAGAAATACAAGCAGATAATTGTAAGACTAAGCAGTTGAAAAGGGTAGAGAGAAAAGCACATTATTTCAAGAAAGATACTGCATGAAAATAAGCATACTTATAAAATGTTTAAATAATAGTGAATCACCAGAATCGATAAGGAAATCTAAAATTTTCCAAGTATTCAAAACCAAAAGCAAGTTGCATTATACAGTTATAGAAATTAGATTGAAAATTAGTTTTATTGTCTTATTTCTGATGTATAAATTTAGTTTAAAAATATCATGCTTCACTTTTTTTTCCTCCAAAACTGGCTCCTACTATTGCAATGTGTAGATGCCTCAAGAACTTTTGTAATTACATATATCATATGGTACTCCAATTCCTGTGTATTTTGTAGGTACCACTCAAGGAACTGTTGAACCAAACTGAAGAAGAAATTAATAAAGCTCTAAATAAAAAAATGAGTTTAGAGGATACTTTAGAACAAGTAAGTAACAAAACAGTGATTAAAAGCAAAATTAAGATATTTAACACTTAAAGGAGATTTGTAGTTTCTAATTGTTAAGGAATGAATTTTTAATAAGATATTATAGAAAATGAAAATTGGGTATACCCTTGACTTAGAAACCTTTGAAGTAATTTTTTAAATAACTTAAACATCCTAGGCTTTACGTATCGTTGATGATGAAGTGATATGAAGCTGAATAAATTTCCCTTGATTTTAGATGGAGAATTGCCTTCTTCAACTTGAGATAATTTAATATGCCATTTTTAAAAGTCTTATTTTTATTTAAGTAACCTCACACCCAGGGACCCCAAGATCAAGAGTCACATGCTCTTCCAACTAATCCAGCCAAGTACCCCTTAATAGCCTTTATACAAATAACTAACTGTATTATCATGAAAAGAATACTCAAAAGAGTTTCCAAAATCTGGACCAGGTAAAGATATACCTTAGGGGGTACCTGGGTGACTCAGTCTTGGTTAAACATTCAACTCTTGATCTCAGCTCAGGTCATGATCTTAGTTTAAGCCATGATCTCACGCTTCATGGGATGAAGCCCTGCTTTGGGCTCTGTGCTGACAGTGCAGAGCCTACTTGGGATTCTCTCTCTCCCTTCCTCTCTCTTCCCCTCCCTGCCATTCATAAACTGTCAAATATATATATACCAATTGATGTAAATCCTAGATAACTTAAAAGAAAAATTGCCTTAAATCTGGAAAAGCAAAACATTAAACAACCACCATTTCAAACAACAAATCATAAAAAGTTATAATTGTCCTCCTCAGTTCATTCAGTTCCATGTTACTAATTCTTATTGTACTTGAATCCAGTTTACCATTAGCTTTGGAAATTCTTACCCAGTTAAGGTTTATGATCATAAAGTTATCAGAAATCTGTACTTGTCAAAACTCTTTCCTTACATCTCCTTGAAGATGAAGTATTTTTACAGGAAACTATTGCAGAATATCAGGGTAAAACAGTAATAGTCTGTAAATGAAAAAAGACTTGTAAAAATGTCCCTTGTTGAGATCTGATGAAAGTTCATTGTAATGGAATTGACAAGGAAAGTTGGTTATTTAAGTAACATGGAACATTTTAAAATAGTAATTGGAGTTATGACTGATAACATTACACCAGGGTATGTTACACTTTGGGAATTTCATACAATTTCTAGAACACTTACATACTTACACAAATACAATAGAAAGAAAGCTTAGTCTTCTCACTTGACAGTATTTCCCACATAATTTAACATATCAAATATACCTAATTAGTTTAGCATCTCTTCTTTTTCTGCAAGGATAAACAAGTCTTTGGGGAGGTTCCAGGAGCCCTCCAGAAATTCTCAAAGTTAGTTTGAGGTCATAAAGTTAGTTTGCTTTGGAGAAGTTTGTAGGAATATCAAGAGGTTTTAAAATACTTTGTCAAATAAGATTATAGGTCACTGTGAAATAATACTTAGTTATCCATTTAACTATGGTGACAAAAACTTCACAGGCAAATACAGAGAGTTAAATAGTTATAAGTAAAACTTTCCTCTTCTAATAGAGAATTCTGTTTTCTTAAATAATCAAAGACCTGATAAAAACAACACAGGAAATTATTTTAACAAAGCAAAATCTTTGCTTTCTAGGCAGATTACTTAAAAAGTTAAAAACCTTTGCGTAAATTTCTTAATAAGAGTAGACCAATAGTCTAAGAAAACATTGCTCTATTAGCAGAAAGAAAACCAAATTCTAAGTTTATGCTAGCTTATTTTTATATTAAAACTTTTATTTAATTAAATTCATTCTTTCTTTTTTTAATGTTTATTTTGAGAGAGAGCAGGGAAAGGGCAGAGAGAGAGAGGGAGAGAGAGAATCCCAAGTCCCTGATCTGGGGCTCAAACTCACAGACTGAGAGATCATGACCTGAGCTGAAATCAAGATTTGGACACTTAACCAACTGAGCCACACAGGGGCCCCGAAGTTCATTCTAATCTTAGCCAACCCTGAACACACACATAGAATGTCTTTCCCTTATTATTTCTAGCAAATTCAGTTACACATATTAAAATTGTTACCCCTCAAACTTTTAATTTCTAGTGAACTAAGAAGTATGAAATTATAAACTGTCTTTTATGTTACCATTCTATGAATTAGCAGACTAATACTTTTTTGTGGCTTCAAGAAATATGTGCTTTCTCACAGAAAATTTGTCAGAGCAGCAGAACACATGTTTACTAGTAGATCCACATACCTTTATAGTCCTCTGTAAAAGGAAGTAAAATGTGGATAAACCAATGTTCAGTAATTAATGTTCCAGTATTTTATCTTATTTGGAAATAATATGAATATTGAATAAATTTAATGTAACTCATCCTTTAACTTAACCTAGCAAAACTTTAAGGTTCCAGGTTAACAAAAAGATTTGGGAAATTTATTTAAAAATACACCGAAAACCTTTTTATCTTTATTTATTTTGAGAGAGAGAGAGAGAGAGAGACGGGGAGAGGACAGACAGAATGCTCTGTGTTGTCACTGCAGAGCCCAACTCAGCTCTAACTCACAAACCAAGAGATCATGACCTGAGCTGAGATCAAAGGTCAGACACTTAACTGACTGAGCCACCTAGATGCCCCTTTACTATGTTTAGATTACCCACCAAAACTTCATTAAACAAAGTCAGCCATCATCCTAAGCTAATTTTTCTTGCTGACAAATTTTGTAGCTGATAACATTAACTAATTTTATTGATAAACCTTGGTGGAATAAGATTTGCATGTATATATTGTATTCAATGTTGATAACTCTAAAGGAGGGTTTATTTTAATTAAATCAACAAGCTTAAGCTAACTTATACATTAAGTGATATACATTCAGAAAGCATTTGGGTTAGGGGTACCTGGATGGCAGTCAGATAAGCATATGACTCTTGGTTTCAGCTTAGGTCATGATCTCACAGTTCATGAGTTCCAACCCCACATCAGACTCCGTGCTGACACACAGCGCCTGCCTAAGATTCTCTCTCTTGCTCTCTCTTTGCCCCTCCTCTGCTCTCTCTGTCTCTCAAATAAAAAACTTTAAAAATTAAGAACAAATAAAGCATTTGGGTTAATTTCTATTACATTTTAAACAATTTTTGTAAATACATTAAGCACTTAAGTCTGTTAAATAGAGCTTTTTTACAGATTAATTTTAGTAATACCATCCAGAGGTAGAAAACACACATATAAACACACATCTACAACACACATATAAACGACACACATAAACATGTAAACAGAGACCTTATAGCTTCTATTTTTCTTTTTTTTTTCCTGATCAGACTTATCTTTCTGAAGTTGCACTTTAACATGTACATCTCAAAGTCACCAGGAAAGAATGCAAGTTACAAGTTTTTTAAGATAAATAGGGGAGGTTTGGGGATTGGTAAGAAGAAATAGATGAATTTTGAGTTGCCTCTAGAACTGCATTTCTAGTTTTATAAAGAAGTGAGTAAATTTAAAGATCTGACTGGCTTTGTTCACCAATTCATGAATCAGGCAGCATCTCATTTAGCAAACAGAAAAGAGCTTCAGAGGGCTACAGAAAGGGAAAGTTTTTAAAGGCAGGACAAAGAAGTCCTAAACCAAAAAAGATTATTTCAGGCAAAGTCACCTTCCCTTGAGGAACAAAAGGGTCTTATTAGGCAGATTACCTCAGTGATGCTTACTACTGGTACGGAACAGACTTGACCTGTTAAGACAAAATCCCTGGGGAGGGTGCCTGGGTGGCTCATTTGGTTAAGCGTCCAACTTCGGCTCAGGTTATGATCTCACGGATCGTGGGTTCAAGCCCTGCATCGGGTTCTGTGCTGACAGCTCAGAGCCTGGAGCCTATTTCAGATTCTGTGTCTCCCTCTCTCTCTGCCCCTCCCATATTCATCCTCTGTCTCTCTCTCGGTCTCAAAAATAAATTAAAAAAAAAAAAAAAGCATCCCTGGGGAAGGTTGAAACTGCAATAAGATGAGTTATTAAGCCTTAGTTTGGTAACATGGGCCTACCATATGTGACTGATTTTGAGCCTCTAATTTTCTTCTTAACAGTAATCTACCTGAAAATTATTTTTTATCTTTATTTATTTTTGAGAAAGACAGCACAAGCATGGGAGATGCAGAGAGAGGGGACAGAGGATCTGAAGCAGGATCTGCACTGACAGCAGCAAGCCCAGTGTGGGGCTCAAACTCATGAACCATAAGATCATAACCTGAGCCAATGTCAGACCCTCAATCAACTAAGCCACCCAAGTGCCCCTACCTGAAAATTACTTTAAAATAATTGCCAAACCATTCAAGAAAAAGCTGGGAAATACAAAGTGAGAAATGGATACCCTATAAAGATGGAGGGAATTTATTTGAATTATAAAATAATACAGTCAAAATAAAAATCCATCTCTAAAAAATTTCAAGGGTCACGTAACCCACCTTCCACAATCTGATAAAGACATCACAAAAGAAGAAAATTAAACTAGTCCACTTATGAGGGTAAATAAAAAATTAAAAATTAAATGTTAATAACTATAATTTGTTCAAATATTTTTAAGAACCTGATATTTGCCTGGTTCTGTAATAGATGTTGGTGATACAGTATCTTCCTTTATGAACTCTATTTCAAGTGGGACGGTGGACATGGATACAATTACTTTCATCATAACACTTGTTTAGTGTAAATACAAAATGTTGTGGATTCTCATAATACACCTGAGATAAGCACAAGATTCAGAAGGAAGTGGTAGCCGAGCTGAGTTGTGAATAACAAGTAGGAATTGACCAGCGGGTACCAGAAGGATACACAAACCTCCAAAGGCTTAGAGAACAAAGATTATGGCATATTAACAAATTACCATGACTAATCTAGAGAAACAAAAACAGTTATGAAGGAGCTTGTCTATTTTTTTTCTTTTATAAATTTATTTATTTAGAGAGAGGGAGAGCATACAAGTGGGAGAAGGGCAGAGAGAGAATCCCACACGAGCTCCGTGCTGTGAGCACATAGCCTGACTCAGGGCTCGATCCCACAAACCTCGAGGTCATGATCTAAGCCAAAACCAAGCATTGGACATTTAACCTATAGAGCCACCCAGGTGCTCCAAAGCTTGCTATTCTTGATTACTGGTTGCATTCTTATTCTGTAGGCATCAAGGACCATTGAAGATCTTTAAGGGAAGGCAAAACACCTGTGTATTTTTTTTAATGTTTATTTTATTTCTGAGAGAGAGACTGAGATGAAGCATGAGTAGGTGAAGAGCAGAGAGAGAGGGAGACACAGAATCAGAAGCAAGCTCCAAGCTCTGAGCTGTCAGCAAAGAGCCCAACGCAGGGCTCAAATGCATGAGCCATAAAATCATGACCTGAGCCGAAGTCCGACAGTTAACCAACTGAGCCACCCAGGTGCCCCAACACCTGTCTATTTTAGTAAGCCCATAGTGTTGGCATTTTGAAGACTAAGTCAGAGGTACATGAAACTAGAGGCACACAGTTAAGAGACCTAACAGTATCCTGAGTGATAAATAGTAAAGACTCAAACCAAGGCTATTGCAGTGACAATGGAAAAAATATACAAGGATCAAAACAATGTAATTTAGTGGTTCGTTTGGATGTGAAGGTTAAAGAAGAGAGAAATTAAGAATGTTCAGGTGTCCATCTATGGTATATGATGTTAAAGGAAAAGAAAACTTAGACATGACACTTGTTAACACAAGTACAACTGAAAGAAGAACTGGAAATTTATAACCAAGGAGCGAGGTGCAGATCAATGGATAAAAAATTACTGAGGGAAATGCTAGGAGTAAGGGAGGAGTCAGTCTAAACCAACCTAATAGGGTTTTTGTTGAAGGCAGGTTAAGGTGATCAGATTTCAACTGGGAATATTGGAGGATGAAGGATCTGATTAGAGATTGAGATTAGGGATTCTGAGTAAACTGTGTTAGCATGATCTTGCTGAATCTGAACAATACAGAGACAAACACAGAAGCTGAGAGGTCAAGGGCATCTAAGTGGCTCAGTTGGTTAAGTGTCCGACTTTAGCTCAGGTCATGATCTCATGGTTTACGGGTTCAAGCCCCCTATCAGGCTCTGTGCTGATAGCTCAGAACCTGAAGCCTGCTTCAAATTCTGTGTCTCTGTCTCTCTCTCCGCCCTCCCCCACTCACGATCTGTCTCTCTCAAAAATAAAGATTTAAAAAAAGAAAAAGTTCAGAAGAGCATGAATGGTTTGGTCAAGGAGATAATCTTTCAGTGGTGATATTATAGA
This sequence comes from Suricata suricatta, assembly GCF_006229205.1. Classification (NCBI taxonomy): domain Eukaryota; kingdom Metazoa; phylum Chordata; class Mammalia; order Carnivora; family Herpestidae; genus Suricata; species Suricata suricatta. The sequence continues at coordinate 51,174,264 of NC_043713.1, forward strand.
GCCTTGATAAAGAATGCAAGAGAACGGTATAGAAGAATTTTAGGCTGGAATATGCTAAGTTTCAAGTCTCTAGGACATCAAAGTACAGAATGTCCTGTAGGAAGTTGAAATTTGGACATAGTTGTAAATTGTTTTTCCTTAGCTTGTAGTAATTAAAGCCAGAAGATCTTCCAGGTGTGAAAATGAAAGGGAAACAGAAAGAGAAAGAGAGCTCTCCCAGGTGAACAGATAACAATACAGCCAAGATCAGAATCCTGGGAGAACATTCATATCCAAAGTACAAGCAGAGAAAGAGAAATCTGTAAGGAAGAATTAGAAGGACCTCCCAAGACTTACAACTACAAATATTAATCAGATCGCTATCTAATATGCATGATCCTAAATAAATAGCATTCATTCTAGTCAACTCTTCTCATTTATAAGAGGAAAGGAATATTCCTTACCAGTGGACTTTGATAAGTGAATGTGAGGTATATGCAAGTTTCTTTAGTAAATATGTAGTCATTTTACCCTATCTTTTACCAAATAACAATTGCTTCATTAAATTTTTCCCAAATATATATATATATATATATATATATATATATATATATATATAATATCTTTATAACTTCATATATGTGTTGAATCATGGATCCAGTTTATTTATACATTTTGCTATATTGTTTCCTGCAAGAAACACTTTCTTGGCCTAGCTGGAAAACATTCCATATTACTGGTATCAACTGGTATTAGCACTTGTTGACAAGAATTGAACTTTGGAAACACTTTTTTTCTTTAGTTTTGGTTTCAACAGAACTTAAAGCTCAAAGCTTAGTAAGACTCAATGTGGTTACTTTATTACTTTTTGGAAGACAGCACTGACTAATAAACAGCAAATACCCAATGAAATCACTACTTATATTTCTAACATCCTATAAACACACAAATGGAAAGCTAGATAGCTAACAAAATAGATTAAGTCTAAGTAAAGCTAAATTTCAAATTGGTAGGACAGAAACAACTTATATGTACTAATTAATATTAAAATGTTAAGTATATGTAATATGTGTAATATTGTTATAATATAGAGCTTAAAAACACTCCCACAGCTACTAGTGGAAGAAGTTATTGGTATCTTATTTTACTGAGCATTAAGCTACATTTTTTATTCCTAACCAATGCCACTCTGCCTTTAAGTATTATAATTTAACAAGCATAAGTTTCTTGTTGTTGTTTGAAATTCCTCTTTGGGGAATAATAAATTTGGGGTACAAATGGTAGGTGAGAATAACATGGTTCAGTTAGTTGACGTCATAATATGAAAGTTCTGTAACTTACTAGAATTTTTTTGACGTATGGTTATGATTTCTCAAACTTTTATTCCCCAAGTTAAATACAATGATAACAGAAAGCAGGAGAGGCGTAAGAACTCTGAAAGAAGAAGTTCAAAAGCTGGATGATCTTTACCAACTAAAAGTGAAGGTAAGAACTTTGTCATAGTTTATATAGGTGAGCCAAACTATGTCATAATATTCATGTGTTCTGACATCTAACTGAATCTCTAAGCTACATCCTATAACTTAAATTTTAGTCTCATCTTCTAAAGTTTATTTTAAGGAGTTATTTTGCTTTTTAGAGGATTTTTTTTCTGGAATTGGCTGTTATATCTTAGAACATATTTACTGTTCAATTACTATTTTAGACTTGCTTATAAGATTCTGCATGCTTGTAAAACCAAAACATGTTTTAAAAATAATCTCTTCTACCTTTTATAGAGATTTAGTGTTAAGTACTCCTAAAGCAAAAACCTCCAGTAAAGCCTTGTGTATGTGTGATAGTCCTTGCAAATTATCTTGGCCAAATTTCAAAGACCATTTGTATGAAATCTAGAATGTGCTCATTTCCCACCACCTCTAATTCATCCTCCTTCTGGTATGCATTTTACTTTGGGAAGCATTCATATGACTCTTCATTCCCACCTGTCCAGTTTAGGTGAAAATTTTAGTCATACCAGTATTGTTTACTTGGTTACACCAAAAAGTGTCAGGAATTGAAATCTTACCTCTTGGCCTTGTACTGTATTGTATTTAGGGCCTATACGTTTTGTCAGGAAGTGTGAAATTTTTAGAAAATACACCACAGTAATGTGATCTATGTGTGAAATATGAGGTAATTGGTAATCATTTTTATTTTTTCATATATTCTCCACGATAGTACTTCAGCTTAAGCTGTTAAAGCACTTCAGTGAAAGGCTGTCATATTTCATCTTGAGAAACCTAGAATTGATGACTCTGGGCTCCTTTGTGCATAATTAATACAGTTGTGAAATAAAAGTAGTAGGAAAGTGATCCACATTTTTGCCTATAGATAAAGGCCTTTTTGATGATCATAGGAAAAATTCAAATCAGTATCAAAATTTCCTATAGTAGATACTTGAAAATACTGCTGAATGAATTCTATACAGGCCTGTTGAGAAGGTCACATTTAGGTTGACAGTATAAAATTCCCAATGGAGCATTTTAAAGTCTCTTACATGTAAAACAGCATACATTTTGAAAATACAAATGACGCAACCTGATTTTTTTTCAATACTTTACATATATGTGGTATGTGGAATATACATAGTATATGGAGTATATAGAACATGAATATCAAAAACCATAAGGATGCTTTTATCTTGATAGGAAGCTGAAGAAGAGGATAAAAAATGTGCGACTGAGCTGGAGTCCTTGGAGAAACACAAGCACCTTCTGGAGAGTGCTGTTAATGACGGCCTCAGTGAAGCTATGAATGAATTAGATACTATTCAGCGAGAGTAAGTTTGCGTCACTAAGATTTATTTGTATTTTCAGATTAATTATTTAACTTTTTCTGTAAAACTAGATTTTTGTCTGCTTTAATTTATATTATAGAGCTATTTGGGGGAGAGGGAGTAATGAACATTTACTTACATAAAAACAGCTTATAACTTGAGATGCTGTCTCTAAACAAATATATGTGCAACTATTATAAGAAATCATTCCTTTTTGAATGTTTTTAGGTATTTATTTTGAGAGAATGTGTGTGCGAGCAGGGGAGGGGCAAAGAGAGAGGCAGAGAGAGTCCCAAGCAGGCTCCATACTGTCAGCCCAGAGCCTGACACAGAATTCTATCCCATGAGCAGTGAGATCATGACCTGAGACGAACCAGGAGTCAAATACTTAACAGACTGAGCCACCCCCACACCCCATGAATCATTCGTTTTTAGATATAATTAAAATGGCTTTTAAACTCTGAAAACAACATGAAATTTTAAATCAGGTAGGGGCGCTTGGGTGGCTCAGTCGGTTAAGCCTCTGACTTCAGCTCAGGTCATGATCTCACATTCGTGGGTTCAAGCTCCGCATTGGGCTCTGTACTGATAGCTCAGAGCCTGGAGCCTGCTTCAGATTCTGTGTCTCCCTCTCTTTCTGCCCCTCCGCACTCATCCTTTGTCTCTCTGTCTCAAAAATAAATAAAACATTAAAAAAAAATTAATCAGTTAAAATACTTTGGCTATTTGTGTTTTTAAGATATTTATACTTTCTAGAAATCATATGTATTATATAGTAAACTATATCCTATAAATCATACAATCATTCTATAACACAACTTGTGCCCTCATAATAGGCACCACATTGCAAAATTGTGCAATAAAAATCTGGATTTAGAAGAAAATTGGGAGTGAGGCACAACACTCAAAATCTCTGTCAGTGACACACATGAACAAAAGATAGGAACCTAACAAAAATGTTAGTACAATTGTACACATTGTTAATGGTTAAGAAATACATAAATGCTATGATAAATATGACACTTTATCTTAAAAAGACCTGAAGTTTGCCTAGGGAGATGAGCATTCAAAGGGTTGCAGCTTGTAAATTACTGAGATGGGGGTGGAAGGAGTATTATCTAAAATCAGATGGAAAGATTTTTTTTTAATGTTTGTATTCGTTTTTGAGAGACAGAGAGTGTGTGAGTACAAGCTGGGGATGGGTTGAGAGGCGGACAGAGGATCCAAAGCGGGCTCTGCACTGATAGCTCCAGTGTGGGGCTCGAACTCAGACACCATGACCTGAGCTGAGGTCGGACGCTTAACCAACTGATTTACCCGGTTTCCCTCAGATGGAAAGATTTACCACCAGATGCGGATGCACGTGGTTCATCACACAATAATCTGACAGCTGGTACACACACACATTTGTGTGCCGATGTGTTTTATGTATTCCTTTGCATCTGGATTCAGCTGAATGCAGCTTTCTATGTTCACTTAGTGTTTCTCAAGAAGGAAAACGTGTATAGAGATTCCTGGCTGGCTCAGTTGGAAGAGCTTGTGACTCTTAATCTCAGGGTTGTGAGTTCAAGCCTCACGTTGGGTTAGAGAGTACTAAAAAAACAAATTAAAAAAAAGGAAAGAAATGGCATAAGCAAATATAAATTTTGCATAGTGCTCAAATTGCTACATAATAAATAGTTCAGTTGGAACAAATACATATTTCTAAGCAAGCAGCAGGACTCTATATTATGTTACATTTCTTAGAAGTTCTTCATTGTCAAATTATACATTGTCAAATTTTCCCTCTTGGTTTCCCTTATTATTTTAAAACTTACATAGGAAAAGTTTTAGCCACATTGTTTATTGACAGTAACTAAAATAGTAACATCCCTTTTTGAAAGAACATTATGCCTTTGTGTATGTAATTCTCTAGTGCAACCTAGATAAAATCACCATACTGAATAGTTAATCCATATGCTCTTTTTTCTAAAATTTCAATAAAGTGATCCTCAACTAAAAAAAACACATCACTTTTAGAAGTACAGCCCTTCAGAAAATTATACCTCTTCATTTGCTTATTTTTAGTTTAGGGATAAAAACACTCAGCTGAAGGGTTTTTTGACTTACAGTTGTTTTTTTTTTAATGTGTATTTATTATTGGTACAGAGAGAAACCGAGCCTGAGTGGGGGAGGGGCTGAAAGAGAGAGGGAGACACAGAATCTGAAGCAGGCTCACAGGCTCTGAGCTGTCAGCACAGAGCCCCACACTGGGGCTTGAACCCACAAACCGTTTGATCATGACCTGAGGCGAAGTCTGAGGCTCAACTGACTGAGCCACCAGGCGCCCCATACAGTTTTTATTTTTAATTTGAATTTGCATGTCTAAAGGTTAGACTCCCACGCCCCCATTCAAATGTGTGTAATGCCTTGCCCCTGAAAGCATTTAAGTTTACAGTCCTTTTGGAGATTCAATTAAGAGCATTTGCTCCCAGGTTTTATATGTTAAAGCTGGAGGTTTTGGTGCTATTTTGTTTTGTTGCTTGCAAAGAATCTTTGAAAATATTTTTCTATTTGAATGGTTGAGAAGCAAACAGCGCAGATACTAATCACAGCCTGGTCTTACTGAATATGAAAAGAAGTAAGCTAAATAGAACTGATACACTGAGTGTTTTCCTAGACACTAACTCAAACAAGAGTTTTTATTCTACAGATACCAACTAGTTGTGCAGACCACAACTGAAGAAAGACGAAAAGTGGGAAATAACTTGCAGCGTCTTTTAGAGATGGTTGCTACACATGTAGGGTCTGTAGAGGTAAGTGTAGGAAGGTCTCTTCTACATACTAAGAAAGCTTTTTAAAATGATATTTCTGTTTTGTTTCTACAGATACAAATGATAAATGTTATTTCAATGGAAAATATGTTCTAGTGAAAAGTTATCAGAAGAATCCTTAGTGGTATGGTGAGGGGGCATAACCTGTATATTTCATAAAGTCATTTGTTTGCATTTTGTTTGGGTTTTTTTTTTTTTTTTCACATAAACAGCCTACAGTGGTATTTATTATGTCAGCAATATAAAATGATGTGCCAGGCCACATTCTGCATATTGAAAATGTATCAACACACTTAAGAATCCATTAAGATGAAAAAGCATGTGTTGTGACAAATATTTTTCCTCTCTGTTAATTACATGTAAAGGGCTCATAAAATATAGAATAAAGAGCTTAGGAAACATGAAGCATAGCTTGAAAGTTCAACAATAGTGCTCTTCCTCCAATCTGCTGTACAGAGCCCAAAAGCCAAAATAAATTGCTAAACTTTAAAATTCCTGGGTAGTTTTTAAATGACAATATATTTCCAATTGTAAATGGATTAAGAGAAGGAAAACACATTATATCACACTGATAGGATTCCATTTATTGAAAACACAACATATGGTATTGTTACAGCAAATACGTGGCACCCAGGAAAAGACAAGTGACACACACTCAGGGAATCAGAAAAGACTGTTTTGCACCAGTGCCAGCCCAGCAGAGTCACCTCCAAAGTCTCAGCCCCGAGTGCTGGTGCTGGCCGCCTTGTATGCCTGGCTGGCTTCTGGGTGCTTGGAACCATTCTGCTGACTGCACAGGGGGGCCACTATCTGTTGTGCTATGCGGACAGTTGAGTGGTACAAGAGGCAAGCAAGATTGCAGAGCCAAAAGTATGCCAGGGGAAGATCTGGCCTTGAACATCTGGCTGGCCCCTTTTTTATCTGCTCTTGCTAGCTTTCCTTCTCAATATCCTACTTCGTCTCCTTTCTCCTAAAAGACATTGACCTGCATTTTCTTGTTTGCCAGTGTTCTTTACTGCTTGGTGCTAAGAACTAAGAAAAACATGCTGGATTCTATATCACAAAACCTGGATTCTACCCACTTCTTTCTAATTCAGCCATTTAGTTACTCTATAACCTTCTATGGATTCTTTTTCTACCAGTTAATTTGTTAAATTTGAACCACAGACCAGAAATTATTTGAGTAGTTACTTTTTCATTCTCCCAAGGATGATGTATAATAGATACATAAGAGAGAAACAGTCATTCACAACATACAGTGATTGGCACACAATTGACCAGTAAAGTATGGAAGGAGCACATAAGTCTACCAATCATCTTTAAAACCTAATATGGGGAAATTTTACAAGTAATGAAATTTGGAGAAAACAGAGGAGTTTGGATATAATGGTATCTTTAAATGGGATATTTTTCCTCTAGAGCAAAGCATTTCTTTGAGCAGTTCCTGGTTGGAGCCCCATGTAAGTCCTCATGTGGCTTAGTATTCTAGACTAGGAGACAGCAAACTACAGTCCACAAGCCAAATTGTGCCCACAGCCTATTTGTAAGTAAAGTTTTATTGGAACACAGATGCTTCGTTCACTTCCATTACTATTTATGGTTGCCTTCCCACTACAATGGCAGCATTGAACAGTTAAAACAAAAGCCATCTGGCTCGCAAAACCTAAAATATTTATTATTTGGCCCTTTACAGGAAAAGGTTGCTGACTTTTATTCCAGACTCCTCTCGTCTTTATATCTGTTTAGATGTTCAAAAATGATTGTAAAGCTATAATAACTAATCCATTGTACATATAAACCAATCTCTCTGACTCAGAGTACAGAAATATATGATGAACATAGACAAACTGATATATGAGAGAGGTACTGTTGCAAACCAGTGGGGTGAAATGAGTTGTTCAGTTAGTGGAGTTGGGATTCTTACCATAAATCCTAGACAGAAATCACTTCAAGATGGATTAAGAAATTAACGTGAGGCTAGATTTTTAACTTTTAGAAAAATTACAGGCAATATACTTACACCTCAGGAGTTGTAAAGGAGTTCTTAAATTAGGCAAAAGGAGTACAAACCACAAAAGAAGTTATTTATAAATTCAGCTTTATTAAAATTAAGATCTCTGCATCAAAACATAAAGAGTGGAAAGATAAGCCACAAAACAGTGGATGATATTTTTTAAAACAGCTAATAAAGGGGGGCACCTGGGTGTCTCAGTAGGTCGTGTCCCAACTTTTGATTTTGGGCTCTGGTTCATGGATTTGCGCCCTGTGTTGGGCTCTGCGCTGACTCTCCCCCTCTTTGTGCCTCTCCCCTGCTCATGCACATGCACTCAGTCTTCTCTCCCTCCTTCTCTCTCAAACAGGGAAAAAAACAACTAATAAAGAATTAACATTCAGATACATAATGACCTCCAGAAAATAAGTGCAGAAAGTGGGTAAAAGACTTAAATGGGAATTTCACAGAGAGCTAACATGGTCAATAATCATGAAAAGATACACCACTTCCCACCCTCAAGAAATTGGCAAAAATAATAATAATAATAATAATAAAGTTTGAGAATACTAAATGCCAGTAAGAATATGGAGAATTGCAAGTTTTTATTTATACTGCTCGGGTTGTAAATTGATGTTAACAATTTTAGAAAACAATATGGGAATAAAATAGTGCAATTCCATTCTAGGTATTTAATTAAATTTATACACTGTGTGCTGGGGTACTGTACTAGGTTGGATAGTATTCCCCCAAAATTTATATCTATCCAGAATATGACCTTCTTTGAAAATAAAGTCTTTGTGGATGTAATTAGTTAAGATGAGGTCATACTAGATTAGAATAGGCCCTCAGTCTAGGGACCGATGCCTTTATAATAGTCCATGTGACTATGGAGGCAGAAATTAGACATAACTGCAAGATAAGGATTACCCAGAACTGCTGGAACCTGCTAAGAGGCAAAGGATTCTTCTTTGCTAGAGCCTTCTGGACAGAATGGCCATGTCAGTATCTTGATTTTGGACTTTAAGCCTCAAAAACTATGAGAAAATAAATTCCTGTTGTGTTATGCCACCTAGTATATTGTAATTTGTCGCAGTATAATTGAAATAGTGAAAAACAACCCAATATACTAGTTTCCTATTGCTGCTATAACAAATTACCACCAAGTTAATGGCTTAAAACAACCCAAATTTATTTCCTTATATTTCTGGAGATCAGGAATATAAAATGGGCCTCCCCGGCTACAATCTTCCTAGAGACTCTAGGGGGAATCTGGTTTTTTCCATTTTCTAGAGCCAAATACACTCCTCGGCTTGTGCCCTCATCATCACCAAAATCAACAGCATCTTCCATCCCCTCTGACCTCTCTTCTATCCTTATTTTTTTTCTCTCTCTGACTCTCAAACTGCTGATTACCTCTTACCAGGATCCTTGTGATTATATTGGGCCCACCAGGACAATGCACAATAATCTCTTTTTCTCAATATCCTTAATGTAATCACATATGTAAAGTTCCTTTGCTGTATAAAGAAGACATATTCACAAGTTCTAGGGATTAGGCCATGGATATCTTTGAAGAGGCTGTTACTCAGCCTACCATACCTGGGAACAAACAAAAATTCACAAGCAGTAAAATGGCTCTAAGTGTTGATATATTCATGCAGTGTAAACTATATAGCAGTACATAAATAAAACTATCGCATTAACACCAATGAATCATAATACTGGGTAGGAAAAAGTCAAATATTACATTTGATATAATTCAGTAAATATGAAGGTTAAAACCAGGTGCCACTAAACTAGTATATTGTTTAGAAGTACATACATACATATCTGTCTGGGGTGGGGGGTACAAGTATAAAGAATAGCAAAGCACTGTTGAGAATGTTTGGCTCTGGAAAAATGATTTGGAAAGGGCACAAAAGGAGATTCAAGAGCATTTCTTTTATTCCTGCCCTTAACGGTTGTTACATGCTTGTTTGTACACTTGACAATTAAATTCTTTAAAAGAAATTAATATTTTATATTAACAATTGTTTATTGTTTCCACTAGAAACATCTTGAAGAACAGATTGCTAAAGTTGATAGAGAATATGAAGAATACATGTCTGAAGATCTCTTGGAAAATATTAGAGAGATAGGAGACAAGTATAAAAAGAAGGCTGCTCTGCTTAAGGCTTCTGATGAATGAAGATAAAATTAAGCAAGACCTTTATTAACTGTAAATTTTTGAATGTCCTTTGTAGGTTCGAAAAATCTCTAACATATCCTATACCCCTCCTTACAATGAAGTCTCATGACCATATCTTCCCAAGCCTGTGAAATATTTTTATATCTTTTGTAAACCTAGTTTATTAAAGTATGTATAGCCTGAAATTATGGTAACTTGTTGGATTATTGTCTTTAGATGTGAAAGACGAGTTGTATTATGTACCCAGCGTTAATAAAATTATATCAACAAAGTGTGTTTTTACGTGATTTCTCAACCTAACTTCAGATGGTCAAAAGATAGTTAACTCTGGGGCGCCTGGGTGGCTCAGTCGGTTAAGCCTCCGGCTTCGGCTCAGGTCAGAGCTCACGTTCGTGGGTTCGAGCCCCGCGTCAGGCTCTGTGCTGACAGCTAGCTCAGAGCCTGGAGCCTGCTTCTAGTTCTGTGTCTTTCTCTCTCTGACCCTCCCCCTCTATGCTCTGTCTCTCTCTGTATCAAAAATAAATAAAACTTTAAAAAAAAAAAAAAAAAGATAGGTAACTCTGATCTAAACCAGGAATCAGCACACTGGGTCACATGTGGTCACACCTACTCATTGACATATCTAACTGTTTTCACACTACAATGGCAATGTTTATTACAGGAGACAGAGATCATAGCCTGCAGAGCCAAAAATGTGTACTATCTGGCTCTTTACACAAAGTTCGCCAATCCCTGGAATGAACTATACAAATGTCAGTACTCTACCTAAAAAAAGTGATCCATCTCCTTATTCAGTGGCAAGAATCTTTCTAGTTTCATGCCACCATTACTCTGAAATGAGCAAAAGAATATGGAATGTGAGAATCAGAAGAAATAATCTAGTTCAATCCCCTCATTTTAGAGTTGAGAATTCATTTCTAGAGAAGTTCTCATTTACTTCTGATCACACCCCTTAGTAGTGGTAGAAGCCACACAGGAAGTTACACTACACAATCCTGACTACAGCCAACCACAAGAGCTGTGAAATACGCATGTTCTGGACGGTGAGGAAGTTGTGTTAGAAGGTAAGATTTGTTAGAAATCTGAATGTTAGGAAGGTCCTCGAATTGAATTGACATCTATCCCAGATGAACTTTCTATTCAAACTTTATTACAACTCTAGTGCAAGTCTGAAGAAAGAACACGTTAAAATTAAACATAAGCAATATAAGAACCCAGAATGGAATTCCAGCAAAACTATGAAAGGAGGTCATGCATCCTGGGAGAGTGGGATGAACAAAGGTCATAGATGGGAGATAATAGATAGGACATGATTAATAGCACTGTATTCAAGAATCTTGACTCTTAACATGCAGCAGGCCAGTCTTCAATGATGGAAATATTTTATCTGCACTGTCCAGTATGGCACCACCCATATGTATCAACTGTGCACTCAAATGTTTATGACATTTGACATATGTCAAATGTTTATGACAAAGACAAGAGCTTTGCCACTCAAATGTGTATGGAAACTGCAGCATTAACATCACCTGGGCGTTAGTGTTTCAGTTAAAAAGACTCTTGACCCCACCTAAACCTAAATCAAAATCTGAACCATTTATAGTGTATTGACATAAAGTATACATATTTAAATATTTGTAAGTTTTGACATCCATATACATGTGTAAAATGATCATAAACTAATGAGTATATCCATCACCACTAAAAGTTTCCTTGTGGCTCTTTGCCATCTTTTCTCTTGCCCCTGACCCCTGCCGCACACGTATCCCCTGGCAAGCACTGCTCTCCTTTCTATTACTATAGTTTAATATAATAGAGTATATAGGCTTGCATTGCTTCTTTCAGAATATTTTGAGATCCATGATTATTCTTAGGGTCCAGATTGCATTGGATATCAGTAGTTCATTCCTCTTTGCTGACTAGTGTCCCATTATACGAATATATCGAGTTTATTTATACATTCACCTGTTGATGGATATTTGGGTTCTTTATAGTTTTTGACTTACCAAAAAAGTCATGAGCAATCATGTATAAGTGTTTGAATGGATATATGCTTTCATTTCTCTTGGGTAAACATGTAGGAGTGGAATGGCTAGTTATACAGATAGGGGCATATTTGACTTTTATGAAATTCATAAAATGTTTTCTAAAGTGATGGTACCATATGTTCCTACCTACAGTATATGGGACTTCCAATTGCTCCACATTCTTACCCACATATAGTATGGTCAGTCTTTTTAATTTTAGCCATCTTTAGGATGGTGTGGTCCTTTCTCATTATGATACTAATTTGCACTTCCTAATGGTAAGCATTTTTTCATGTGCTTATTTGTCAGCCATATATGTTCATGGTGAAGTGTCTCTTCAAATATTTGTCCATATTTTTATTGGGTTGTTTCTTATTACTGATTTGCAAGGCTGTTTATATGCTCTAGGTACAAGACCTACATATATTAGGAATATTTTCTCCCAGTTCATGACTTGCCTTTTCACTTTCTTAATAGTGTCTTTTGAAGAAGAAAACTTTTTGATTTTGATGAGGACCAATTTATTGCTTCTTATATACTTTCTGCATTTTGTGAAGTATTTAAGGAATCCTTGCCAACATCAGTATGATTTTCACTTACTGTACTTTAGAAGTTCTACTGGTTCTTTTGGTTCTACTGAAACAAAATCAGAATCCAAGCCTTAATCTTTAAAAGGTCCCCAAGTAGTTTGTATGCACATTAAAATTTGAGATGCACTACTTTAAAAGTCTCTGGTAAAGTATTATTAATAATGTAACATTATTTAATAGTGATTTTAGAAATGAGAGAAAAGACATATTAAGTTCAACCAAAATGATTGCCTAAGCACCACTTGGAACATGTTCAAGAAGCAAAAGTGATCAGTAAATTTGCAGAGCACTTTTCACTCAACATATTTTACCTCACTCTACTTACTGTTTTCTTCTGAATTCCTAAGAGACGTGCATGTCTTCAGGACTAACACCATTGAGTTAGATATTATTCCAGTTAAAAATTCCAAGAATCCTAGAATCAGAAAAGGCTTTAGATATCACAGTTCAATTTCTCAATCTGTAAGGAATACTGCCCTAGGAATTTTTTTAAATTTTTGTAATGTTTTATTTACTTTTGAGAGAGAGAGAGAGAGAGAGAGAGTTTGAGCAGGGGAGGGTCAGAGAGAGGGGGAGAGACAGAATCCGAAGACAGGTTCCAGGCTCTGAGCTATCCATCAGCACAGACCCGACATGGGGCTCGAACCCTCGAACGCGAGATCTGAAGCCAGATACTCAACCAACTGAGCCACCCAGGTGCCCTGAATTATCTTCTTTTTGTTAAGGTACTATGCATTCTTTTTCCTATTTATCTATTTATCTTAACTCACTTGTGAGTAATCTGCAGGTGTGATACCCCTTTACCTCTATATATTTCCTGAAAACAATGTATATTGTTTGTATATTTCCTAAAAACAATAACAATCTTTTATACAACCATAAAACAATTATCAAAGACAGAAAATTAATATAGGTACACTAGTACCTAATCTACAGAATGTACTCAAATTTTGCCAAAAGTCCTAAAAATTTCCTTTATTAGGATTTTTTTTTTTCCTGGCCCAGGATCCCTTCCAGGATCACACGTTCCAATAGTTGTTAATCTATTTACTCTCTTTTATGCTGGAAGAGCTGGTCATTCCATCTTTGACTTTCATGATCTTGGCATTTTTGAAGAGTCTAGTAAACTTACAGACTGTCCCTCAATTTTTGCTTAATCCATTCTCATGATTAGATAGGATATGTTTCTTGCAGGATACCACAGAAATGATTCTTTTCAGTAAATTGCATCAAAAAGTACATGATGTTTATTCATCCCATTACTGTAAACTTTAATTAGCTGATTTTATGCAACTATTTTATAATATATGCAAACTTACTATTTTCCCCTTTGTAATTACAAAGTGGGGAGGATACTTTAGGACTACCTAATTATTTATCATTAAGCTTTCACCTACTATTTTTAACATCTATATCTCTTGAATGAGTTATCACTATGATAGTTGCCAAAAAGTGATTTTTTTTAATTGAGATATAATTGACACATAACATTATATTAGTTCCAGGTGTACAATGTAATGATTCAATATTTGTACATATTGCAAAATGATCATAACAATAAGTCTAATTAACATTCATCATCACACATAATTACACATTTTTCTTGTATTGAGAACTTTTAAGATCTATTTTCTAAGCAACTTTTAAATACATAATAGTTTCATTAATTATAGCCAACCTGCTACATATTAAGTAATTTTTAAATTTCTAATTCCAGGGATGCCCAGGTGGCTTAGTCAGTTAAGCATTTGACTCTTGATTTTGGCTCAGGTCATGATCTCATGGTCATGAGATCAAATCCCATGTCAGGTTCCATATGGGGCGTGGAATCTGCTTAAGATTCTCTCTCTCTTCCTCTGTCCCTCTCCCCGACTCATGTTTTCTCTCTCTCAAAAAAAAAATTCTAATTCTAGAATTTTTAATTGCAAACTTATTTTTAATTTCTAATTCTATTTATTCATAACTTCTTTTTTTAAATTTTTTTAATGTTTTTTATTTATTTTTGAAAGACAGAGAGAGGTAGTGTGAGCAGGGGAAGGGTCAGAGCGAGAGGGAGATACAGAATTTGAAGCAGGCTCCAGACTCTGAGCTGTCAGTACAGAGCCCGACACAGGACTCGAACCCACAAACCGTGAGATCATGACCTGAGCCGAAGCCAGACACTCAACCGACTGGCCACCCAGGCGCCTCATTTATTCATTACTTCTACATAATCAATTGACATTCTACTCTAAGGAAGAAACTGCCCTTCCCCACTGTCTATTTATATCAATGCATTCTTATTTTAATCGATGGGTTATAATCTATAACTATCATTATATATTTTTATGGTTAAGTTGTCCTAGGTTTGACCAGTGGGAGCCCCCTTCAGGCTGACTCTTCTGTCCTTTCTGACATTTCTCATGTCATTTCCTCACTTTCTGGCATATTACCATGTTTTAGGCCCAGTCTTTACTTTCTCTGCTCAATCCCTGGTGTTGGCCAGTTCTCCACACATGACTGGTCCCTTTTAGTGGACCAAAATATTTAGAAACCAAAATCTGAGCACTATATGTGTTCATTGCTCCTAATATACCAATGCTTTTAGGCCTTCCCCAAGGACAGAGCTAGAATACATAAGTATTCGTATACATACATATAGCTATATATTTCTATCTGTACCAATATATTAAAAACCATGATTTCATATCAATATATCTAGTTCTAATACAATACCACACAGGTGCTTGATACTCATAAGAATTCGTTGGCTTAGGGACACTTTTTCAGAATATGGAATTTAACACCCTGGAAAGGACCCCAGAGGATGGGACAAGCTCACTGGTGAGGTGGCTCTTCAGCTGGCTTAAGATGATGGCTAATTCTCAGCCAAGTGGGAATGCCTGAGTTGCCCTGGCAGGGAATAGAGGAAGAAATAAAAAGGCTGAGGGAAGTGAGAATACTGTGATACATAATGTAAAGGCAGAGGAGGACCCAGTGTTTCACAGGAGGACCCTGAGGACAACCCATGCATGAAGGCCGCAGGGACTGTCCTGGGGAGAAGGACAGCAGTATCACTAGTAAGCTCAGTGGTGGCTCTTCCATAGACTGGGTTGATAGTGGGAGAGGCAGATAGAGCTCAGCTCATGAACACTTATGGGAATAATAGAGCTCTGAAGTAACAAAGGCCCACAGTGATGGACAAGGTCAGAAAAGCAGTTCAAGGGGCTTAATCTGAAGAAGTTTGTGGAAGTAGCTAATAGAGATGGTATCCTTAGGGGCAAAGAGGAGGATAGAACTAAGTTAACTGTCTTACCCTCTGTGATAATAAAGTTCAAAGAAATATGAGCTGCTTTGATATCATACTCATCTAACAAAGAGAGGGGAGTGAGGGCAATAATCCTTATTTTAAATTGATAGACTATAGGACAGTTTTAGGTTGACAGAGAAATTGAACAAGGATGATTTTTAACTCTGTAATTAACTAAAAGCAAGAATACTAAAGCCAGGGCCTAAGGATGGTCACCCCTCTAAAAAGTCATAATCCCTTGCTCAGTTCCCAGATCTGGGCCATTTTTAGATCTGGATCTCATTGACCGAAGCTGTAGCTGAGCCTTAGAAGGAAGGACCTAGCAACACTATACCAAGTGTCCACAGTGATGATTCCCCCAGTCTTTCCCCCAGAGAGACCATAGCCACTCACTTGGTTGATTGTACAGTGTGAAAAGAAGACTACCCAGAAAGGAGCACCTGGGTGACTCAGTCTGTTAACTCCTGATTCTTGATTTCAGCTCAGGTCATGATCTCATGGTTTGTGGGATCAAGCCTGAGCCCAGTGTGGGGCTCTGCTCTGACAGCACAAAATCTGCTTGGGATTCTCTCTCTCCCTCTCTGGCTGTTTCTCCCCTGCTCATGCTCTGTCTCTCTCTCAAAATAAATAAATACATAAACATGAAAAAAAATAGACAACTAACCAGACGGTTTTAGGACGATTTGACATAGGATCTGACTTGACACTAACCAAAAGCACCAGCAGCCCCTGAATGACAGCATAGCCTACAGGACTAATTAATGGAGTCCTGGCCAAGATCTGGCTCGTTGTATAACCACTGGGTCTATGGACCCACCCAAAGGTAATTTCCTCAACCTCCGAGTACACAATTGAAATTGGTATATTTGGGATTTGGAATATACCCCACATTGAGTCCCTGGTATACAGCATAAAAGCTATGATAGTGAGGAAAGCCATGTGGAAACTGCTGAAACTGCCTACCTATCCAAAATACCAAATAAAAATAACGTCATATACCAGGGAGGATGGTAAACATTTGTGTCACCATTAAAGACCTGAAGAATTCAGAGGTGATAAAGGATTCACTATCATATCTCCATGATATTTACTTGTCTGGCTTTCTCAGAAACAGGATGGACCCTGGAGAATGACTGGGGACTCCCACAGACTTACTCTAGTTAATAGACCATCTCCCACATACTGTGCCTGTAGTATCACTAATAGAGCACATCAATAAGGCCTCAGGCATATGGTATGCATCCCTTGATTTAGTGACTACATTCTTTACCATACCAGTTGAAAAGAACATCAGAGCAGTTTGCATTATTGTGAGATGGACAACAATATTCATTAATAGACCTTTACAGTGTTGTCACAGGCTATGTTAACTCTCCTGTCTTCTATCATAATACATTGAGACTACCTGGACAACATGCTGATCCATTATATCAATGATACCCTGATTAGATAGGATGACTATGAGCTGACTAGGATGCTGGTGATACGTTCCAGACAGTTTCGGAGATAACCCCTAGAAAGATTCATCAGAGACTTGCCACTTAAGTGGAGTTTTTAGGGGTCCAGTTGTTAGGGGCATGCTAAGACATCACTTCAAAAGTAAAAGACAAATGGTTACATCTTGCATTCCCCACCATATAAAGGAAATAGAGTGCCTGGTAGATCTCTTTGAGCTCTGGAGACAACACATTCCATACCCAGGAATATTATTCTAGCTCATATATTGAGTGACCTGAAAGGCTTGAATAGAGCCAGGAACAGCAAGTCCAGGCAATGGTGCAATCAGCCTTGCTTCTTGAATCTTATAATCCTGCAGAGGTGGTATTAGAGGTGGCAGTGACAGGAAAAGGTATACTATGGCTACGTAAGCTCCAGTGAGAGACTTAAGTGGCAGATTTCTGTGGTTCTAGAGTAATTCAAGCCATCCATGTAAAGAAGTGCATACTCTTTTAAAAAAAAGCTCTTGAGGGTAGAGACAGAACACTACGAGGGGACATTAAGTGCCTGTACTTCTGGAACATCCTACTGTGACCTATGAAGTCATAATGTCAGACAAGTCCAACAGCAGCCCATCATAAGAGTAAAATGGGACAACCAATATCAATCTGAGAAGGACCACAAAGCACAAAGGAGCTGTCAAGCAGGCAGTTCAGATCCTCTTTTGACATACTACAATTGCACCAGTGTTCCTTCACCAGCTTTTACCTATAGACAAAGAGGATCCCATACAACCAGCTGAAAACAAAGGAAAAATCTCAAGTTTGGTTTATAGATGAGTCAGCTTGTATATAGGGTACAAAGGGAAAATACTCAGCGGGTACATTGCAGCCACATTCAAAAGTAGTCTTAGAAGACTGTGCCAAGGGAAGATCTTCCTAATGGGCAGAACAGAACTATGAGCAGTGCTCCTGGATCTCCACTTTGCATAGGAGAAATGGCCCAAGATGAGAGTACATACAGATTCAAAAACATCAGCAATGGCTTGGCTGTCTGTTCAGGGCCTAGAAGGCAAAGGACTAGAGGACAGAAGACAAAGTTATCTGGGGGGAAAACAAAAGGAGGAGCACATGTGAATGGGTACCAAGTGTGAAGATCTGTGTATCATATGTTAATACCCACCAGAAAACATCTACTACAGAAAGGGCACTGTCAATTTACTCATCTGGCTGGAATTAGACAGCACTGATGTGATGGGCACCTGAGGGGAATAGTCATACTGTCAGAGATGGTAGTTCTGTGTAGGTCCAAAAGCAAGGACTTCCACTTGTCAAGACTGACCTGGTTACTGCTACCTCTGAATATCTTGCTAGCAATAGAGACCACCATAGAGCCCCTAATACAGCACTACCCTTGGAGGAATCCAACTGGCCGTGGGGTGGCAAATTGACTATATGAGGCCCTGTCCATCCCAGAAGGGCCAACACTCATCTTCAGAATGATACATAGTTATTCTGGATAAGACTTTGCCTCTCCTGCCCATAGAGCCTCAACCAGCACCCCTGCCTGGGGCTATAGGAAATAAAGTACTTGGAGTATAGGCATGGGTTCCATGCACATAACATCTTAATAAAGAAAGAAATATAGAAGCAAATTCACAACCAGGAGAGCCCATAACCATGGGGTCATATCATGTACTAGACTATCCACAGGACTTCTAGAATGCTAGAACAGCCTTTAAAATATGCAGCTGAAATATCACCCTAGAGGAAACACTCTGTAAGGACGGGGCCCTGTCTTTCAAGACATAGCATATTTATTAGATCAGAGAGTTCTGTTTGGACCTGTGTCCCAACAGGAAGGCTAGTCGGGATGGGAATCAAAGAGCGGAGATGTGTTGTTCCACTTGTCAGCATTCCCAGTGACCTCCTGGAGACTTTCTGCTTCTCATCCCCCAAATTCTGCAAGATTGGTCATTCTGCTTCCATAATGGACACATTTTTGCCAGGGACAGAGCAAGAGTCTTGTTGAACTATTGGTTTCAGTTGCCACCAGGACACTTTGGATACCGTGTGGTCAAGAGACAGTAGGAGAATAAAGGAGCCACCATCATGAGAGGGACAAATGACCCTGCTCAGCAGGAGGAGCTTCAGATGCTTTTACAAAATTGTGGCATAACCAGGTGATCCACTTGGGCACCTCCCAGTATGCCCTTGGCCCATTGTAACCATGAACAGATGGTTCAGTTTGGGGGAACAGCAGCCTCAAACTGAGAAGGAAATACTTATCACATGTTCAGGCCCTTCAGATATGAAAGTTTGAGTCTCAGCACCAGGTAAGGCCAGGTGATAGTTGACAATGAGAGAATTTCAAATGGACAGTGGAAGAGGGAGAGAATGATACAAGCTGCGGCCCTGAGATCAATCACAGCAACAGAGGCTGCCATTATTTCTACTAACCTCACTCTTGCATTTCCTCAGTAAGAAATATCCATGAGAAAAGCATGGAGGAGTTACTCCCTGAGCCTGTGTGAAGAAGTAGGTGTCTGTAGCACCATAGCTGTGTTGTAGCAACTATGCGGATGTCTTACAGAACTCATCAAGGACCCCTGACGGCTTCTCCAAATCTTCTTCCTCAGACTGCCCAGCAGGAAAGGAAGCTTCCTACCAACTTATTCTCCCTCCCCCTTCATTGCTTGGAGTCTGACAGTTCTCCCACCCTTCCTTGACCCCTCTCTCTTTCTTTTTGCATTGCCTTTTCCCTTAATAGAAGTCTTGCACATTTAATCCCATCTTAGCTTCTGCTTCTAGAAAGACTAGGAATGACACAATTCATAAAACAAATTAGGGAGATTCTTTATGATGTTGAGTCTCCCTGATCAAAAAAAAACCTGTATGGTATATTTTTCTATTTTTAAAACATTCTCTTATGTTTTCAAAACTTTCTTCATTGGGGCGCCTGGGTGGCTCAGTCGGTTAAGCATCTGACTTTGGCTAGGGTCATGATCTCACTGTTTGTGGGTTCAAGCCCTGCATAGAGTTCTGTGCTGACATCTCAGAGCCTAGAGCCTATTTCAGATTCTGTTTCTCCCTCTCTCTCTCTCTCTCTCTCTCTGCCCCTCCCCAACTCATGCTCTGTCTCTCTCTGTCTCAAAAATAAACTATAAAGAAAAAATTTAAAAAATAAGATAATAAAACTTTCTTCATTAAACTTTTTTTAAGATTTTTTCCCCAAGTTTTTTAAATCTTTTCTATTGCTATTGTCAATGGGTCTTTTTTCCACTATGTTTTCTATCTGGCTGTGACTTATATAAATGAAAGATATTGAATTCTACATAATTTTATTGTCACTAATTTATGGATCTTCTTATTCAGTAGGTTTGTTGTTTTTGAGTCAGGTTTTCCACTTATATAGTCATAATTCCTGCGATTAGTAATAGTTTTATATACACCTTCCAATTATTATAGCTCCAATTTCATTCTTTTTTATGTTTATTTATTTATTTTTGAGAGAAAGGGAGAGAGAGAGAGAGAGAAAGAGAACGCATATGCACACATGAGTCGAAGAGGGGCAGACAGACTGAGAGAGAATCCAAAGCAGGCTCCACACTGTCAGCACAGAGCCCTATGCGGGGCGCTATCTCACAAAATGTGAGCTCATGACCTGAGCTGTCACCAAGAATCAGATGCTTGGGACACCTGGGTGGCTCAGTAGGTTGAATGTCTGATTTTGCCTCAGGTCATGATCTTGCAATTCATGAGTTCAAGCCCCACTTGGGACTCGCGGCTCTCAGCAAGGATCTGGCTTAGAACACTCTGTCCCCTTCTCTCTCTGCCCCTCCCCCACTGAGCTAACTATATCATGTTAAGGAAGTACTAAGTTTTTTTTTTTTTTGGAATGGTAGTTGAATTTTATCAAATGACTTTCAAGCATCTATGACATTAAATATGTTATTTTTCTCTTAATATTTTCATCTATTGTTTCTTAACTTGTAAACATCCTTGCATCCCTAGAATAAATCTGAATAAATTCTGCTTGGTCTTGGTCATGATGTCTTTCTTTCATTCTTTCATTCTTTCTTTCTTTCATTCTTTCATTCATTCTTTCTTTCTTTCTTTCCTTCTGTGTGTGCTACTGGATTCTGTTTGTTAATATTTTATTAAGATTTTATTATTACATTGATATTCATAAGTGAGATTGGTGGTCTGTTATATATATTTTTTAATTTATGTCAGGTTTTGGTATCAATGCCATATTCACTTCAAAGAAAGAAATTAGAGAGGGGCACCTGTGTGGCTTAGCCGGTTAAGCAGCCAACTCTTAATTTCAGCTCAGGTCATGATCTCACAGTTCATGAGTTCAAGCTCCATGTCAGGCTCCACATGAACAGTGCAGAGATTGCTTAGTATTCTCTCTCTCTCTCTCTCTCTCTCTCTCTCTCTCTGCCCGTCCCATGCTCATGCTCTTTCACTCTCTCTCTCAAAATAAATAAATAAACTTAAAAAATTTTATAAAAAGAAATTAGACATTTTTCTTCTTTTAAAAATTTCCCTAGAACTGTTATCAAACTATAGAATTATATACTTTTATTTTTTTTTATATTTGAAAGAGAGAGTGCAAGGGCAAGCAAGGGAGAGAGAGAGAGAGAGAGAGAGAGAGAGAGAGAGGCAGAGACACAGAGACAGAGAGACAGCTGGGATCACAGCCCAAGCCAGAATAAAGAGTCAGGCACTCAACTGACTGAGAAACCCAGACAGACTTTTGTGCCTTTAAAGTTTGGTAGAATGCCCCATCTGATGGGGTTTTTTGTGGATGCAGTTCTTTGACCACTTTACCTATTTCTTCTACAAAAATCAGTTTTAAATCTTTGTTTTTAATCTCGTCTATAGTTTTGGTAAATTACATTATCTTAGACTTTTTTTTAGATAATCCAGTTTTTGAAAGTGATTTACATAGAACTGAACAAAGCAATCTATTGGAATTCTTTTCATTTTCTGTATGATTATTTGTCCTATATTAATTATATCCTTACATATTTGCTCTCACCCCTTTTTCCTAGAATCAAATAGCTAATGGTTTCTTCATTGAATTAGTTTTTTTTATTAAACCTTCTGTCTTTCTGTTCTCTAACTTATTAATTCTTACTTTTTTCCTTAACAAATAACTTCTACTTTTTCATTCCATTTATTTTGGTTTTTTATTTTCTTTCTAACTTTTTAAAAAAGATTTATTTTATTTTTAGAGAGTATGTGTGCAACCAGGGGAGGAAAGTAAAGGGGTAGGGGGGAAGAGAGAGAGAGAGAAAGAAAGAGAGAGAAAATATCTTAAGCAGTCTCCACACTCAATGCAGAGCCCAATGCAGGACTTGATCCCACAGCCCTGGGATCATGACCTGAACTGAAATCAAGAGTTGGATGTTCAACTGACTGAGCCATCCAGGTGCCCTTTCCCCTAACTTTTTGAATTAGATCCTTAATTAATTTATCTTAATTCTTTTTTTTTTAATGTAAGTGTTTAAGACTGAATTTCCCTCTGAATTCTACCTTAGTAGTACTACACAGGTTTTGTTTCTTTGTTTTTCTACAGTTTACCTGTAAAACACTTACCTAATGTTCTCACCTGACAGTGGAAAACCAAAATTTGTTGTCATCTCTTAAATAACTGAGACCTGTGTACAAAGCATTACATGAATTAAAAGGATGAATCAACAGGTATAAATGCAAACCATTTTCTAATCCAAGACAAGTAATGACCCACCATTTCTTGCAAGGAAAATATCAGGTCAGAAAGGAAACCAAGGGGGAAGGCTTGGGGTTTGCCAATGGTGTTAGACTAGACAGACAGAAATAAGAACTGGCCCAAGAATTCTTGCCATCTTCAAGAGCAATCTTGGAATAGTCCATTTTTATACATTAATACTCTGCACATATTAATAAACTGATGGTCTCACAAATTCTCACCAAGCCAAAGGATTTTTCTTCCATAAACTTGTTCCTTCACTTTATTTTATTTTTTTTTCCAGCAGTTATGTCTTCTGATTTTCTTTTTTTGTGTGTGTGGTAACTTTATTTTTTATTTTTTTTAGAATATAACACTATTTTTTTAACATATGCAATTATTTTCCATCATTTATGATACAGTAGTTACAATGACACTCCAAATGGATAAGCAAAGTAAAAAATCAGAACCCCAACTTCTATTTCATGTAATTAGACTTATACAGAAATTAGAAGGTTAAGTAACAACTAGTTAATCACCTAATTTCATAGCTATCTGAAGTGGCAGTCATTTTATAGCAGCTTATCTATGATACATTCAAGATA
>NC_043713.1:51197817-51199447 GCF_006229205.1 Suricata suricatta
TTTCTGCATTTTATGGCAATGCCAGAGTACATGATGGTCCCACTATACATACCGTGTTGATGTATAGGTCCTCCTGAATGTAAACATCACACTTCATGATGGAGTCAAAAGGAGTCTCAGTCTCATGGATGTGGTCTCAAAGGACTCAATACCCAGAAAGGAGAGATGGAAGAGCTCCTCTGGACAGAGGAACCACTCACTGTTGTTTTTTTTTTAATAGCAAATGAATTTTTATTAAATATTTTAAAAATACAGATTTTGACAGGAGGAGCCAAGATGGCGGAGAGGAAGGGAGCTCTGTAAACTTCGTCTGTCTCATCGATCGAACTGAGAAGGACATTACTCTCATCTGCAAGAGCGGAAGGAGAAAATACGGACTCCAGAAGGAAGAGAACCTCAAGGATACCTGAGTGAGTGAGTGCGAACTGGGGAGACTGGAAAACGGGCCAGCCCGAGACTGGCAGGGGAGGTGGGAGCCCCAGCCCAACACGGGGCAAGCACGCGGAGCCCGAGAGACAAAGGGAAGAGACAGAGAGACTGAACACGCTCATAGTACTGTCTCTGGGGAAGAGGTAAAGAACACTTAACCGCGCTTGGAGAGAGAAGCTCACTCCATAGATAACTGCTGGGTAGCCTAAATCCCGAACCCAGGTGGCGCAAGGGAAGGAACAGCTTCCAGCCCAGCGCCATCTTGGGAAGGAGTCAGCCACCACTGCAGCAGCGGAGTCAGGGGTGCTCACTTCGACCACGGTTTTGGGAGTGGGAGCACACACCTCATTTCCACGGCGCATCTCGCCCCCAGCATTGGCCCCACAAAACCTGAATCCCGGGTGCCAACAGGGAAAAAATAGCCCCCACCTCTGCATGATCCTGGCAGGGAATTGGCGGCAGTGGAGACCTGGGTGCGCAGCACAGGCTACAGGAATTTCCAGCTCATTTCCAGCAGCTTCCGGCACCGCCTCAGGCAACAGCTGTGCACTCATTTCTCCCCCAACGCTAACAGGATCCCCGCTGGGGGTTGGGTCTGAGATGGTGCCACTTCACCTCCTGCTGCGCATCTCGCCTCAGGCAGGGTCAGCCGAAATCCCAGCCTGAGCCAAGACCAACCGATTACTCCCTCTAAGAAGCCAGCAACCAAAACTAAAACACCATCTGTGGTAGCATAAAGAGTGCATGGACTGGAACTTTGAACCGAAGCAGGCCTGGAAAATACAACTCTGCTCAACCACGGCAAAAGGAGATCGGATTCATTAGAGTGGCCTACAGTTCTTGTTCAGCAGAACTTGGTGTGCCGCCTGCCTATCTAATCTCCGCAAACACCAAGGCAGAGCCTCTGAGAGCAGCCTCCAAGACCTACCACATCAAACCATGCCTATCCACGAGAGGGAGCTGCTGGGGGGTTTTTTTTTGCTTTTTTTTTATAAGTTTTTTTCTTTTTTTTCTTCTTTTTTTTCTATTCGCCTTTTTCTGTACGTATTTTTTATTATTATTACTTTTTTTAACTTAAATTTTTAAAAATTTTTACTCCTTATTTTCCTTTTTCCTTTCTCCTTTCTCCCTTTTTTTTTTCTTACCTTCTTGCAATCCAGATATATTCTGCTATATCTCATCGCTACCTCTCCCCTCAACT
>NC_043713.1:51199547-51216891 GCF_006229205.1 Suricata suricatta
TGTGAGAGGGTTTTCTTTTCTTAATATTTTTACATTGTAGTACTTGTTTTCCTTGTTGGGGTGTTTGCTTATTTAATACATTCCATCAAGGATAGAAATTACATGCTAGTTTTTTTTTTCCCACAGGAAGTGTGTCTTGATTTTTTACTTTGCTTTTCTGTTTTGAGTGTCATTGCAACTACTGTATTGTAAATGGAAAATAATTGCATATGTTAAAAAAATATGAAACTTTATAAAGTAAAAAAATAAATAAAATTTTTAAATTAAAAAAATACAGATTTTGTACCAACTTCCTAAATTCCTAATATAATAAATTGATCTTTTGAAGGAAGAAAACAATATAACCAAAACTTTATTTCCAAATGCAAAGCAGTTATACTTTGTTTAAGGGGGGTTTACATTAATGTAGTTTTTAAGAAATGATGATTGTTACAATCAAGTATATAACCACTTAGTTACACCTAAGTTCTACCTGTTAAAAATATTCTTGGCGCGCCTGGGTGGCTCAGTCGATTGAGTGTCCGACTTCAGTTCCAGTCATGATCTCACAGTTCGTAGGTTCAAGCCCCGCATCGGGCTCTGTGCTTATAGCTAGCTCAGAGCCTGGAGCCTGTCTTCAGATTCTGTCTCTCCCTCTCTCTGTCCCTCCCCTTCTCTCACTATCTCTTTCTCTCTCTCAAAAAATAAATAAAACATTAAAAAATATTGTTTTAGAGGATCCAATTTAAAAATCTTACACTTTTTTCTTCAAAGATTTTCTCCAGTGATAGACGCACTCTTTAATGAACAGCACTCAGGAAACTATTGGACCATACGCACCTCATCCTGGTGTCTACAACACAGGTCTCCAAGGGAGCCCAGCTCCAATTTGTGAGGTAGGCCCAGTTCAGAATGGCTAACAATGAGGTGGTAACTAATGATAGTACTAATCATTATCAGAAATTAACAACTTTAGGTATCTTTGTTTTGGGTTTCTGTGGTTCAGGCACATCTAAAATTTCTTCATAGTCCGCACTCATTCCCTTTGCCCAGCGACCAACTGTGACCATTCGATCTGAATTCTGACTCTTAGGGCAATCTTTCTTAAAATGTTCCACAGAGCCACAAAGTCTGCAGCCACCACCATCCGCATAAAGTCCTTTGGGATTATCAGGACAAGATCTGGACAGATGTCCCATTTCCCCACAAACAAAACATTTTGCGAAAGGAAATTCACCAAGAACTGGGTCTACTTTCGCTTTGCACTTGGTTATTTCATGCTCTGTGGACCCACACCAGTAACATATTCCCGTGCCCATGTCTTGATTCTCAAGGGCGGCTGGGCAATCTGCAATCCCATGGCCAGGTTTTCTACAATGGAAACATACCAGTGCATTTTTCTTTGCTGCTTGTCTTTTTAGTCTTCTTCCTTCCTGGCGACTATCTTTCTTTAAAGCAACTGCAATTTCTTCCCTTACCTCCTGACTGTCTGTTGCTATCCTCTCCCCATTACGAGCCATCTGTGGGTTTTGCCTTAGGTATTCCAGGAATCCATTTACGTCTTCATTTAAGTACTCCTTTTTCTTTTTGTTCTTTTTGTGTTTTGCTTAAGGTGTATCATTTTTAACAGAGAGCCTGTTAGCTTCAAGTTGTTTGCCCTTTGGTTGGTTTTGGCCTTCTCCCTCAAGGGACCCCTTCTTCATGTCCTCCCATGATGTTGCAGCCAAAGGTCTCTTTTTATGTGTGGTAGTAACTCGTGCCCACCTGGTCATGATTTCATCAAAGTTACCTTATCAAACGCGCATGAATCCTCCAGGGTAGCCGAGTTAGCGAACCAGAAAAGCCCTAACCCCCGGAGGCCGAACCACTCATTGTTGATCTGGTCACCTGACCACTAGGCAGCGCATAATTCTTCTCTGGGTAGGAGGAGGACAAGATGATAGCCATCTCCTGCTGCAAGTCCAGGGCAATACAGCGGAGTTCTTCTTGATGTTATGTACAATTTTTTGCTCAGCAGTGTAGGTGAAGCTGTTGCCATGCTCCATGAGGATCTTCATGAAGTAGTTATCCAGGTCCCATCCAGCAGGATCCAGAGCCAGGATGACTAGGGATGAGTGTAGTCTTAGTAGATGGGCACCGTGTGGGTGACCCCATTCCTAGCGTTCATGACAGTACCAGTGGTGTGACCAGAGGTATAAAGAGACAGCATGGACACGTACATGCCTAGGTGTTGAAGGTCTTGAACATGATTATAGTCATATTCTGTCTGCTGGCCTTGGAGTTTAGGAGTGCCTCAGTCAACAGGACCAGGTGCTCCTCCAGAACCACATGTAGCTCATTATAGAAAGTGTGGAGCCAGGCTTTCCCCAATTCATCGCAATTGGTAATGATGCTGTACTCCATGTGATACTTCAAGTTCAGGCTGCAGCAATTGCTCTGGATCTTGTCACCTATGTAGCTGTCCTGCCCCATGCCCACAATGACATCCTGGTGTTGGGTGCCCAACAATAAAGGGGAATACATCTGGTGGTCATCATCTCCATTAAAGCCAACTTTACACATACCAAAGCCACTGTCAATGAGTAATGTGGTGATTTCTTCATGTATTGCAACCCGTGAGAGCTGGGAGGACAGGAGCCAGGAGGCTGAGCCACAAGAGCACGTGTAATACAGGCTGGCTGCAGCAAGTGGCATCCCAAGTTTTTGTATTCCATGTCACTATTGTCTATGGTTTCAGTTGGTGACTTCTCTCTATTCTAAGTATTGTTTAAAATTGTTTTATATTTTAAACAATTTAGAAGAAGTTTTGTCCCCCTGATATTTATTAATTTCTAGTTATATTGCACTACAATCAGAGAAGACTGTCTTCACTGTTTCCTGTTTGGGCTTTGTTGACGTTTTTCTTTGTGGCCTAATAGATTTTGTGAGTGTTCATGAGCAATTGAGAGAGAAGGGTGTTCCCTTCCTAGGATATTTAATGTAATGTATTATCAATCAGATATACCTTATGAACTATATAATTAAAGTTTTCATAATTTACTTGTTTTTTTTTTACTTGATAACCCATAGATTGAGAAACAGAAAGATTAAGTAATTTTACCACATTCTCATTAGCAAATGGTAATGTTCTTTAGTGAATAGCAAAACTGAATTCAAGCAGTTTGACTTCAGGACCTCCACTCCTAACTATTATACCATGCTGACTTTCAGAGGCATTCATTACATTTTTCTCTGTGTGGTATCACTGGGGTGTCAAACCGTTCAGAAGGAGAAAGAGAGATCTCCCACAGGAACATTTTGAAATCAGTAAAAAGGATTGGCTTACAAACTCCTATGGAGTTTTGTCAGTGAAGTTGCCAAGGGTGTGACATACTTAGCAAGATTGCAGTGTGGTGGGGCAGGGGAGATGGAGTTAAATTTGGGATGGTAAATAAACAACTAATATCAAGCAACAGAAAGAGTGAGGGACAAGTTCCACCAACGATCTATAAGAGGGTTATGATAGTTAGATAGTCATCCCTTACAGAGTTCCCAACCTCTGACTGGCAAGGAAGATATGAGTTCTCAAGCATGAGACTCCATCTACCAATTGTTGGATACAAGTGGGGAAGGCCCCCAAGTTGTTTGCCTGTGAAAAGGAGATGACCAGACTCCACTGTGTTAGATTAACCTAGGAGGATAGGTTAATGAGTCGCTCTCCACCAGCAAAACTTTCAACTCCTAAGAATGGAAAAAGATGTCTGTACTGAGGAAACTAGTTTGTTCACTAGCAGAGATGAGTTCACCTTAGGAAAGTCCTTTGGTATTATGTTTAAAAGATGACACAAACAGAGCAGTATAGTTACAAAGAAAAATTACTCCCTGCTTATCTTTCAGCCTCATAAGTGAAAAGAATATCTGTTCTCTACAAATTAGTTGCCCAGGCTTAGAAAAGAAGGCCTTTAGGTCCTTGTTCACAAGGATTGATGATGCAAAACTCCACCAATGTGCTGGGAGAGAAATGGAAAGGTTGTGAAACTGATTCCCTAAGTATCTGACAGTTTTGGAATGGGGAAGATGAAAGTAGGTCTGTTTGAGAGGCTTTTTCTTAGCCACCAGAAAAGTCAGGTCCAAATTATTTGGACCTTGGAAAAGGAATTCCACATCTGCTCTCATACCTATACCCTCATGGCTCACATCCTGAAAGAGAAATGTGGAGAAGTAAAACAGCTGGTTATTTGACATTGTCCACTCTCAGGCAACCAAGAGAAATGTGGAATTAAATCAAACCAGAAGTGAAGTTGGCCATAGAGGAGGGAGAAAGGCTAAAGTGCCTCTCACACATCCAGCAGGAAGCCTCTGGAGGAAGGAGACGGGCAAGCAGTAGGTACTGAAGGCCACGAATTCCATATCACCCTGTGATAGAGACACTCACTATGTGGGTGAAGAGAAGGTGAGTAATTGGATAATTGGCAACTGAGCACAGCATATATTCTGGTGTCTTTTCTTAGGAAAACTCTATTCTGGGACAAAGAAAGGGAACTTGGGGAGCTTCACTAAGTGAGTAGGATATTGTGGCTTCTAGGGAAAGGGAAAATAAGGAGACT
The DNA here is from genome assembly GCF_006229205.1 of Suricata suricatta. Lineage (NCBI taxonomy): Eukaryota > Metazoa > Chordata > Mammalia > Carnivora > Herpestidae > Suricata > Suricata suricatta. Next base: position 51,204,113 of record NC_043713.1, read on the forward strand.
CCAGTTCAATAGAACAGTCACTCCAGGAATTAAAGAAGTCATCCAGAACTAACAAAAGCCAGTTAAAGCCCATCAACCAAAGAAAAGACCACAAAGCCGTACCTGTTTTCAAAAGTTGGGTTTATTGAACTTGCTATAATTAGGAAGAACTGGTCATGGGATGTCTCAGTAAGATAGAATAGAGTTTGTGCTTGTGCTGGTGGATTCTGAGAAGGGGTGAGTTGTTAGCCAACTTTGCAACTACACTATAGTCTTCAGTGTGTTTCATGAGAAACATTGTTTTGTTGGCCTGAATCCTGTTGAAAACATTATTTATCATAGTCTGTCCACTAGCAGAGTTGTACTGCACTTTCTCAGGCTGATATTATATTAAAGGTCCCAGTTGGGGAATATAATTTGGCTGAGTAGAAGGCCATGGAAAAGGCTCAGTTGCACTGTAGCTCTAGGGGAGCACTCAAATAAAAATTCCACCTAAGCAGACCAATTGGAAATATGGCTTATGTAGAGGCAGGAGTCTGCTTAGCAGTAATAGAAATATCTAAGGTGAGCCTTACCTCAGATACCCAATATTTCCTGAATTTCCATGGATAATCTCTGGAGGAGAGTTCAGCACATTGGGAGAGAATAACAAAATCATATTAAGTAGAAGATACTATGTACTTCCTCTTCCTGTTGTCACCGGCTTTGAGCTAGAACACACCTTGAGGAATTTGGCTTTGAGTTGTAAGCCGTCTTTTTTTAGGCAAGCAAAATTGGAGACAATACACTATTTACTATAAATTTCTGTTTGTTCTGAAAAAGCTACAGGGTTGGACAGATTTAGCTTCATAATGTAAGGCTGTAAGGCAAGAATGTTCTCTAAAATGGAAAGGGTTGAGATACTGTGAATCTAAAAATTCAAAATGTTCATGGGATCCTATAAAGTATCGTGTGTGTGTGTGTGTGTGTGTGTGTGTGAAAGAGAGAGAGAGAGAAAGAGAGTGTACTTATGACTCTACTCAACTTCTTTTTTCTTTTTTGAGAAGCCTTTTTTTAGGTTTAGATCACAGAAACAGGAGGATGGACACACCCAACAGCTGTAGAAGCAGGAAACATCTACTTGAAAACTGAACAAAAACATAAAAGTTGAGAGTGTTTGTGCATATTTTGTTCCAACTAACTTTCTTGAAAAAGTCAACATTTTATCTACACATGATGGGCAATGGGAATGCTTATGTTTGTGTAAGGTATCCAACATGATTTAGGCATTTTATCTTTGCAACCTTATGTTTTCCTTTGGAGAGTATTTCTTTTCTAGATCACATTCCAGAAGCAATATAGGAGTTAAACCCCGTAAGACAGTAGGAAGGCAATTAATCACAAGAGTGATACTCACTTCATGCTAACGGAGTGTCTATAAAGAGAAACAGGCCTGAGTTTGGCTGAGGTCAACATGAAATCACTGATGAGAGTATTTAGAATTAAAAAAATAAAGACATTGAGGAATGTGAAAAATACAAGTTATCCTTGTTTTTCATAATAGATGTACTTATGTAAAAGCAAATAAACTACTTGTGTCTCTGATGTGGATGCTGACTCCTACATTTATGACAGGTCAGCCACCTTGTAAGGGAAAAATTAGTAATATCCAGTTGTCTGGAAAGAGCTTATTTTTCAAGAAAGTGAAACCTAGATAGGAAATGGAAACTTAGTCCAGGAGGAAATTTATGTTTCTCTCTGAGCTTTGTTTGGGATGAACTATATTTTTGAGAGACTACTGATAGGAGTGGACCACCTCCACCCATCTGAAGACAAGGGCTGTAAGCTGCAAAAAAGTCACCAGTATTTTATAAATCAGACTATGTATTCTTTTCTTTATCCATTACCTTTTTGTCGCCTTTGGTTCAGTCTTTCTCAAAATATGGCATTTGGACTACCTCCACTACAATCACCTAGAAGGAGATATTGTGGATTCTGTTCCAGCCACCACAATAGAGTGATTATTTCAATAAAATGAGTCAAATAAATGTTTTAGTTTTTCAGTGCATATAAAAGTTATGTTTATACTATACTGTAGTCTATTAAGTGTGCAATAGCATCATGTCTAAAAACAATGTGCATAATTTAAAAATAGTTCATTGTAGGGGCACCTAGGTGGCTCAGGCAGTTAAGCAGCCAACTCTTGATTTTGACTCAGATTATGATCTCATCATTCATGAGATTGAGCCCTGCACAGGGCTCTGCACTTTCAGCCTGCTTGGGATTCTCTCTCTCCTATCTCTCTGCCCCTTCCCCTGTTCCCTCTCTCTCTCTCTCTCTCTCTCTCTCTCTCTCTCTCTCTCTCTCTCTCTCTCCCTCTCTCTCTTTCTCTCTCTCTTAAAATAAATAAATAAACTTCAAAAATAATAAAAATAAATAAAAGTAATTTATTGCTTAAAAAAATAAAAGCTAACCATCACCTGAGCTTTCAGGTGAATCATAAACTTTTTGCAAGTAGAGGGTCTTACCTGCATATTGATGGCTGTTGACTCATTAGGATGGTGCTTGAGGAAGGCTGAAGTGGCGATGGTAATTTCTTAAAAGAAGACAACAGTGAAATTTGCCACAACAATTCACTCTTCCTTTCATGAACGATTTCTCTGTAGCATGAATACTGTTTGGTATCATTTTACCCACGGTGGAACTTCTTTCCAAATTGGAGTCAATCCTCTCAAACCCTGCTGTTTTTACCAACTAGGTTTATAGAATATTCTAAAGCCTTGGTTGTCACTTCAACAATGTTGACAGCACCAAGAGCAGCTTCCACCTGAAGGAACTACTTTTTTTGCTCATCTATCAGAAGGAACACCTTACCCATCAGAAACAACCCCTCATCCTTTAAAATTCTATCATGAGATTGCAGTAATTTGGTCACATCTTCAGGCTCCACTTCTAATTCTAGTTCTCAGGGCGCCTGGGCAGCTCAGTTGGTTAAGCATCCAGCCTTGGCTCAGGTCATGATCTCATGGTTCATGGGTTTGAGCCCTGTGTCAGGCTCTGTGCGGACAGCTAGCTCAGAGCCTGGAGACTGCTTCAGATTCTGTGTCTCCCTCTTCTCTGATCCTCCCCTGCTCGCACTGTCTCTCTCTGTCTCTCAAAAAATAAATAGGGACACCTGGGTAACTCAGTTGGCTGAGCGTCCAGCTTCGGCTCAAGTCATGATCTCATGGTTCATGGGTTCGAGCCCCATGTCAGGCTCTGTGCTGACAGCTAGCTCAGAGCTCGGAGCCTACTTCTGACCCTCCCCTGCTCACGATGTCTCTCTCTGTCTCTCAAAAATAAATAAAAAACATTAAAAAATTAAAAGAAAATAAAAGACATTAAAAACATTTTTTTTAAATCATCACTCTCTAATTCTAGTTCTCCTCCTATTTCCACTACATTTGCAGTTACTTCCTCCACTGAAGTCTGGAGCCCCTCAAAGTCATCCAAATCCAGGGCACCTGGGTGTCTCAATTGGTTAAGTGTCTGACTCTTGTCTTCAACTCGGGTCATGACCTCATGGTTCCTGAGATGGAGCCCTGCATTGGGCTACATGCTGAGCACAGAACCTCCTTGGGATTCTCCCTCTCCCTTTCTCTCTACCCCTCTTCTGCTCACATACACAAACACATTCCCTCTCTCTCTCCCAAAATGAATAAATAAAAAGGTCATCCAAATCTATCAGAGGAATCACTGTCTGTAGAAGCTATAACCCTGTGCAATGTATTTCTTCAATAAGACTTGAAAGTCAAAATTACTCTTTGATCCATGAGCTGCCAAATGGATGTTGTGTTAGCAGGCATGAAAATAACATTCATCTAATTGTACATCTCCATCAGAGTTCTTGGGTGACAAGGTGCATTATTAATAAGTCTTATTTGAAAAGGAACTTTTTTTCTGAGCAGTAGGTCTCAACAGTGGGTTAAAAAGATTCAGAGAGTCAGCCTGTCCTTTGAAGCTTTGAAGCAAGGCATTGACTTCTCCTCTCTAGCTATGAAACTCCTAGATGGCATCTTCTTCCAGTTGAAGGCTATTTTGTCTACACTGAAAATCTGTTGTTTAGTGTAACCACCCTCATTAATGATCTCAGCTAGATCTCTTGGTTAACTTGCTGCAGCTTCCACATCAGCACTTGCTGCTTCACCTTGCACGTTAATGCTATGGAGACAGCATCTTTCCTTAAACCTCATGATCCAATTACAGCTAGCTTCAGACTTTTCTTCTGCAGCTTCCTCACCTCTCTCAGCCTTCACAGAATTGAAAAGAGTTAGGGCTTTGCTCTGGATTAGGCTTTGATTTACAGGAATGTTGCATCCATACCACAAAAGCTTTCTCCATATCAGCAATAAGACTGACTTAGCATTCTTATCAATCACGTGTTCACTGGGTTAGCACTTTTCACTTCCTTCAAGAACTTTTGCTTTGCATTCACAGCTTGGCTAACTGGTGCAAGAGGCCTAGCTTTTGGCCGGTCTCAGCTTTCAACATGCCTTCCTCACTAAACTTAATTGTTTCTAGCTTTTGATTTCAAGTGAGAGATATCAGACTCTTCCTGTCCCTTGAACACTTAGAGGCCATTGTAGGGTAACAAATTGGCCTAATTTTAGTATTGCTGTGTCTCAGGGAATAGGGAGGCCTAAGGAAAGGGAGAGAGACATGGGACAAGCTGGTGGGTGTAGCAGTCAGAACACATATTTATCAAATAAGTTTGCCATTTTATATGTACACAGTTCATGGTATCCCAAAATACTCACATAGTAACATCAATGATCACTATAACAGTCGGTTAAGCATCCTGCTTCGGCTCAAGTCATGATCTCACAGTTCGTGAGTTCGAACCCCACATCGGACTTTGTGCTGACAGCTCAGAGCCTGGAGCCTGCTTTGGATTCTGTACCTCCTTCTCCTTCTACCCCGCTTCCACTCATGCTGTGTGTGTGTGTGTGTGTGTGTGTCTCTCTCTCTCTCAAAAATAAATAAACATTTAAAAAAGATCACCATAACAAATATGATAATAGTGAAAAAGTTTGAAATACTATAAAAATTGCCTAAATGTGACACAGAGACACAAAGTGAGCAAATGCTATTGAAAAAATGGCACCAACAGACTTGTTCAATACAGGGTAGCTACAAACCTTTAATTTGTAAAAAACACAGTGTCTGTGAAACACAATAAAGTGAATCATAATGAAATTAGGTATGCCTGTACTTGACTGATTTAAAACATCTGGGCATGAAACCTAAGAATCTCTATGTTAAACACCCTTTACATGTTTTTCTTATGCATATTTCAGTATAATCATCCCAGCAGGATCTCAGCTGTGCTGCCAAAAATTAAGAAGATCTGTGTTTGTGACAGCGATAGAGTTTTAAAGAGGGATGGTGGTGAGAGCAACTTAAAGAGATTCCCAAGTGCAAGATCGGAGCTTCAATATCTAGCTGTTTTATAGAGCCTGTGTGTAAATTCACCTTCTCTTGCCAATCGGGAAGACTTTAGTTTGCTATTGCAGGAGATGGTAATTTCCTGTAGACTTTGACTCTTTCTTTCTAGAGAAGCCTATAAATACCTTATCTATGATTTGCCACCAGAGGAAGCCTGAAGTTTCCAAGTTGGGCTGCTGTTAAGTTCTTAAGAAGGTGGTTTTCGTTGAGCCAGTCAATGTCTTTCTGCCACCATCTGAGTAGGATCTCTCTTGGGTGTTCAGTTCTATCTACTCCAAGTACTACAGTGACGAGTCATTTTATTTGGAGCCAAAGTCAAAGGTTGGAAACTAATGTCCTGGCTTCTGTGTGGCCTCACGGGACCTCTGGTGTACCGAATGCTCACACAGGACTGTTGGGAACCTCAGTAACAGTGAATACTTTCTCCTTTAATCTTTTCTCCCTCCTTCGCTTGCCTGCCATGGCCACCCCACTATACATTTACACATTGTTAGCACCGGCCTTCTTGCCTCCTTTCCTTCCCTCTGTAGGAATTATTCCAGTACTAATATGTAAAAGCGAAACACACACTTCGTCCTGCTCCCAGGATGAGTAAGCGTATCACATACTCCAGTTAGAAGCAAAATTAAACCACTTTGCACTGTTAGGTAAAATAAAAATAGGATAATTCTGTCTTGTTCTCGTCTCCAGGATAATAAATCCTGGAAAATTTCCTGCAAACCTGGATTCTCTAAAAAAAGTTAGGTGTTTTTTCCCACTGTTAATAGACTAATGTGAAGTTGGTACCCTTGCTAATTTTGCCTTTCTTTCCTTTTAAGTGTGTTTTGTATTTGGAGAGCCAGTCTTTCTGGAGTCCTCAAAAAGAAGTCTGACATCTTCACACTGATGACACATTTAGGAAAGTTTGTCCATCCTTCCCTAAATGTGTCAGTCTCCTGAATATTCCGTTGGTGCTCCCTTCCAGCCCTTTGTATTGTGCCCTCCAGAATCCCTTGCATTTTACTAAGATCACTTATATTTCTTCCCATCACCATAAAAGTATCATTATCTACCAGTGGCCTGAACCTAAAACCTGGTAGTCATCCTTGACTCCTACCTCCCCCTACTCCCTTCTCTTATATCTTAAAAGTCTTTCATACAACTTCATAACACAACCATGACTTCTTTATTTATTTATTTGTTTAGGTGTGAGAGTTTTTATGTTTTAATTTTTGGTTTTTGAAAACATCTTTTATTGAGATATAATTCACATACCATAAAATTCACCAATTTAACGTGTACAGTTCAGTGGTTGTATGTATATTCAGAGTTGTGCAATCACAGTCTAACCTTAGACATTTTTATCACCCCAGAAAGAAACCAGCACCCTTTAGCACTTAACTGTAATCTCTCACTTGGGTTCCCATAAGGGCTTAGTTTAAGCCCTTGCAATTCATTCTTCATACTACAGTCAGAATTTTCTAAAGTGCAAATCTAAATGCACCTCATCCTAGATTAAAAACCTTCAATAGTTCCTTGGGGTGCCTGGGAGACTCTGTTGATTAAGCATCCTACTCTTGATCTTGGCTCAGGTCATGATCTCACAGTTTGTGAGTTCAAGCCCCACGTTAGGCTTTGCTCACTGATCACACTGAGCCTGCCTGGGATTCTCCCACTCTTCCTCTCTCTCTGCCCCTTCCCCACTCCCCCCCCCCAAATAAATAAATAAACTTAAAAAAAAAACTTTCAATAGTTCCGTACTCCCAATGTTGTCCTAACAGAGTACAAAACCTTGAAGTTGACTCCAGGGCCTTCAAGAACTAACTCTTTACTTAATTCAGGGATAAATAGTATTTTAGAATTATCTGGGGTCCATGGGGGACCTCAGAAAATTGATAACCCCATGAATGTGTTTGCAACAGTTGATATGTACTTAGATATGTTCTCCTCTCCTGGAGAAAAGATAATAAATTGCGTAAGATTTTCTAAGGTTTAGAATATCTGAAAGAACAGATTAATTATATATAGTTTTACTCATTTTATAGTTTCATAATGTTTGTACTTTTGTTTATTGAGTGGGAGACACAATCACATTTTCAGAGTCTGAGGTTTCCAAAGATCTTTCTGGACTAGGGTGTGGTCTATAAAGCCTAGGGCACGAAAGTCTTCCTTGGTGGAATAAAGTCTAACACATGAGCCTAGTTAGTTAAACTAACCATGTAGGGAGGTGGTTGGTAGAGGCAGAAAGAGCTGGGAAAGGCCACAGAAAGGGGAGAGGAGCCTATTTATTGGAGGGGAAATGGAATGTCAGTGCAGTGAGGCTGATCATTTTACCCTGTAGGTGGGATGGAGAGTGGTTTTTTTTATTCATCTTTGAAACCCCAGTGCTTGGCACACAACAGGTTTAGGATTAGCCTCAATGCTGAATGGATTAACGAATGAATACTTCTTTTTTTTTAGTCATTGTTTTGTTTTCATGTTTCTTTATTTTGAGAGAGAGAGAGAACAGGGGAGGGGGAGAGAGGGAGGGAGAAGATCCCAAGCTGCCAGCACAGAGCCTGTGGGGAGCTCAATCTCACAAGCTGTGAGATCATGACCTGAGCTGGTATCAAGAGTCAGACACTTAACCGACTGAGCCACCCAGGTGCCCCATGGATAAATACTTCTAATAAGGCATCACAGTTATTTATATTTCTGTACCTGTTTTATTCATCTCTGACTCACTAATTTTACACGCAGTATTTGTTGTATTGCCCTTAGTTGAATAGCGAGATAGAGGCTAAGTTTGGCACTTGGGAGCACGTGTTCTTACCCGTAGCTCAGTTCTCTTGTCCCTATCACCATGCCGACTCTTGAATGCTATACAAGAAAAATACATTCCTCTGAGACTTCTCAGAGCCTCTCAGAAACTTACAAACCACAGTTTCTTTTCTGATAGTTTCATTTCTTCTTGGCTACACCTCTTATGTGTAAGCAACATTTTTCTGAAGCTGTGAATTTCAAATATTCAAACACTTGTATTTTAGGCAAATTTAGATGTTTTATCAAATGTATTTAAAAGAGCACAATACATTTGTGCTTTTGAATCTTCCATGGTACATAATGTCTTCCATGGTACTGCTGCCATCTTAATGGTAATAGAGGTCATCTGAAGAAGAGCTTGGTGTCTTTGCCAGTATAGCACTTTGCCCTCCAACTTCTAATTGATCAAAACAAAGTCTACTGAAACTTGAAACTTTCAGGGAAAGCAACTGATTTTGCCTAAATTTTAAACAATCCTAAAAAATATTAGAATTTATTTTGAATTAGATTTATGACTCTTGCTAGAGTATATACTTTCAAAATAATGACACACCTTAATATTTTAACCCTAAGTTCTACAGATTTAGAGGATTTCAAGAAAATTTGATATTTGGTGTGAATATACACAGAGGTTATATAGAGAACTAAATTAGTGGAAAAAATGGTTCAGTTCATAATATTATATGGATCCCAAATGAATGTATCTATAGTTCAGGTTTTAGAGTCAAATAAGTTTGGATTTTTGTCCAGCTCTGTCAATTACTAGCCATATGACCTTGGACAGGTGACTTTCCTTTGTCTCAGTTTCCTCACTTACAATATAGAAATAATATCTATCTAGCAAAATTAATTAAATAAGTTCCTCAATTACTCAATAATGGCAGTTATTATTATGACTACCGGACTGGCGACCGGCAGGGCGGAGAATCATCGCGGGTCCTTCTCCTGAGGGAGGGAGAGAAAAAGGGGGGCAGGAGAGGGAGACGCAGACTACATTCACAGTAGGAATATCAATCTGCAATATATCAGTTGAGGTTTTTAGCTGCAAGGAAAAAAAACTATCGCTGGCTCTTTTAAAGAAACATTATTGGGGTGCCTGGGTGGCTCAGTCGGCTGAGCATTTGACTTCAGCTCAGGTCATGATCTCACAGTTCGTGAGTTCGAGCCCTGCATCAGGCTCTGTGTTGACAGCTCAGAGCCTGGAGCCTGCTTTGGATTCTGTGTCTCTCTGCCTCTTCCCTGCTCGCGCTCACTCGCTCTCTCTCTCGCTCTCTCTCTCTCTCTCTCTCTCTCAAAAATAAATAGACATTTGGGGCGCCTGGGTGGCTCAGTCAGTTGGGCATTTGACTTCAGCTCAGGTCATGATCTCATGGTTCATGGATTTGAGTCCCGTGTCAGGCTGTGTGCTGATGGCTCAGCCTGCTTAAGATTCTGTGTCTCCCTCTCTCTATGACCCTCCCCTGCTCACATTGTCTCTCTCTCTCTCTCTCTCTCTCAAAAATAAAAATAAAACATTTAAAAATTTTAAAAATAAACATTTAAAAAATTAAAAATAAATGAATCTCCATTAATTAAAATAAATAAATAAATAAATAAATAAATAAATAAATAAATAAAAGAAACGTTATTTTTGACAGGAATCTGTGTAGCTTGTGGATTTCCTGGGAGGTTGGCAAGCCTGACTTGACAGCTACATAGCCAAAAGTATAACTAAAATCAAGAACTACTTCCATCAGAACACCATTGTCTGTTGCCCTTTGCATAGTGAACTTCACTCTACCCTGGGCTAAAGGTGCCTCTGTTGCCTTCACTTGCTGGACATGGTCGCTGTTCCATTAATGTCTGATTGGTCACATGAGTGCATCTCAGAGGCCTGGGAGACTAGGATAAGGAGTTTCTACTATTTATAGCCACACACTTAGTCAGAGATGTGCTCTGTCTGGCACCTAAATTTATATGATGGGAATCCTTCAAACATAGGAGGAGACTGAATGGCTGGGTAGCCAAAAATACACAAGTATATACTTTACTTCTCAGGGAGCCACAAATTTTGGAGATTGCTTCGACTCCTCTCTTTTCCCCATTCTACACGCCCAATCCATTAGCAAATTTGTCAGCCTCATTTTCAAAATATATTGAGAACCTGACCACTGCACCTCAGCTCCACTACTACCAGCCTAGATCAAGCCCTTATTATTATCTCGTCTGGGTTATTGAGTCAACCTCTAGTCATTCAGCCTCTTGTAGTCTATTTATCACAGTGACAAGCCCCTTTCCATTAGTCCTTCTTTTCCCCATTTCTCTATTTACTGTTTTTATTTTCACCCCCTATTTCTGTATCACAACACTAACTACAGTCAAAACTCAGGATCTTTGCACTTATTTTTCCCCTCTGCCAGGAACATCAGTCTCATTGATCTTTACAACTTGCTCCTTTACTTCCTTCAACTTTCTTCTGAAATATCATCTTGTCAGAAAATGTTCTCTGACTGTTGTATAAATTTGTGACCCTGTAGCCCCTAGGACTCCCTTCTTTTAAAACTCCATAGCGCCTTAGTCATCATCAGACATTCTGTATATTTCATTGTTAAATTGTTTCTGTCCTCCCCTATTGAATATGAGCACAATGAAGATAGAAACTCTGATTTGTATCCTCAACGTCTAGTTGGCACACAATAAGTATCTGATGAATGAATGTATGATAACAGATATTTAATAATCACTTTATTTACCCTCTAAATAAGGTATTATAAGGTACCCTATTTACTGTACTAGATGTACAAAATAGTGTCAGCACAAAATGACATTCTTCCTTTACACTTTTGCCAGTTATGTTTTTAGGACAGATTTTATTATGCCACTAACACATATACAATGTTTTTCTTGCTTCTGACTGCTGATAAGTGTGCTTCTCAATTTAGAGTATGAGAGGATGGAAAAGTCGCAGGATAAAGTGATACATCATTCTAGTCCAGAGGGTCAATTTTACTTTTTAAATTTGAGGGAGAAAGTTTCTAATTATTTCTTAAATTTATTAATTTTGAGAGAGAGCATGCACAAGTGGGGAAGGGAAAAGAGAGACAGAGAGAGAGAATCCCAAGCAGGCTCTGTATTGTTGGTACAGAGCTGAACATGGGGCCGGATCCCACGAAACACAAGATCATGACCTGAGCCGAAACCAAGAGTCACTCTCTCAACAGGCTGAGCCACCCAAGCTGCCTGAGAAAGTTTCCAATTTTATTACTCCTAAAAAGTTTTCAACATGCATGCTTATATACAAAAAGAATCAAGTTTTTCCGTTTGGTTCAGTTGAAAATCCAGGAAGGAAAAAAAATTATATAAGCAGTGAGTGATTAGGAAATTTATTCCTTCTGTGTTGTTAGGACCTCGTCTGTTAGTCCTGTAATTGAATTAGAAGTTACAGAGTAGTTAAGAACAATATGAAAAAGGGTTTGGGGGAATCTCATAATGAGCTTGATGTGGAGGCAAATAACAGCTTTCCAAACACAACTAAGTCTGTAGTCGTAAGTAGTACCAGTCAATTTTAAAAGCTTATACTGTACTCAGTTCCTTATTAAATAATTGGTTTTGCTACTTTAGAAATGGCAACTGACCACAATCTGAAGTGTTTCTTATGTAAGAAAACACTAGGCAAAAAGAGGAAGAGATCATCACTCTTACAGTGACAGTTAAAAACCAACTACATGACACCCCCACAGAATAAGGTCAGGTGGTTTGCTCTATAGGAAATCAAAACATAATAATATTAGATTATTAAAGCAGAGCAATATTACCAAAGAGGGAAAAAAGATGATCCAAAACAACACACTAGAAAACCTGGGAACAGAAGAATGCAGTTACACAGAATACAGCAGAGAAAAGATAGGCTGACTATTCAATAAAGGATGCTCAACAATTAATTATTCATTTAAAAAATGAGATTGGTTCTTTTGTCAAGTATGATACAAATCAACTCCATTGAAATTTTTAAAAATTTTAAATGGAAAAAAATTTTAAATTTTAAGATTAAAATTTGAGAAAACTTTGGAAGTAGAGGAGTTTTTTTTTTTTAATATTTATGTATTTTTGAAAGAGAAAGGGAGACACAGAACCTGAAGCAGCCTTGAGGCTCTGAGCTGTCAGCACAGAGCCTGACACGGGGCTCAAACTCACAGACTGCAAGATCATGACCTGAGGTGAAGTTCTACATTTAAACAACTGAACTACCTAGTGCCGGAGCCGCTCAAACTGCCCGCAGTTTGAAGAACTGACGACACCGGGATTCGTTGCAGAGACTTTTATTGGTTCTTTTCTTCCTTCTTCCTCTCTCTCCTTGCGCAAAGCACCCCCCCCTCCCCCCTTATATATGTACCGTACAGGCTACGCGGCCGCTCATGATTGGCTGACAGCAACAGGGCTAACCAATTTCATGGCTTTGCATTGGTCGTACACTTATCGCGGTATCTGGCTGGGAGGTGGGTACACCAGAGGCAGGCGGGCCATACTTTGTCATGTGCTTGGGCGGATTGCCAAGGCGCCATCTTGCCTCCGCCTCC
>NC_043713.1:51216991-51402836 GCF_006229205.1 Suricata suricatta
ATATATGTACCGTACAGGCTACGCGGCCGCTCATGATTGGCTGACAGCAACAGGGCTAACCAATTTCATGGCTTTGCATTGGTCGTACACTTATCGCGGTATCTGGCTGGGAGGTGGGTACACCAGAGGCAGGCGGGCCATACTTTGTCATGTGCTTGGGCGGATTGCCAAGGCGCCATCTTGCCTCCGCCTCCCACAACCTAGGTGCCCGTATTTTTTTTTAAGTTTATTTATTTATTTTGAACTGGGGGGCAGAGAGAGGGAGAGAGAGAAAAAATCCCAAATAGACTCTGTACTGCCAGTGTGGAGCCTGACATAGGGCTCAAACCCATGAACTGTGAAACCGTAACCCAAGCCAAAACCAAGAGTTGCATGCCTAGTTGATTAAGCCATCTAGGTACCCCTGGAAGTAGGGGATTTTTTTAAAGGAGACCAGAAAGCACTAACCATAATGGAATGATGGATAAACTCAATTATATTAAGATCAAGAATTACTGTTCATTAAAAGATCCCCCAAAGAAGGAACAATTTAAGCCACAAACTGGGGAAAGATGTGAATAAGACATATAATCAGCCATGGTTTAGTAATCACTATATAGAGAGAACTCCTAAAAATCAATTGAAAACATTAAATAAAACTATAGAAAATGGGCACACAACATGAAGAGGCATTTCACAGAAGGGGAAACACAACTAGGGAATACACATATGGAAAGATGCTCAATCTCATTTACAACGAGGGAAATGCAAATTACAACCACAATGAGATACTATTTCACATTCACCAGGTGGACAAAAAATTTTTTAAGTAAAAAACTCTACTAAGTGTTGACAAGGAAATGGAGTGGCAGTAACTCTTCTATAGTGTTGGTTAAAATTTTGGCATTATCTAGTAAATTTATAGGTACACATACTCTATAATACTCTCTCTATATTCTATGCAATATGTCCAGTGCATAAGAACATCAGAATGTAACACACAAATATTCATAGAAGCCTGATTTTTAAAAAGCAGAAACAAGCAAGAAACCCAAATCCTAGAAATAATTTAAATGTCTAGTGAATCCATCTTCTTTCCAGCAGTGGCTGGTGGCATAATGGTCACCTTTGTTCTTTCATCGCTATGTGGCCTCAAGGCCAGTGGGGATCTGGGTATCCCTTGGAGGTAAACATATATAAGTGGGGATGACAGCTTCAGGGAAGCAGGATATGTGGCCATCAGTTCCATGTTGGACTAGATCAATTCCTGTCTGGACCATCTGGAGAAAAATGAGCACCTCCACTCCTGCCTCCAGGAGCTGCTTGAGTCCAACTTGATAGTTGAGTTCTGCCTTGGGTTCCAGCAGCAGATGGGGGAGGCTCCTAGTAATGCCAGCCTCTAGGCTCAGGGAATCCCTAACCAACCCAAACCTTACCTCCCTGGGCTAGGCTCTTGCCTGGGCATTAATCACCTGGTTTAGATACCTTCTCAAGGGCTGACCTACAGGTTGTCTGGTCTTCCCCTTGGTATTTCTGAGTAAGCCCCCTCCACCTGGCATCCCCTTCTGAGGTCAGGTGTGGGCCTGCCACCCACCCACCTTGGCTGCCTGGCCAATTTTTGGCCACTCCCCACTCTGCCCAGGCCACCACATTAAATGGGTCTCCAATATTATCATCATCATCATCATCATCATCATCATCATCATCATCATCAAATGTCCATTGATAGAATGGAAAAATGTGTTTTATTTATAGCAAGAAATACTGTATAGCAGTAAAAAAAAGAATGAACTACAGTTACATGCATCAACATGGATGAATCTCACAAATATCTGAACAAATAAAAGTAGTTGCAGAAGAATATATAAAAGTATATGTGATAACTGTGATTTATAATATGAAATGTATATTTGATCTTGCTGTTCCTGATGCACAGCCCTAAAACCCTTGGAATTTCTTAAGTGATAAAAGGATTCATAACAATCCCCTTTCAACTATTTCTGAGTTTATGCTAATGAGGAGATTCTTAGAAAGCCCTGAGGATGGGCATTGTTTGCCAGTGGAGGAACTTTTAGTTCACCCACCCCACCACCCACCTCCTAGGAAAGGAGAGTAACTGGAGGTTGAATCATTCACCAATGGCTGATGATTTAATCAATCATGCCTATGTACGGAAGCCTCCACAAAAACCCAGACAGATGGAATTTGGAGAGCTTCTGCGTGGATGAAGGCACAGAGAATCTGGGACAGTGGAGAGCCTAGAGAGGGAAAGAGAGAAAGAGAGAGGAGAGAGAGAGAGAGAGAGAGAGAGAGAGAGAGAGAGAGAGCGCGAGCGCGTGAGAGAGAGAGAGAGCGCATGCAAGCATGGAAGCTCCATGTCCCTTTTCCCATACCTTGCCCTAGGCATCTCTTCTGAGTTACATCCTTTAATGATAAAACCTGTAATCTGGTAAGTAAATGTTTTCCTGAGTTCTGTGAGCTGCTCTAACCAATTAAGTGAACCCAAGGATAGGGTAGTGGAAACCTCCAGTTAATAGCCGTTGGGTCAGAAGCACAGTTGACAACATGGACTTGTGATTGAGCATCTGAAGAGCAGAAAGGAGGCAGTCCTGTAGGACAGAACCCTCAATACATGGGATCTAATTAAACCATGAGGTGTCCTGCTGGTGTTGCAGAATTACTTGATATGTGGGAAACACACATCTAGTGTCAGAAGTGAAGTAGTGTTGTAGTAGAATATTGAAAGTGGAGGAGAAACACAGCAAGAATGAGTTGTTTTTCCTTCACACAATATAAAATTCAAAAACTTTTGAAAACCAAATAATCTATTGTAAACAAAAAGAAAAAATACCTATACATTTTAAAATAGAAAGTACTGGGGCACCTGGGTGGCTCAGTTGGCTAAGTGTCCGGTTTTGACTCAGGTCATGATCTCACGGTTCGTGAATTCGAGCCCCGTGTCAGGCTCTGTGCTGACCCCTAGCTCAGAGCCTGGCGCCTGCTTCAGATTCTGTATCTCCCTCTCTCTCTCTGATCCTCCCCTGCTCGCGTTGTCTCTGTCTCTCAAAAAATAAATAAAAAACATAAAATAGAAAGTACCTTCGTACCAAAGAGATGCTATTTTGGGGAGGCATACTGGGGCCTTTAAAATATTAGGAATACTCTTCTTCTTAAGTTGAGTAGTGGCTACACATGTCTTTAGCAGAAACTTAGGTTATATATACTGTTATATATGGAATATAAGAAACAAAACAAATGAATGAAGGAAAAAGAGAGGAACAAAAAGGCAGACTCAAATATAGAGAACAGACTCTTGCAACAGGTGGGTGAGGAGATGGGAGAAATAGGTGAAGGAGATTGAGTATACTTATTGTGTGGAGCACTGAAAAATGTATAGAACTGTTGAATTATTATATTGTACACATGAAACTAATATAACACTGTTAATTATACATCAATATGAAAAGTGTTATCTTAAAAAATCATAGATATTTTTGGGATGTTTGTTACAGCAACAAAAGCTAACTAGTATTGATGATAGACATGGGGAATTTCCTATTGGTGGCAAAGGTACACCATCTCCTTTTGTTAAAGAATATTTGGAAGAACAAGTAGCAGAGGTTTTGGTTCAGTCTGAGTATGAGTCTTGGACATATTTACTAACCTCTTTGAGTTCCAAGTTGTTAATTTTTATAATGGCCTTTCTGGAGTGCTATGACACTTAAAAAGACAGTTTATGTAAAGCCCATTGCTGTACTGAGGACATACAAAACATGTGTTTTCTCCCTGAAAATGATGAAAGAAACAGAGATAAATACTTGAGGAATTAAGGAATGAATGAGTCCTTCCAAATCTGTGTCCACATTCATTGGAGCACTCCCAAGTCTGCATGTGTTCTTGTGTCTTTCTTTTTCACGGCTGCTTGCTTTTTTTTTTTTTTTTTTTGAGAGAAAGACAGAGAGAAAGAAACAGAGCACAAGCAGGGGAGGGGCAGAGAGAGAGGTAGACAGAATCAGAAGCAGGCTCCAGGTTCTGAGCGGTCAGCACAGAGCCCGATGTGGGGCTTGAACCCACAAACCGTGAGATCATGACCTGGAGTCAGACACTTAACTGACTGAACCACTCAGACGCCCCTATTTGTTTGTTTGTTTCTTCAACTGCTAACTTATCCCGGGCAGAGTCTGAAAAGGTTTATTCTGCTTCAAACAATCCTGGGTCTTTCAAATGCTGCAGGGCTAGCAGTCTAATGTCTGGGGAACTTCTTTGCTTCTTCAGGGACATATCTTTTCCTGCTAGATAAATTCTTCCAGTTTTAAGACCTCTCCAGACATGGTGTCTCTCTCACACCAGCGAGCCCACCAGGTGATAGGCTGGATGGGGTGTGACCAGGGCTATGAGGCTTGGAGGCCCAGGCCAGGGCACAGCTGCCCTGGGGTCTTGGCAACTATATAGATTTTTTTTGAAGGTAATAATAATCGTGGTTTGTTACCAAAAGGTGAAAAAACAGTTAGTTAAAAAATTTTAAGATGTTTTATTCAAAGTTGGTTTTTTAAGTGACATGGAAATTAAAGTTAATATTTCAGGAGAAAGTTGGGAAAGGCTTATATGGCTAGAGATATATTCTGAGATATTAGCTTATTTTAACACATTTTCCTTCTTTGATTTTCCCATAACCAACCTCACCAACTCCCTACCCTAATTCAAGGAAATAGACTGTGTGCATTCTTGCCCCAGGAGAACTTTGTCACGGACTACTACTTTGGTGGCCCCTAACGATCCATTTCTCCCATATTCTTGCCTGTAGTGTTGTCCCTTTCCTTTAATCTAGGCTGTCCCTATGACCTGTTTTATAACCAATGGAGTGTGGCAGAAGTAATGCCATTCCAGTCCTAAACCTTAAATTCTGTAAGCTTTCACTTTTGTGCTCTAGGAGGAGTTAGCCACCAGTCTGCCTACACTGAGACCACCTCTATGAAAATCCCAATTTTAGTCATGAGGAAAAGTTGAGAAAGACATCTGAGGGCCCTGGCCAACAACTCCAGCAGAGCCACCAGCCAACAATCAGCACCAACTTATCAGCTATATGAGCAAGGCATCTTAGATCTGACTCCTCTAAGAACTGCCCAAGCTGATACTAACAGGAGCAGATACATCTGGTTCTACCAAGCCCTGCCAAAATTGCAGAATCATGAGCAAATACAGAAAAAGATTGTTGTTTTGGGGCATCTGGGTGGCTCAGTTGGTTAAGGGTCTGACTCTTATTTCAGCTCAGGTCACAATCTCACAGTTCATGAGTTTGAGCCCTGCACTGGCACTGTGGAGCCTCCTTGGGATTCTCTCTCTCTCTGTCTCTTGATAAAATTTTTTTGTTTTTTTTATGTTTTTTTTAATGTTTGTTTGTTTTTTGAGAGAGAGAGAGAGAGCACAAGCAGGGGAAGGGCAAAGAGAGAAAGAAGGAAACAGAATCTGAAGCAGGCTCCAGGCTCTGAGCTGCTGGCACAGAGCCCAATGTGAGGCTCATGACCTGAGCCACCCAAGTGCTTCAACAAATAAACATTTTTAAAAATTAAAATGAAAAAAGAAAAGATTCCCTCTGGGCTGGTTAGAAGAGAGATTACTCCCAACTCTCCTCAGTAGCTATAAATAGTACCCCTGAGCAGATGAGCTCAAACGAAGCCTTGCAAGTGGTTCCCATGTCCCAGGTGGCACAAAAGCAATAGGAAGCCATCAGATCTAAAGAGGCCACGTTGACAACAGTGAGCTTCTCTCGCCACTACTCAGAACTTGGAACTTGTTAAAACTATAAACAAAAAACCTCAAGATATTTTCTACCAACCTGGTAGGTTGGGGCTCAGAGTCATAAACAATTTCAGCTGGCAAAGTCTGAACTCAGTCTAAATCACTGAAACTGTCTTTACCTTTCCTTACCTTAAGAAAACCTTAAAAAAAATTTTTTTGAGGGCCACCTGGGTGGCTCAGTTGGTTAAGCCTCTGACTCTTGGTTTTGGCTCAGGTCATGGTCTCACAGTTCGTGAGTTCAAGCCTCATGACAGGCTTCATGCTGTCAGGGAGGGATTCTCTCTTTCTGCCCCTCCCACACTCACAAGTTCACACACACTCTCTCTCTCTCAAAATAAACTTACAAGAAAGGCTTGTTGAGAAGATAGTAGTATTTAAAAACTCACTTTCCTTGCTCTTTATTTTCTAGGTATTTTTATTTGAGGAGAATTTAACTTCATCAGCCAATCCCAGCAAGATTGTAATTTCCCTTCTTTCTGCCAACTATCCTAGATCTGTAACATTTTATCAAACTGGTCTCATCACAGTACACAGGTAATAGCACTAAACAAGAATTAGCAGGGAGTTTTGTAAGCTTCCCTCTGTTATGGGAGGGGACCACTCAGGAGTTGGGCAATGTGACTAGATTTGACCAATGACATCAGCAAATGCAAGCAAGCAGAACTTTGACAGGCACTTGCACATTAGAGCTTTTCCTTTTGACATTCTGTGACAGCCAAGTAAGAAAACAAAGCTTACTAGTCATGCCTAGTAGAGGAGAACCGAGTTTCAGTTCCTAATAGCATCAGCTGCCAACCAAGTGAATGAGACCAACATGGACCACTAAGCCCCAGTGAAGCTGCTAGGTAACTTCTGCTGTAGATGTGATCTCAGGTGAGACCAGCAGAACTGTCCAGTGATGTTCAGTCCAAATTTTGGAATCATGAGCAAATATATGGTTCCTGTTTGAAACCACTAAGGTTTTTAAACTTATTTTTTGTTTTTTTAATGCTTATTTATTTTTGACAGAGACAGAGATAGTGCAAGTGGAGAAGAGGCAGAGAGGGAGAAAGAGAGAGAGAATCCCAACCAGGCACTATGCTGCCTGTGCAGAGCCCAATGCAGGGTTTGAACCCACAAAACCACAAGATCATGACCTAAGCCAGAACCAAGAGTTGAACACTTAATGACCCTACTAAGCTTTTTAAAATGTAAAACTGTTTACTGATCACTGTTCACCAATATTTACAATCAAGTAAGCAATACATAGTTGAATGACATTTTGATTACTATAGAGTTACTGTTTTTCCTGACTTCTGCTGGACCAGTAACACAAATACTGAAAAGACTGAACCCATATGTAAGGAATAGATTGGGTAGAGAAAAAAATATGTAAATCAATAGTTTAAATTACAAAAGTTTGTTTGCTCATTTATGCAGCAGGTCCAAAACAGCAACATTTCTAATCATCTGATTGATTTCATGAACACTTTCCATGAATTATGATCTTTTAATCAATATAGCACAAAGATTTCAACCTTTTGTAAAGGAATGGTTCTCTAAGAGGAACTTTGCCCATTTACCTAAGCTTTATTCGGCTTATTAAAAAACACCATTTTTTGTTTAGTTTTCTCTCCTGAGTGGTTAGGTTGTTGGTAGTGATAAAATTTTTCCTTTGAGGGAGTTTTGCAAATAAACTGTTGCATTTATATAACTATAGATAAAGTAGGAATTGTCATAGTCTGATTTAAATTGTCCAATTAATTATAGAATCATCTGTTTGCTGGAGAGTTTCTGGCTTCAGGAAAATTTTCAATTTAACTTGAGGTAATCTATTTCTTGGGTTGTTCAGAATGATGGCATCCCAGAAACAACGTGGACTTACTTATGGTTGTAAAATGCCTCTTTTGTTTTGGTGAATGTAAAAAAAAAAAAACCAAAACACCAAAACCTCATCAACACCATTTAGACTTGTATTTATGTATACACACAAAAACACTTAAACAAAAAACCCAAAATGGTCCTTAGCCATTATAGGTTAAAGGAGGCCAGAATAAGTTCTGACTGAGTGATGATTATGGGTACTTCTTTTTTTAACATTTAGAAAAACTATTCTCTAATGCTGATAAAATAATATACAACAGTGTCACATGTTCTTTTCTGGTAAATGAAGCAACTACGGTAAGGTTTTATTTGTCCAAAGTAACCAGTGTTATTGATGCAAAACCAAAAACAACCCAACAATTCCCTCAATACTACTCAAAATGAACAGATTAAATTTGACTTTCCTTAGAATGAAAATGGCTCAGCTGGTTAAATGATCAACTCCTGGTTTCGGCTCATGTCATGATCTCATCGTTTATGGTTTGAGCCCCATGTCAGGCTCTGTGCTAATGGTGCAGAGCATATTTGGGAATCTCTCTCTCTCCCTCTCTCTCTGCCTCTCCCTTGCTCTCTCTCTTTCAAAAAATCATTTTAAAAAGGCATATGTATATATATATGAACAATTATTGAGCATCTTCTGAACAAGAATGCAAAGTTTGTCTTTATAAAAAACAATTAGAATTTAAGGACACTTCATGTTTGTCTCTTTTGCCAGCACCATGTCTGTCTCATCTGCATCTCTCCATTTCACAAGAAAGATTAATTCTCTGCTGTTGTTTATTACACTAAGTATTTGTTCAGGACCAAGACCATTGGCAAAACATCCTGGTTAGTCAGCAACATCTCTTTTTTTTCTTTAATTTGCTATCATCAGATTCCCTGTCAGATAAAGATTTTCTTTGTCCTTTTTCTTTAATGGCTTTTAAGAATTAAAAAATAGTTCTATTAACTATGGACAATCTAAATTTTCTTCAGGTTTTCAAGTATTGTCAGAATTTGTAAATCCTTTCACTTAAAGAAATATTCCACCTTCCCATTCTCTACACATTGGTACCGTACTTTTTCCACCACCAAATCTTTAGGCTCTTCAACTCTTTTACTTCTTCCTTTTTAAATTTAATTTTTTTATTTGTTATTTTAGAGAGAGAAAGAGAGCACGTGTGAGTGGGGGGCAGAGGGGCAGAGAGAGAGAGAGAGAGAGAGAGAACTTAAGTAGGCCCCATGCTCAGGGTGGATCCTGACATATGGCTCCCTCCCACAACCCTTGAATCTGGGATCATGACTTGAGCCAAATTCAAAAGTTGAACACTTAACCAACTGAGCCACCCAGGCGCTCCTCTTTTACTTCTTTCATTTGTTTCTTTTCCATTTTTAAAAAGTTTATTTATTTTGAAAGAGACAAAGACAGGACCAGCAGGGTAGGGGCAGAGAGAGGGAAAGAGAAAGAATCCCTGACAGGCTCCTCATAGAGCCTAATGCAGGGCTCAAACTCACGAACTGTGAAATCATCACCTGAGCCGAAACCAAGAGTTGGAGCTTAACTGATGGAGGCACCCAGGCGGCCCTTCTTCCCATTTTTTGCGATGTAGTTTTACTGGAGGCCATTTTAAATTGTGGGCTTTAAGAGTTATAGTATTCACTGCCTTCCAGCAGCTTTAGTCTGGGTCTATGGTATTTCTTATTATGTGGGCCATGTCCTGGAGGGAAGGCCCTGGAGAGCTGTGCAAGAAGCTACTTAGTTTTTGGGATAGGTTGTTGTACAGCAATAGATAACTGATAAAGGAACACATCTTTACACTCTATATGATAAGGTGGCTAATGAAAATAAAAATTCAGTCAGTTGAAGAAAACGAGAGTTGTGATACTGGGTCATTTCAAACTTTTTTTCAAATTGAATAAAGAACAAAGTCATCTTTCTTTGCTGAAAAAGCTATTTGAAGAGTTTCTAAGACCAAGTTACTGACAAATGGTTCAGAGGCTATTCAGGTTGCCAAACTGGCATATAAGATTGATTCACACTTGACCTCTGAAGAGGAAGAAACTATCAATACTTCCATCAATAGTTGCCCATAATATTATAGTACACTTCTCTGGCAGTTTTGTATTTCTCTTCTTGGCCGTTATCTTGAAATCTCTTCTAAAGACATGAACAGAGTTTCTGTTTGTATCCACATATCTATACTATACAAAGAAATGAGAAATTGCCCTGATGATGAACTGGCCCTAATCTCAATTTGATGAAAGAGTAACACAATTCATTTTGCCCATTAGCTAAGAATTTTACTCAATTTGTATTTTTCTTGAGACATTTAACTCAAAGACTATTACATCATGGGAAGAAATTGTTCACATGAATTTGTGAAGTAAAATATGAGACATCAAAGAAATTCCATAGGAGTTGGAGGTTACTTTGGTCTGCCTTTCCCTACTTCTCCCTTCAGGAACATTAATGGCATTTGGCCACAACTTGCCTCTTGCCAATTTTGTCTTCCATTATCTACTGCTCCATTCTCTCCACTTCCAGACCTAATTATGTTCCCCCAAACATACATGCTTTCACACTCTTGTTACTATTCTGTTCTACCTTTAACATCTAGCCACTCACCTCCCTCAAGATTCTGGAACAAGCAAATCTAAGCTTATAACATATATTAATAAGATTCTATCTATATAATTAACCATGAAGGTCTTTGCAAACCTAGTAAAACAGAAAATATACTAATTACCCAAACTTTTTGGAGAATTGAAAAATCCTAGTCCACTACCTTGGGCTTCAGGAATTTAAATGTCACTCTCAAGTACAAAATATTCAGTAAACATTGTTAAGAATTGGAAAGTTGGGGCGCCTGGGTGGCTCAGTCAGTTGAGTTCACCTTGGTCTCAGGTTATGATCTCACTGTGGGTTCAAGCCAGCAGGCTCAGGGCGGACAGCTCAGTCTGAGGCCGGCTTGAGATTGCGTGTCTCCTCTCGCTCTGACCCTCCCTGCTTGCGCGCTCTCAAAAAACAAAGAAACAAACTAAAAAAAAAAAAAAAAAAAGGATTGTAAATGACTAAACTGAGTCCTCCCAACAATGACATTTTTATTTGTTGTTGAGTTAGGACACTATACGCCCGCTGTAAGCATGTTTAATGAAAGGTAATGAAGGCTTTTACGAAAGCTATGCGAAGCATTTTGCTAAAATTACCTAACTTAATCCTGTGGCATAGGTAGGTGTTCTAATTCACAATTTTTGGCAACATGACCTTTGTGGTTAAGGTCTGGCCGGGGCAGTTGGAAGGTTTAGAATCAGAGACACTTGAGGACCCTCCGAGGCCGCCTGAGGGAAGGCCAGAGTGACGTCACAGGACCTCGGTTCGGACGTTCTCAGGGAATAGCTTGTCTCAGTGGCCCACATTGGAGCTCACATAGAATTGCGAGCAAATAAGGTGGAAAAGGCGGCCTAACTGTCTGGGCGTCTCTTTTCTCCGCGTGGGGACACACTTGCTCGCTACGGAGGAAATCCCACCCAGCGTCGCCCCAAGCCCGTCAGCCCAGCGCTTCCCGCCGCCGCCTTCACGCGACCACGGCGCAGAGGACGTAGCCCTGGCCTGGACACCACCGCCGAGGCTCCAGGAGCTCGTGGCCAGGCAGAGTCGGTCGGGCTCACGCTGAGGCGGAAATGTACCAGGACATTCTCGGCCAGGAGAAAACCACTCGAAAGATCCCCGCCGCAGGTCTCGATACTAGCTTTCCCTCCTGGGATATGGGTCACCCCCCAGCGCGAAGGCGCCCACAAGGAAACGCGCTTCCCTCCCAACTTCTGGAGGGCGAAAGGGGCGGGCCGAGGGCGGCTGGCGCTGACGCCCCGCCCCACCCGCGCAGCTTGCCGGATTCACCCCGCCCCCTGTGCGCCGCGGACCGCCCTTCTTCCTCCAGCACCACAGTCCCGGGCGGCGGCCTTCGTAGGGGCTTAAGCTGCGAACCTCGCGTGGAGGGTGGCGGGCGCGGGTGCCGGGCCTACGAAGAGCGCGCTGCGCGCCCCCTTCTCCCCTGGAACGACGGCCCGCGGAAGTGACGTGGGCAGGAGCAAAAGCTCGTTTGAATCGGTTCCCGGGTGATCCTCGCGCCTGCGGCGGCTCGGCCGCCGCCTCCGCCACTGAGGGAGGAGCTGCAGCGCGCCGGCCTAGAGGCCTCGCGCCGCCCCGGGGACTGGAGCAGAAGGCGCCGTGCGGAACCTGCACCTCGGCCCCGAACGCGGACGCGGTAGACGCCGGCGCTGCTGTTTTTTTCTCCTTTTCCCCAATATGGCAGCGGCGGGCGGCGGCGGGCCCTCGGTGGGGACTGGAGAGGACGGCGGAGGCGACGGCTGCAGGACGGTGTACTTGTTTGACCGGCGCGAAAAGGAGTCCGAGCTCGGGGACCGGGTGCTGCAGGTCGAGGAGCGCTCGGACTACCCAAGGTTCCGCGCCTCGGTGTGTCAGGTACGCCAAGGGTCCGAGGAGGGATGCGCGGGTAGAGTTTGGGTTGAGAGGGTGATGAGACACTCAAGTTGCTCACCAAGGGCAATAAACCTGTCACCTGGCCCTAGTTCTGCGGCCTTGGCTTCTCTCTCCGGGGTGCCCGCCATGCCCATGGCCAGGCGGCTGGAAGCCTTGAGTTGGTCCCAGCCTCGGCCTGGGAGTGCGGAGCCTGCAACCCCGTGGGCCTCCCCCGGCCGTTTTACGGGGTCGGGGTGGCCCTCGCAGCCCAGGGTTTCTTAGCCTCGGGTTTAATGGGCCCGTGGCGACCTTGGTACTCTAAGTCCTTAGTACTCTAAACCCATCTTCCAGGAGGGAAAAGCCACTTATGTCTCTTTCGTGTGGAACTTGTTTTAAAGTAAGAGCAGAGTTGTAACCCGGTGGCTCTGTTACGGCTGTTGCGATGGTCGGGAGTTCTGAAATTCCTGGAGTCGGTTTATCTCAGGTTCATTAAATGATGAAATAATTTCCCGGGTCGTCCTGTCAAGGAGGTTTGTGCGTCCGCCCTGGCGAGGTACTTCCTTCCTTGGTGGAAACACTTGTCCGAGTTAGCTTCGCAGGTGGAGCTGCCCTTCTGGGTTTCTGAACCCTAGCCCTTGAGAGCTTTAGAACTAACTCGAAGGTGTCTGTGGGTAGCTGTGAAACAGCAAAGAAGGGTGTGTGTGTGTTTGTATGTGTGAATATATGTGGTATAAGTATCTCGACTGTGTTAGTTTGCTTTAAAAACTAATGATTGTGTAGGAAAAGCTACTTTAAACGGTAAAGTATCTTTTAGATATGTGGCGTTGGTGGTGCCTGAGCTTTAAAGAAGGGACGAATATAGCCTTGTGCTGTGTTAACCACCTTAAGTTCTTTTTAAACTACAAGGAACACTTAGCTTCCAAGAGAACTTTGTGCGAAGTATTGTTTTCATTTGATGAGGCTGGTGATTTAGTACTGGTCTAGACACACAACTCTGTAGTTGCTGGAATAATTGAAATGAACTCCTGTAGAATAAGAGCGACTTAGGATCGTGTAAGGACTTTGGTTTGTTCACAGCTGTATCCCCAGTGTCTAGAACTGTGCCTGGCACATGGCAGATGCTGAAATTATAAACAGTGCATTCATTCTGTGCCTGAATATAGCAGATTCACATGTATTTGAAAACCAAATGAATGAATGCTCATCTTTTTTCTGATGAATGTTTTCAAAACCATTTCAGAAAAAGGAAACTCTTCATGTACGTTATTGTTAAAAATATCAGCACATTAAAGAAAATACGAAACGGGAAAAAAGTAAACCTTTTCATTACTATAAAATTTGTAACTACTAGTAGCACTTGGGGTTATTTCTTTATATCCTTACCCTGGCTTTTTTTTTTATAGCTGTAATACATGTTTGTAGTCTATTTTTTCAGTTAATATTGTCAGTATTTTTCTCTTTTAATGCAAGTCTTCATAATCAAAGTTTGAAATGGTTTGTTTAGTACATAACCAAACCCCTTCTTTTTGTTAACATTTACATTACATTCAATTTTAAGTGCCATGATAAACATCTTGAATACATAGTGTTTTATGTCTTTTTCTTTAGAATCTTGGAAGTGAAATTTCTTTATCAAAGGTCAGGAATATTTTTAATGCTCTTGATAGGTATTTTCAGATTTGTTTTCAGTAAGGTTCTACTAATTTACTCTCTTTCTAGAAATCTCTGTGAGAAGTCTCAGTAATTGTTAGATAAGGGAAGTATTATTACAGAAGTGGTAATGCACTTTTGGAGATGGTAACTCATTTAAGCAAAATAGATAGTTCAGACTCGAATTAGGATTCAAACCCAGAACCCGTATTTTTTCTGTTATACCATTGAACCTCAAATTAAGTTGTTATAGGGAATAAATATATTTATTCCATTCCTTCAGTATTTTAATTTGAAAATCAAGCAAAATATTTTTTTGACTAATTCATTCCTCCTCCTTCCCACTTCTTTCTCCTGGAAGAGAAAAGGTTAAATTTAATCAGAGGTGAAAGGGAAGAACTAGTGAGAAAAAAAAATGGAAGGCTAACTTTTTTGCAGAAATTACTTTTTGAAAGCATCATTAGATTATGTAACCTAATCCCATAACCTTGTGTCCATTACCTACATGAAGAACTGCATTAAATTTCTAATTTAATTCCAAGGTTATAAGTTAATAAGCAGTGTAACTGGGGTTAAAATCTAGTCTCTTTGATTCTGAAGCTTGTATTTTTATTTTTAAAAACCTCCACAGTACCCATGCTATTTACTAAAGCTTTTATTTTATTTTATTTTATTTTTGTTGGAGAGGAGGCAAAATAGTGCACTAAGTTAAAGTTTTTCATTAAAACTTGAACTGGTAAGTGTTTGAAGTGCTAGAAGGTATTATAGATCCTAAACTGTTTTGGGGGGAAAGTTCACCTTGTGGAAAAAGGGAGCAATCAAGAGGAAAGAAGAAAGAGTTTTTTGTTTTGTTTTGTTTTTTAAAGGAGGAATAGATTTGGAAGAATCCCGTAGACTTGTGATAAGCAGCTATGGACTTCACCTGAGCCCTTGTGGCCTCGCAGAATCATAGAAGAGAATTCATTTGACTAGCTATTAAGATATACCCAGGGGTGCCTGGGTGGCTCAGTCGGTTAAGCCTCCGACTTCGGCTCAGGTCAGATCTCACGTTCGTGGGTTCGAGCCCCGCGTCGGGCTCTGTGCTGACGGCTAGCTCAGAGCCTGGAGCCTGCTTCCAGTTCTGTGTCTCCTTCTCTCTCTGACCCTTCCCCTCTCATGCTCTGTCTCTTCTGTATCAAAAATTAATAAAACATTAAAAAAATTAAAAAAAAAAAGATATACCCAGATGTTAAGCTACACGTATGCAAACCTCCCCCACCCCCTCCATCTCCAGTTTTGAGGAAATGCTTACTTTTTCCTTTGTGTGGTTCCACAGGTTCCACAATACCTTGTTACTCTACCATGGCACTTACTGTATCATCATACTTAAAAAAATCTGTATGCTCCTTGAGGGCAGGAGCCTTCCTAATAGTTGGTTTATAGCTGTTAAATGAATCACTCTCTTCCTTTAAAAATTTTTTTTGTACATAGGGTACACATATTAAAAATTTTGAAGATGAGGGGTGCCTGGCAGGCTCATTTGGTGGAGCATGTGACCCTGAATCTTGGGGTTGTGGGTTTGAGCCCCATGTTGGGTGTAGAAATTACTTAAAATTTTAAGAATTTTTTCCCAGAAGATTAAAAGAAGAAGCAAAAGTAGATATAGGAAGGAATAAAATAGTAACCTGAGAAGAGGTAATAAACTTTGATACTATCTTCCACCATTGCTGAGCCATGAAATCAGCTTTGAGTTTCTTAGAGGTCAAAACAAGGAAAGAGAATTGATAGAAAAACTAGTGTCTATAAAATTAAAAAAAAAAAACCTACCTGCTAGTGAAGCAAAACTTTGAGAAAAATTTTTCTCTAGATTCCTTTCAAATCCTGATAAGATGGACAATATCCTTAAAGATAGGAAAGGCTGCTGTTTAGTTCCTTTAATGCACAATAGGGTATGTGTTATTTAGGGTAATGCAGGTTAGGGTTATTTAGGTTAACCAGCAGCGACTCAAATTTTTTGAAGTTTTTTTTCTTTCTTTTTTTTTTTTTTAGGTTTACTTATTTGTTTTTTGAGAGAGAGAAAGTGTGAGGCAGAGAGAAGGGGAATCCTAAGCTGGCTCCACTTTGTCAGCATGGAGCCCAACATGGGACTCAAGAACTGTGAGATCATGACTTGAGCCAAAGTTGGATACTTGACCACCTGAGCCTCCCAGGCGCTCCTCAGATTTTTTTTTTTTTTTTAAAGAAATTCCTCACTCACATGCATTATGGGTGTTACTGGTCTGTGTGTGATTCAGAAACAAAACCTGCACTTTGGGTATAATGTCAAAGGACAAATCATTAAAGGCTAGTTTGCAGAGTTTCAGAACAATGCACTGAAATATATAGTTTCTGACTTAATTCATGGATGAAAGTCAAAGTATTTGAAGACTTCATGGACTCAGCCCTTTAGAAATAATTCTTAAAATTGGCTTTTGAGAAAAGTTGGACAGCAGGTAGTTTGAAGCTGACCTAAAGAGATAGAGGGCAGGTAATTTTTATTACCCATTAAAGGTAGATCTGTCTGCTTTACCAATTAACCCAGAAAAAGATGGGATCAAAGTGTTAATAAAAATGAAAAAACCTAATCCAGTCTCTTGCCCCAATAGAATGCTGTTCTGCTTTCATATAGGGAAAGGCAGAAGTTGTTTATCTGTATTCAAGGCCAGGTTAAGACAAAACTTGAAAGATTTTAGTTTATGTCTGATAAGATAGAATTTAGACTAAAAATATGGAGAGAGAAGGATATGCCATCTTGAATAAGAGCATAATGAATAATGTAAAAAAATACTTTATATTTGTCAAATGTCAAAGATTTAAAAATATTGAGAAAAATTATGATTTCGAGAAGTACTTTTTATATACAGAATTTTAGGTAAGGAAGACAAAAAGATAGTATATTAAATAATATTAATCGAGAGAGTTTATGGAATAATCAGATATATTTATTCAGATGTACATAAATCTTAAAAATTTAACTTGACACATAGTTTTTCAGTAATTGTAAGAACAGAATTTACAGGGTGCATAAGCACATGGTCTAACAATTGGGCACTGTAGAAATAAAGTAAAGACTTCTTACATAAAACTAATAAGGTCTATAAAGTCAATTTTTATTTGTTAAACAAGTACAATTTTATTCCTCATCAGTTTACGTCCATAGCTTCATTTCTGTAGGATAGAATTGCATAGGATATGATTATCTTTAATTTTAGTAAAGTATATCAGATTGCTTTTGTTTGTTTGTTTATTTAAGTAACCTCTGCATCTAACATAGGGCTAGAGCTCAAGACCCTGAGGTCAAGAGTCACATGCTCTTTGGACTGGGCCAGGCAGGCACCCCCAGATTGCTTTTCAGTATAGTTGTATTGATGATCAGTCTTTTTTTTTTTTAATATTTATTTATTTTTGAGAGAGCACGAGTGGGGGAGAGGCAGAAAGTGAGGGAGACAGAGGATTCAAAGTGGGCTCTGTGTTGACAGCAGCAAATCCAGTGTGGGACTTGAAACCACAAACCATGAGATCATGACCTTGGCTGTCATGACCACTAAGGTGCCCCTAATTATCAGTCTTATTAGCAGTGTATAAGGCCCAACTTCCCTGTATGGAGGCCTGTACTTTATGTTATCAGGTCTTAAAATTTTTGCCAACCTCATGGGAATGATAACCAAGTTGTTTTAATTTCTCTACTAACTAGTGAGGATGAGCATATCTTCTAATTTTTTTCCTATGTGGCTTGCACTTTTTGTATATTTTCAGAAATCCTTTTCTCTACTAAAAATTATTCCTCTGTTTTTCTCTAAAATTTTGTGTTAATATGCAGCATCTTTAATACTCTTGAAATTTCTTTTTGTGTATATTAAGATGAGGTCTTTATTTTAACTAATTTTATGCAGTTATCTAGTTGTCAGTATCATTCATTGAAATTATTCTTTCCCTATCAAAGTATACTGTCACCTCCTATTTCTATGTTTATATGTGGGTCTGATTCAGGGTCCACTGTTCTCTTTCACTACCCTATTATTGTATATTTTATTTTATGTTACACATTTTTCTTATAAAAAGCTTCAAACATAAAGAGATAATGGTGTAATGAGCCCACATTAACTCATCCAGATGCAACAGTTACCACAGATTTTTACCACACAGGTATCATTTTTGTCTTTTGTAGCATATTCTGTTTCTTGGTTCACTTTACTTCTATATATTCACGTGCATTTCTGTGATCACACCATTAGAATTAACATCTTAAAGTATTGTCTAATAGCTTTGTTCATATATAGGTATCTATGATTTTTTCAAAATGTCTTTTTATAGTTGGTTTTTTAAAATCAAGAGTCCATCAGGGTCCTCATGTTGAATTCGGTTTTTATGTGTCTTAATTCTTTTCAGATTTAGAGCGTTTGAGCAAAACTCTTCCCTCAATCTCAGAATTTTTCCTGACTTTGGCCTGTTCAAGAAATCAAGCAGGTTTTTCTTTAGTAGTGCACATTATGGATTTGTCTGTGCACCTTCATGGTGTAATTTAACTTGTTTTATCTCCACATATTCTATAAACAAACTATTTTTAAAGGTTTATAAGCAAAATTTAGGTTCAGCTTCTTTGAAGTATGGAGGCAAAGAATACTTCATAGGTGGTGCTGGTACTTGATGTTACATCATATTGAGAGGAACGTAATAAATGAATGTTTCTCCCACCCTTAGCAAGATCATATTAGTGGGATTCAGGTGGTTTCAGCTACATTCCTCCATAACAAAATTTGATCTGATGGTTCATCCATTAATGGTAATATTCTGATTGCCATTCCTTCTGTATTAGCTGGAATTCTCTAAAGAACCACTTTGCCTCATCAATTAGAGCTCTTTGCTTATCCCCTAAATACAGTTGGTACCAAAAAGGGAGGATAAATGCTATATTTTCCCCCTTAAAAATTCTTTTTAAGTGTGTTTATTTTGAGAGAGCATAAGAGCACACAACTGGAGGAGGGACAGAGAGAAGGAGAAACAGAATCCCAAGCAGGCTCTATGCCATCAACACAGAATCCTACATGGGACTTGAACTCATGAGCTGTGAGATCATGACCAGAGCCAAGATCTGGAGTGCTCAATTAACTGTACTACCTAGGCCCCCTATATGTTTTCACCTTTAATTAATCAGTGTTTAGAGTAAGGATTTGGTGGTTTAATTAATTTCAGTAGGAACCAATAAGTGTCTTAGTATCACTATTGAAGACTTGAGTGTCATTAATCTAGATTTTTTTTTTAGTTTGGTGGCAAGGTTGGTCTAAGATTAGTACATCATTACCTGAAGCAGAAGTCAGTCTTTTAACTATACATTGTTGTAGTGTTTAATTAAAAATTTTTTTTAAACTTTATTTATTTTTGAGAGACAGAGAGAGGCAGAGCATGAGCAGGGGGGGGGGAAGGAGAGAGAGATACAGACTCCAGAGCAGGCTCGGGCTCTGAGCTAGCTGTTTGTTAGCACAGAGCCCAATTTTGGGGCTTGAACTCACGAACTGTGAGACCATGACCTGAGCTGAAGTTGGACGCTCAACTGACTGAGCCACCCAGGCGCCACTGTATTGTTTAATTTTAGAAAGAGCATGTGTCTTTTAACTTTAAGGATACATAAAATTTTAGTGAAAATGTTTACTCATTTTTCTCTTCCTCATTTTCTGATCAGTTGTAAAATTTCTATTTTTTGCATGTTCATTGGTTATTCATTTGTATTTTCTCCTTTTGATCATGACTTTTTGTTCTTTCCTTTTTGTTGATCTTCATCTTGTTTTATGAAGGCTTTTTGTTTCCTCAGGATGCTCTTTGTCTCCTGTTGGAATTTCCTCTCAGAATTTATAATTTTCTTTAATTTATTAAGTTACTCTTTTGGTAGTGGTTATAATAGATTAAAGAGATTCATTAATACAGAAGATCCTGCATAGCATGGCTATCCTTACCTCTGTGTTATAAATACTAACTTCTCCTTTTTTTCTAGTACTTTTCATTTTCATGTATTTAAATATTTAATCTATGTGAAAATAGTGTTAATGCTTTGCTCCAAATAAGTTTACTTATGTATTGACATGAAATAGCATCCCTTTTGCCTAGGAGGCCCTGCTCATATTAAAACTTTTTTTTTTTTATTAAAACTCTTTGAAATACTCCATCTAATCATCATGCTCCTAGGTGACTTTATGTGCCTATAGCAGAAAAAAAACCTTGTTAAGCAAATAGGTAATTAATAGATAGAGCTGTCCTTAAATATGCAAAGGAAAAAATTTAAAGTATCAAGTTTATTTTAAAGTATCAAGACGTATATTTCTTAGTAATTGTTACAAGTTTATAATATACTATCAATATTTTCATATTCTTATGAACTTGAATGGTTTATTTCCTTTGTGTAATAATTGATTTTATTCCTGTTATTTTGGATAGACACTTGGCATTTCACCTGAAGAGAAATTTGTTATTACAACAACAAGTAGGAAAGAAATTACCTGTGATAATTTTGGTAAGCCGTGTTTAATTGATGCTTTTATATTTAGTATGTTCTAGTGCATTATAAGGCAGTATATTCACTATTTCATTACACAGATAAGCATCTAAAATTATTGATAATTTTGGCTACTTTTTTGGGGTGGAGGGGAAACTGATTATATGTAACAGTTTGTGTAGCAGTCATATTTTTCAAACAATTATAGAAAAATAGTTATCAGTTACGGCTGCAGGAGATGAGACTTTGTGTAATACCTGGCCACATTTCTTTTACATGGTCCCTCAAGAAGTTAATTCTCACCAACTTAGATTTTTCCACTGTCTTTTTAATCCATTTAGATTCCAGGATCTGCCAGGTTTTTTTCATGCCTGACTCCTCTTGAATTTAATCCTACTTTGCCATTCATGTTAATACCATTCGAATGTAGTTTTTCATCTGATTTCCTGTGACAGTTTAACTTATTAAGAATTGAATGTTTTAGATGAGTAGAAATATTTGGGCCAATTCTACTGTATTATCCTTAATAAAACACAACTGAATTTTTAGATAGATCCATTGTTTGAGGGTTTGCCTGTACCATCTTTAAAGATACCTTATAGATCTAATTTGCATATTCAGAGTTATAAATTCATTGTATTTCTGATGCTAGTGTAGCACTTAGGTTATTACCTTTTAATTACAGATGACACTGTTAAAGATGGAGTCACTCTATACCTGCTACAGTCAGTCAATCAGTTACTACTTACAGCTACAAAAGAACGAATTGACTTCCTACCTCACTATGACACACTGGTTAAAAGTGGAATGTATGAATATTATGCAAGTGAAGGACAAAATCCTTTGCGTAAGTATTACATCTGTACTAATTTCGACAAACTATTACTATATTTTATCCCTTGACCACACTTTTAAAAATTCTTCACTTTTAAAAAGTTCTATTTCTACTTTATTAGAAGATATGATCGGTCATTGTGAACTCCCTTGCTTCAACCTCTTCATCACAATATATTTCTTTTTCTAAGTCTTCTTCAGAGTAAAGATACCTCTCCTTTAAAACTAATCCAGTATTAAAATTTCTCCCACTTTAAGATTTAAGAAATACTGTACCTACATTATCTTTCCATCTCCTGTATACTCTGATTTATTCTTCCTGGCTTCCTGTAGACCTCTTCGAATTGAGAAAATATTTTTTTTGCTTTACAAATTTGCATAGCTGAACTGCACAAGTAAGTGGTTTGTGGTCTGGTCTCCATTTCTTATTTCTTTCTATCTTTACTTCTCACCAGTTTTTATTCTACCTTTGAATTGTTTGCTAATGATCTTTATAAATCAGTTGCTCTAGAGAGTCTTTTCTGTCTGGACCCTGCCAACATGTTCAGTACTACTTAGATATTCATTATAAACTTATTACAAATATTTTTTCTCATTGTATATGCATTATAGTTCGTAGGAAACTGGAAAATATAGATAAGCATAAAGAACATAGAGAACATCGTATCTCTATCATACAGATGTAACTACCGCTTACACTTTGGGGTTTATCATTTCAGACCTTTTCATAATTTTTTTAGTGGTTTTATATGGTGCATACTTCTTTAACCTACTTTTTTTGTTTAAGATAAAGTGAACATCTTTAATATATATGTCAGTGTATATTTGTTTTTAGTGTTTACACATTATTTATATAAATTTCTTTGAACAATGTTCCAGTGTTAGACACTTAGGTTGTTTTTAGTCTTTATGTTACACATGACTGAATATTCTTTCGTTTATATCTTTGTACACTTTCTTACCTTAAGTACAAGTATTATTATTGCTATCAGCTACAGTGCCAGTCTCTATGCCGAATGCTTTATGAACATTATCTTATTTAATCCTTAATCCTAAGTGGTATCTAATGTTAGATATGACCCTACTTTGCAGAAGAAACTGAGGCTAAGAGATTTTAGGTAGCTAGACAAAGGCTACCCTACTAGAAAGTTTTGGAGCAGGATTTGAACCCTAGCAGAGGAACTACAGAACTTGAACTCCTAACCATTATGTTTATTACCTCTGATGTTGTTCTTTATATACAAGAAAGCTACCATCTTATTTCCTCCATCTTAAAAATATCATACTTACTTTCACCAGCGACTGCCAAGTTTTTTGCTCCAGTTTACAGCAAAACTTCTCAAAAGAGTTGACTGTATTTACTGTCAGCAGTGCCGCTCCTCTTCCCATTCTCTCCTTTTCATTCTCTTGTACATTTTTTTAAGAGAGTGCGAGCCAGGGGAGAGTAGTAAAAAGAGTATCTTAAACAGGTTCTATGCTCAGCGCCAAGCCCAGCACAGAGCTCGATCCCACAACGCTGGGACCATGACCTGAGCATGAAATCAGGCTCAAATGATTGAGCCACCCAGTTGCCCTTGTACTTAATGCTTTGGAAGCCACCAGTGACTGAATCCAGTGATCAGTTTTCAGGTCTCATTTTACTCAAGGCATTGACAGTTTATCACTTCTTTGTCCTTGATAAAATAATCTTCACTTTTGAGAAGCCATACTTTATTTTGTTTCTACCTCACTGCCTTCTGTGTAGTCTTCTTTTTCCATCTTCTTTTCTCCCTCCTCACCCTTTTTTTATTGAGATATAATTGACCTGCCTCCTCAACCTTAATATTGAAGTACCTCAGGGCTTAGTCCTTGGTTCCCTACCTTCTCTTACTTAGTCATCCTGTCCAATGTCATGGTTCTAAATACCATCTTTATGGTAGTAACTCCTAAATGGAGGTGGTAGAAATGGTAGTTTTTAGTTAAATATTGATAAGAACATCAGACATATCTCCTGAATTCCAGTTTTGTCTATCCAGCTTACCATGTGTTATCGCCATTAGAATATCTAAGACGGGACCCTTGATCTGATCTGTGAATCCTAACTACACATAATTTTCCCATCCAAATTGATTAATGCTTTGTTCTTTCAGTTTATTAGGCTAACATGAATCAGATTGATTCATCTTTCATTCAGTCTGTCAGAAAGTTCTGTTGGCACTATCTTCAGTGTTTATCTAGGAAGGACCATTTCTGTTTCAAAAACCTAATTTCAAGGAATCAGCACCTAGATTATATAGTGCACTCTTAATTCATCTCTATCTTTACATGACTGTCCACGTAAGGTTTGAGAAGTCAGATTGTGTTACTCTTCTACTGAAAACACTGATGGCTCCCAATTTCACTGAGAATAAAGGATGATGTCTTTTTAATCACTTGTATGGTCTTTGTAGCTCTGTTTTGTTAGTTCTTTGCAACTCTTCTTTTTACTTGTTCATTTCACCCCAGTACCAGCTCTATACTCAGCTTAGGGCCTTCTGCCTGTAATACTCTTTGTCCAGATAGGCCCTGTCTCATTCCCTCACCTCTCAGAAGTTTTGTTTATTTATTACCTTCTTAACAAAAATTAACCTGTGTAAGATTGCAACTGTGTTTTCTTTGTGCCTTTACTGTTATGTAGTCTCTTTTCTCTGCTTTTTCTTTTCTCTGTCACATACACAACCTTCTAACATGCTTATGATTATATTTTCCATCTTTCTCACTTTTCCATCTTTTACTTAGAATGTTAACTCCACAAGAATAGGACTCTTGTCTGCTTTGTTCTATTCCTAGAATAATGCCTGAAAATAGTGAGTGCTTAAATATTTGCATATTGAATGAAGTTGTTAATTCTTTCTCTGGAGATAGATTTCTAAATATATAATTATGGAGTGAATAGGTATGTTCATTTTCAAGATTGGATATAGATTTAATTACCTTCCAGTTTAGTTGTACTAGTTATCATTTCTGTTGTCATATGATGAAACAGAAAATCTCCCTGTTTAAGTTTTTGCTTTGATTACTGTGACTTTACATTCCTAGATCTTTCCCTCCTTTTGTTTCACTGAGCTTTGGGGCTGCTTCTTGTTTTTCTTGACCATATAGTGGATATTTCTTCAAGTCATGTTGCTCTTTTTTTATACTTTTCTCTCAATGCTGATCCAAGCCTTAACTATTTGGTCAGTGAAGCAAAAACTTTACCTCTGGCTGTTTTTATTCTCTCAAGCCTGGTATCAGTTCTAGTTCCCTATGGAACGCCTCTACTCATTGCTTTGATATAGTGGTAGGGCATTGCAGCTAAAACAATGATTTTTTTCTTTCCTCTCTAAATTTACCCTTAATGGTAAATATGACCATTTATCCGGTCTTCTAGAGCAAAGACTCAAAACCATCTTGAATTTTTTTTCTTTGGTTCATTTATATCTGTACAGATACCAAATTTTTCCCTCCAAATTTCTCTTTTAATTCTTTCTTTTCCTCCCATTTCCTCCAGTGCTCCTCCTCCATTTTCTAGACGTTATCATTGGCCAGATCCTTATATGTAATCTGATTTGCAGTAACTTCTTTGTAGTTTATAAACATAGCCATCCTGTAACTGTTTAGACTGTGGGATGCTTGCTGGGGTGCTACTGTGTAGATTAATTATAGTGTTAGTTGGGTTATGCTTTAGGGAAAGTAAGAGACATAAATTTGGTATGTTCTTCTTTTTAACTAAGGACATAAAAGTGGGAAATGGTTTGAGTAGTGACCTTGAAGAAAATAGAATATTAGGTAATAGTAGTGAGCCATTGATAAGTTGAGTATCAGGTTGGTTGTGTTGTAGGAAATAATTAGTGAAACAGACATGTTCTGCCATTTAACAAGTTGCTGTTAGTCATAAGATTTCCATATCTAAATTAGTTCTTAATAGACACTTTTATAGTTACTTTATATTTGCCCCCTCATCTCTAAATGTATTTACTTTTGACTTGCGCATGATGTATTATGTGCCACGAACTAGTATTTGATTTTATGGTTATGGTCTTCTGTTTGTCTTCTATGTCTGTATGTCTGTCTTTAGATTATAAACTCCTTGAAGCCAGGAATCATGGCTGGCTGACTCATGCCGTATAGTGCCTTACAAGTACTGGTTGATGACTGCTTTTTTGTGCTGGTGGTGATTGGTGATGATGCCTTTATTATGTATTAAATCATTAGGATCAGGATAATACTTTAATTCTAGCTCTTTGGAAAATAAAAGTGATGTCTTAAGGTACTTCAGAGTTTCTTCTACTTTGTACTTTTAAATGAAGTATTTGGGAGGGAAAAGTTAATCAGCGATGTCTTCTCATTCTCTTCCAGCATTTGCTCTTGCAGAATTAATTGACAATTCATTGTCTGCTACTTCTCGAAACACTGGTATTAGAAGAATACAGATCAAATTGGTAAGAAAATAATTCTATAAAGAAGTTTAACTTTTCCTATTGTAGAAGTACCATAAGTTCATTGTAAAAAAATTAGAAAATAAGATCAAAAACTAAAGTAGAAATAATTATCTGATGTGTCTTCATTGTTAAAATTTCTTATGTGCCTTTTTTCTATGTATGTATGTATGTGTGATCATAGCATACATTTTGTTTTTTGTGATCTTCTGCTTTCCCTTGAGAGTATGTTGTAGATATTTGTCATATCATGAATATTCTGCAGTATAATATTGCATTGCAACAGTTTCATTTATTGGCTATATAATAAACTATGTAATCTGTTGTTGAACATTTAGGTTTTTTCCTGTATTTTTGCCATTATAAGCAGTGCTGGCATGATGAACATCTTTATAGGTCTTTGTACACATCTCTAATTCTCTAATTCTAATTCCATTTCTGAGAAATGTAATTTCTGGATTAAAGGACACAAGAATTCTAAGGCCTTTGATTTATATAGCTGAAGTACCTTTTAGAAAGTTGTAATACATTTATACTTCAACCAGCAATGTATGAGTGAGCCCATTGAATTATTTCTTTAATGTTTACTTTTTATATTTTTGATATTGATTTGACTTTTCCTGTCTTTGTGAACTTATCCCATAGCTTTTTGATGAAACACAAGGAAAACCTGCCGTTGCAGTAATAGATAATGGAAGAGGAATGACCTCTAAACAGCTTAACAACTGGGCCGTGTATAGGTTGTCAAAATTTACAAGGCAAGGTGACTTTGAAAGGTTAGAAAACCTTACTTTTTTGATGGGCAGCTGGGAATTTTAATAAACATAGGAACTCTAATATTTCTTTAGGTAAATGTGGAACATCAGAAGTTTTGACATTATCAGCATGTATATCATCAGCATATATACTTAGATTTTTATGTTATTGAGTTTTTATTATCAATACTTAGAAGTAGTCAAAATTACATGTATTTTGCCTTTCCACTGAAGAATTATTTTTGCTTTTTCTAAGATGTATAGAAGTTATTATGATACATTAAGTACTTTGGACCTTTCCCCCTTTCCTTACTAAACTTTGATGAGAGCTCTGTGGTCTCTAGAGCAATAGGTTGGTTTTAAACTAGGCTTTAGAAAGCACCTGATGTGACTTGCAGAGTGTCTAATGAACCACATTTAGTTCTGTTGAGTTTACTGTTGGCTCTGCTTTCAGGGTTCTGCTTAATAAAACATTCACAGCTGTTAGGGAGTAGACTCTAGTCAAGAGTTTTGTATCAGAATATGCTTGTAGAAAATACCCTGAATGAGAACGTTAAAGGGGAAACAAAATCTACCAGAAGTTGTCAGGGATATAAAGATTTAGGTCTTTGGGATATTAACTGAATTTTAGTAAGAACTATGACCCACAAGTCTTTTGATATTTTCAGCTATGTTGTGTACTTCAGGTAGCACACTTGGGAAGAATCTGTTGGTATTCTTCTTAGTCGTCTTCCTATTCTTAAGTAATATTTGTTCATGTCCTGGTTTTTGCTTTTTGTTATGTCAAGGAGAATCAGTCAAATTTAGCAATTATTCTTAAGTGTTAAGAATTGATACAGTTAGCACTTTTACCTTCTTGTTTCTGAAATTTAAGCACCCATAGAATTTTTATCAAATTTCTACAGATGGTATCATTGTTAGAGGAAGTATAGTGAAGAAAGTCTCAGAAGCCATTTGGCTTGGTTTGAATTTATTTCTTAATAGTTATAGGACATTGGTCAAAGTACTTTATTTCTTTGGGTTTCAGTTTACATATTTGTAAAATGTGAATAATACCTCATGAGGTTTTGTGAAAAGCAAGTCAGTTAGTACACTGTAAAATCCTTAGGAAAGAGCTTGGCTTATGGTAAGCAATCAGTAAGTAGAACACTATAAGCTATCATTTTAGTTACTACTTTCTTATTGTTAGCCTTAGACTTTTGTACAACGTTCTTTTTCATTATATTCATGAGTACATATCATTTCAAGGATTTATAAAATATCCACAGAGAAGGCAAAGACTGCTGTCTTTTATAGCCTAAGGATAGAATTTAGCATGCAGTAGAAATACTTAGGTAGAAGGGAAAGGAGAACAAATAGTATATTGGGCAAAAAAAGTTTAGA
Organism: Suricata suricatta; assembly: GCF_006229205.1. Classification (NCBI taxonomy): domain Eukaryota; kingdom Metazoa; phylum Chordata; class Mammalia; order Carnivora; family Herpestidae; genus Suricata; species Suricata suricatta. Next base: position 51,244,655 of record NC_043713.1, read on the forward strand.
AAAATGTCATTTAAATCAAATGGAAGAGTAGAGGGAAGTAGAAACTACAGTGTTGATTAAATCTTACCTTGATTTATGGAACATGGAATCTTAATTTTTCTGTAGGTCTTAGCACATTGTAAACTTTTAAACTTTACTCAAGTTTTAGGGAAATTTTAACTTTTTAAAAATTGTTTATTTATTTATTTAGAGAGTTCGACTGGTAGGGAGAGAGAGAATCCCAAGAAGGCTCCCTGCTCAGTGTGGAGGATGATGTGGGACTCGATCTCATGAACCATGAGATCATGACCTGAGCTGAAATCAAGAGCTCAACAAACGGAGCCACCCAGGCACCCTGGGAAATTTTAATTTTTGATAGAGAGCTAACTGTTGCTTGTTTTGGTCCTACCATTTTAGATATCAGTAAACAATCAGTTGTTGTAGCTGTTATATACTCATAGTTTGCATCTAATATCGATCACTTGACCCACCCACTGTTTACTGTTAACATCAGATGCTCCCCCTCAATCCCCTAGCTTCTGCTCCTATAGAAAAAGATTATCAGTTGCTTTATTTCCAGTTTAGTTTTTACTAGCTTCCTAGGATACAGGCTATGGGGGGGAAAAAAAGGATAGCCTAAAAGTATACAGCTGACTCTTGGCCTGTAGCTTATGTTGTAGAGAGAGAAACAGAAGTAAACACATAAAAAATATATAAGCATTCCAGTCATGGGTTGTTGCTGTTAAGAAATACTGTGCATGGGGGTTGGGGGTAGGCGTGGGAGTGGGATAGAGTGCTACATTGGGCTCCAGGCTGAGCACAGAACCTGCTTGGGATTCTGTCTCTCAGTCTCTCTCTGTTTCTCCCTTGTTCACTCTTGTTCTCTCTCAAAATAAATGAATAAACATTAAAAGAAAAGAAAAGAAACTATCAAGTGATATGTTAGAGCCTGATGGGCATCTCTTAAGTTAAAGTTGTTAGGTAAGAGGGCCTCTTTGAGATTACATTTGAGTTGAGGTTTGAATGATTAGAAGAAAACAGCCAAATGAAGATCTGGGGCAAGAGTATTCCAAGTAGAAAGAATACCAGCAAAGACAAAGACCCTGTAATTATTCAGCTTGTTTTGTTTGCAAAAGAGCAAGGAGTCAAGTGTGGTTAGGGCATAGCATATGAAGGGGAGAATAGAGAGATGAGGTGAGTTCTTATTTGCCAAAATTCTTTATAACTTCTGCTCAACATTGGTACTCCTCCTTCAACCCTTTTTATTTTGAAACAGTTAAAGCTAACAGATTGAAAGAGCAGTAGTAACATGTATTCTTCACCTAGATTTATTTACTGTTAACAGTCACATTTGTTATCTTCTGCATACTCACATTCCCTTCCTAAATCATTTAAGAAGTTATATTCTGGGGCGCCTGGGTGGCTCAGTCGGTTAAGCCTCTGACTTCGGCTCAGGTCAGATCCTCACGTTCGTGGGTTCGAGCCCCGCGTCGGGCTCTGTGCTGATGGCTGGCTCAGAGCCTGGAGCCTGCAGCCTGCTTCCGGTTCTGTGTCTTTCTCTCTCTGCCTCTTCCCCTCTCATGCTCTGTCTCTCTCTGTATCAAAAATAAATAAAAACATTAAAGAAAAAAATTTAAAAAAAAAAAAAGTTATATTCTTCATGACACCTCACTATTAAATACTGTAGCATATATCTCCTTCACAAGGACATTCTCAAAATAATACCATTATCATACCCAAGAAATTTATCATTGATTCAAAATATATAATGTTCATATTCACATTTTCCCCCTTTGTTATGTGTCGGTTTTTCTTTATTCTACAGTAATTTTTCACATGCATATCTTTAACAATACTAGTTTTTTTGTGGAGTTCAGGCTAGTTGTAGAAATGTTCACAGCCTGGATTCTGAGTGTTTCCTTAGCACTGTTCTTTTCCTCAGCAGTTTGTGAACATTTTCATACAGAAAAGCTGAAATTCTACAGAGATATTCCATGTATTCATATGTAGTTTCTACCATTGACAGTTACTTCCCCACTGATCTATCTATCCTACTAATCTTCAGTTCAGGCTTTGAAAATTTAATTCAAAATAAATTACAGGTATCTGTAAACTTTTTCCTAATGCTTAAAGCATTCATACCATTAACTAGAGTCTTTGTTTCTTTTGAGGTAAAATTTACATACAGTGAAATGCTCAGATCTGTCTTAAGTTTTTCATTGAATTTCTTTATTTTTTATGGTTCTATATCCATATGCCATAAAATTCACCATATTAAAGTTTACAGTTCAGTAGTTTTGAGTATAGTCACAAAGTTGTGCATCATCACCACTAAGTCCAGAACATTTTTATCACTCCAAAAAATTCTTTACCCATTATAATCACTTGTATGTCCCCTCACCTCTCTCCCTCAGTTTTGGCATAACTAATATGCTTTCAGTAGTTGTTAGTCTAATTTTTAGTTGTTTCTATACGGATTACAATTAACATCTTACAATCCAGTTTGGATTCAAAACAGTTTACTGTCCAGAATATACAAAAATTTGCTTCTATATGGTTTTTCCTCTCCCATTCCTTTTTGTTATTTTTATATAAATGACATTTTTATACATCATAGCTGCATCAACATAGTTTTATAGTTACAGTTTTATGCAGTTATCTTTTAAATCAGATAAGAATTGTCTTTAGTAACTATTTTGGACAGATCTACTAGTAACAGATTCCCTCAGTTTTTGTTTATCTGGGACTGTCTTAACCTTTCCTTCATTTTTGAAAGTTGATAGCTTTTTTCTTTTAATGCTTTGAATATGTTAGCCTACTGTCTTTGGTTCCATAGTTTCTGCTGAAGAATCAGCTGTTAATCTTATTGAGTATCCCTTGTGTGTGACTAATCTCTTCTCTTTGTCTGCTTTCCAGATTTTTTTTCCTGGCTTTTAATAGTTTTATACTGATATGTCTAAGTTTGGGTCTTTTGAGTTCCTTGAGTTCCTTCTACTTGGTGTTTGTTAAACTTCTTGGACTTGTAGATTAGTGTTTTTCATCACATTTGTGGAAGTATTTGGCCATTATTTCTTCAGATCGTTCTCTTCTCTCCTGTGGCTTCTGTTATCCATATATTGATATGCTTGATGTGGCCTAAAGGTCTCTGAAATCGTTTTCATTTTTCTTTATTCTACTTTCTTTTTGTTCCTCAAGTACTTTTCACTTGACCTGCCTTTAAGTTCACTAATTCTTTGTTCTGCCAACTCAGATCTGCTAGTGAGCCACTTACCTGAATTTTTTAAAATTGGAGAACTTTTATTTGGTTCTTTTTAAAACATAATTTCTGCTTCTGTTGTTCTTAATGTGGTGAAACACTGTTCTCATACTTCACTATTTACTTCATGATTTCTGTTTATGAAATGCATTTTAAAATAGCTGATTTAGGGGTTCCTGGGTGGCTCAGTTGGTGAAGCATCCTACTCTTAGTTTTGGCTCAGGTCATGGTCTCATGGTTCATGAGATCAAGCGCTGCATTGGGTTCTGTGCTGGCACTGCAGAGCCTACTTGGGATTCTCTCTCTGCCTTTCTCTCTACCCCACTCCCCCCAAATAAATAGACACTTAAGAAATAAAATAAAATAGCTGATTTAAATCTTTGTCCAGTAAGTCAAATGTCTGGGCTTTCTCTGAGACAGTTTCTTCTTACTGCTATTTTTCCTGTGTGTGGACTGTACTTTAATAATTTTTGGCATGGCTTATAAGTTTTTTTCTTAAAAAAAATTTTTTTTGCATTTCTTTTTTTTAATAATAGTATATTGTCAAATTGGTTTCCATATAACACCCAGTGCATCTCCCCACAAGTGCCCCCCCTCCATGACCATCAATCCCCTCCCCTTCCAACTCCCCTTGGTTTGTTCTCAGTAGTCTCTCATGATTTGTGTCCCTCTCTCTCTCCAACTCTTCTTTCCCCCTTCCTCTCCTGGTCCTCTGTTAGATTTCTCCTGTTAGACCTATGAGTGCAAACATACAGTATCTGTCCTTCTCCACCTGACTTATTTCGCTTAGCATGACCCTCTTGAGTCCATCCACTTTGCTACAGATGGCCATATTTCATTCTTTCTCATTGTCATGTAATACTCCATTGTGTGTCTGTGTATATAAATGTTCAACAGGTGATGGACATTTAGGCTCTTTCCATGATTTGGCTGTTGTTGACAGTGCTGCTGTGAACATTGGGGTACATGTATATCCTATGCATCAGCACTTCTGTATCCTTGGGTAAATTCCTAGCAGTGCTATTGCTGGGTCATAGGGAAGTTCTATTGATAGATTTTTGAGGAACCTCCATACTGTTTTCCAGAGCAGCTACACCAGTTTACATTCCTACCAACAGGGTCGGAGGGTGCCCGTCTCCGCACCATCACCAGCATCTATAGTCTCTTGATTTGTTCATTTTAGCCACTCTCACCTGTGTGAGGTGGTATCTCAGTGTGGTTTTGATTTGTATTTCCCTGATGATGAGTGATGCTGAGCATTGTTTCATGTGCCTATTGGCCATCTGGATGTCCTCTTTGGAAAAGTGTCTGTTCATGTCTTCTGCCCATTTCTTCACTGGAGTATTTGTTTTTTGGGTATGGAGTTTAGTGAGTTCCTTGTAGATTTTGGATACTAGCCCTTTATATGATATGCCATTTGCCACTATCTTTTCCCATTCTGTCGGTTGTCTATTTTTTTTTATCGTTTCCTTGGCAGTGCAGAAATATATTGATGAGGTCCCAATAGTTCATTTTTGTTCTTGATTTCCTTGCCTTTGGGGATGTGTCGAGGAGGAAATTGCTGCAATTGAGGTCAAAGAGGCTATTTCCTGCTTTCTCCTCTAGGGTTTTGATGGTTTCCTGTCTCACAGTTCAGGTCCTTTATCCATTTTGAGTGTATTTTTGTGAATGGTGTAAGAAAGTAGTGTAGTTTCATTCTTCTACATGTTGTTGTCCAGCTCTCCCAACACCACCTGTTGAAAAGGCTGTCTTTTTTCCCATTGGATACTCTTTCCTGTTTTGTCAAAGATTAATTGGCTGTACATTTGTGGGCCCAGTTCTGGGTTCCCTATTTTATTCCATTGGTCTATGTGTCTGTTTTTGTGTCAGTACCATACTGTCTTGATGATGACAGCTTTGTAGTAGATGCTAAAGTCTGGGATTGTGATGCCTCCCGTTTTGGTTGCCTTCTTTAGTATTACTTTGGCTATTGGAGGTTTTTTGTGGTTCCATATGAATTTTAAGATAGTTTGTTCTAACTTTGAGAAGAATGCTGGTGCAACTTTGATGGGGATTGCATTGAACGTGTGAATTGCTTTGGCTAATAATGACATTTTCACAATGTTTATTCTTCTGATCCATGAGCACGGAATGTTTTTCCATTTCTTTGTGTCTTCTTCAATTTCCTTCATAAGTCTTCTATAGTTTTCAGCATACAGGTCTTTTACATCTTTGATTAGATTTATTCCTGGGTATTTTATGGTTTTTTGTGCAATTGTGAATGGAATCAGTTTTTTGATTTCTCTTTCTGTTGCTTCATTTTTGGTGTATAAGAATGCAACCGATTTCTGTACATTGATTTTGTACCCTGCAACATTACTGAATTCATTGATCAGTTCTATAAAGCTTCTGGTGGAGTCGATTGGGTTTTCCATGTAGAGTATCATGTCATCTGGGAAAAGTGAAAGTTTGACTTCTTCTTTGCTGATTCTGATGCCTTTTATTTCCTTTTGTTGTCTGATTGCTGATGCTAGGACTTCCCACACTATGTTAAACAACAGTGATGAGAGTGGACATCCCTGTCGTGTCCCTGATTTCAGGGGGAAAGCTCTAAGTTTTTCCCCATTGAAGATAACATTAGCTGTGGGCTTTTTGTAAATGGCTTTTATGATGTTTAAGTGAGTTCCTTCTATCCCAACTTTCTCAAGGGTTTTTATTAAGAAGGGATGTTGTATATTGTCAAATGCTTTTTCTGTATCTATCGACAGAATCATAGGGTTTTTTTCTTTTCTTTTGTTAATGTGATGTATCACATTGATGGATTTGCAAATACTGAACCAGCCTTGTAACCCAGGAATGAATTCCACTTGATCATAATGGGTAATTCTTTTTATATGCTGTTGAATTCGATTTGCTAGTATCTTGTTGAGTATTTTTGTATCTGTGTTCATTAAGGATATTAGCCTGTAGTTCTCTTTTTTTGTTGAGTCTCTGGCTTAGGAATCAAAGTGATATGTGCTTTGTAGAATGAGTCTGGAAGTCTTCCTTCCATTTCTGTTTTTTGGACTAACGAGAAGGATGGGTGTTAACTCTGCTTTAAATGTCTGGTAGAATTCCCCTGGGAATCCATCTGACCCTGTGCTTTTATTTGTTGGGAGATTTTTGATAACTGATTCGATATCTTCATTGGTGTTGGGCCTTTTCAGATTTTTCTCTCTCTTCCCCTTTGAATTTTGGTAGTGCATGTGCAGTTAGGAACTTGGCCATTTCTTCTAGATTGTCCAGTTTGTTGACATATAATTTTTCATAGTAATTTTTCATAGTAATTGCTGATAATTGCTTGTATTTCTGAGGGATCTGTTGTAATAGATCCATTTTCCTTCATGATTTTGTCTATTTGAGTGTTCTCTCTTTCCTTAGGAGCCTAGCTAGAGGTTTATCAATTTTATTTTTTTGAAAAACCAATCTTGGATTCATTGATCTGTTCAGTTGTTTTTGTGGATTCTATCTTGTTTAATTCTGCCCTGATCTTTATTATTTCTCTTCTTTTGCTGGGTTTGGGGTGCCCTTGCTGCTCCCTTTCTAATCTCCTTAGGTGCTAAAAAAATTTTTTTTAAATGTTTGTTATTTTTGAGAGAGAGAGAGACACACACACACACACACACACACACACACACACACACTGTAAAGAGAGGAGCAAGAGAGAGAAGAGGAGATACAGAATCCAAAGCAGGCTCCATGCGCTGAGCTGTCAGCCCAGAGTCCAATGCATGCCTCACACTCAGGAACTGTGAGATCATGACGTGAACCAAAGTCGGCTCCCCAACCTACTGAGCCACACAGATGCTCCAGCTTATAATTTTTGTTGAGAATAAGATATTGTAAATAATATAGTGTGGCATCTCTGGAAATCAGATTGATCCCTCTCCCCAGGGCTTGTTTTTTTATTCTGTTTTTTGTTGTTAGTTGTATAGTTACCCCTCTAAACTAATTCTGTAGAGTCAGTATTCTTTATCTTGTGTTGCCACTGCAGGCTCTACCTACTCTACCTAGGTTAATGGTCACCTAATGATTGGACATTTCCTTAAATGTCTGGAACCATTAAGTGTTCTGAGCTTTTGCCATCAGATACTTTTTGCATTTTTGTGTATGTGTTTTTTTTTCTTTTATACTTCATTGTCAGGTTGGTTTCCATATAACACTCAGTGCTAATCCCAACAGGGGCCCTTCTTCATGTTCATTACCCACCTTCCCCTCTCCCCCACCCTCATCAGCTCTGTTTGTTCTCAGTATTCAAGAGTCTCTCATGATTTGCCTCCCTCCCATTCCCCTCCCCATGGTCTTCTGTTAAGTTTCTCCTGTTAGATCTATGAGTGAAAACAGAGTATCTGTCCTTCTCTGCCTGACTAATATTTTGCTTAGCATGACACCCTCGAGGTCCATCCACTTTGCTACAAGTGGCCAGATTTCATTCTTTCTCATTGCCATGTAGTATTCCATTGTATATAGAAACCACATCTTCTTGATCCATTCATCAGTTGATGCACAAATAAGCTCTTTCCATGATTTGGCTATTGTTGAAAGTGCTGCTGTGAACATTGGGATTGGAGTATGTTTTTAATGCTCTGGTAGGAAGTTTAAAACTCTGTCTTAGTCTTTACTTCTTGTTTGCACAGAACCTCAAAGTCAACCAGAAATGAAAGCTTAGGGCCCTCGGAATGCTTCCTTTATGTGTATAGTAGCCCTGCACATGAGTGTGCCTTTCTCCTCTATTCTCATGAATGTGTTGAAGCTTTTAAAAACCACTATGGACTTCTCATTCTCCAGCTTTTTTTCCTTGTAAGTCTTTGGCCAGATTCTCATTTCCTTCTAGTTGTTTTCATTGTGTTCCTAGGCTGTGATCATAACAGTTGCCACTGATGGTTTTTGACAAATGACTGAGGGAAAAGTGTGTTTAACAGTGAGCAGGTTTAATTTGGTCAAATAAAGGCAAATCTTGTGAGCAGAGCTTCCTTGGGAACTGTCAGACAAATCTAATAATGGCAGTTCTATGGGAAAGGGCTTTGAGGGAACTCAAACTTATTCCACTGACTCCTGTGTGGATGGTTTTCACTGTGATTGTAGGGCTTAGTTTCCAAGCCTTCTGTGGAGCTGGTGAGAGGGGAAGTGGGATGGAGCATGATAAAACATCACAGAGCTCACTGTTCTGAGATTCAGCTGTGTGTCTTGAATAAACACTCCTTGGATTGTTCCAAGCCTTTGGTTAATACTTAGAGTTCTGAGAATGTTGATTTTTGACAATGTTTGCAGATGTTCTCATTGCTTTTATCAGTGAATGAGTTTTCATAGGTCCTTACTCTACCATTATGGAAGTGATCACTCTGTTGACTGATTTTTGACAAATATATTCACCTGTGTAATTCAAACCTCTAATAACATGTAGAACATTACATGAACCTAGAAAATTTGTTCATCACTCAGACATTATTATAATCATTGCTTTAGAAGTTAAATTTGGGGTGCCTAGGTGACTTGGTTGAGTGCCAACTTCAGCTCAGGTCATGATCTAGCAGTTTGTATGTTTGAGTCTTGCATCATGCTTTTTGCTGACAGCTCAGAGCCTGGGTGAAGCCTGCTTCAGATTCTGAGTCTTCTTGCCCCTGCTGGTGCTCTGTCTCTCAAAAATAAATAAACATTAAAAAAAAAAAAAGAGGGGCACCTGGGTGGCTCAGTTGGTTAAGTGCTTGACTTCGGCTCAGGTCATGATCTCATGGTTCTTGAGTGTAAGCCCCTCATAGGACTCTCAGCTGTCAGTGTAGAGATCTCTTCGGATCATCTTTCTCTCTCTCTCTCCCTCTCCTGTTAGTGCTCCATCTCTCGCTGCCTGCCCCCCACTAGTGCATGTGCTTTCTCATAAAAAAAAGTTTTAAAAAAATATTTTTAACAAAGAAGTTAAATTAGATACCTAGAACATTATTTATGGATGGTCATAATCCAGATGTGGGTTGGATCAGCACTACCTCTTGTACTTTAAACTTGCTCAGCAACTGAAAGGTCCTCAATTTAGGGAGCCTTTTTTTTCTTTTTTTTAAATAGTATGTCACGTAGCTCACTTCCCATGCCATGTTTTAGGTTGTAGAAATAGACCCTCAACAGAATTTTCCCTAATCTTCCTTAAGAAAAAGTTCCTTTGTCTTAAGTATTTTTCTGCAAATTTAGATGAACTTTCATTTACTTTGTGATATTTATGTAATTTGAAATCAGAGAATGATTAACCTTTAGGCATCCTACTTTACTTGGGTTATTTTCATTGTGTTGCACAGATTTATTCCAGAAGCTGTAATAGGGATCTGTGCCCATTTATCAGTTTTATTGGAGGTAAAGTTTTCATTATTTTGGGGTTATTCCCTTAGATTCAAGGCAGATATAAATATATGTATGTAGTCACTCTACCCTATCTCCTGGCAACCACTTATATTATTTTAATTTCTTTTACTAATTTTATTCTTTCTTGTTCCTTTTTGTTGTTTTCATCACTTTTTGTGATTTGTTTCCTTGCAGATTTTGTTTCTTCTAATAAATTCAGTAGTGTTTCAAAAAATATAACAGTGTCCTTTTACACTGTATCAAGAAAATGAATGAGATGTTTTTTAGAATTCTTTTGGACTGTGATATATTATTCCTGAGGGAGGTAACTTTCTAAATTCTCTAGAGGACTGCTTCTTTAATGCAAAATTTTTTGTAGGGTCTTAGTTTATTTTTCTCTATTACTTCATGAAGGGATATTTAAAAAGCCCTTGAGTATGGGTAAAGGAAATTTTCTGGACTTACTTACACAAGTCTGGAATCTAGATGTTCTTTTAAAAAAATTTTTTTTTTTATGTTTTGTATTTGAGAGAGCAAGCGAGCAGGGGAGGAGCAGAGAGAGAGAGAGAGACAGACAGACAGACAGAGAGAGAGAGACACAGAATCCAAGACAGGCTCCAGGCTCTGAACTGTCAGCACAGAGCCCAATGCAGGGCTCAAACCCAGGAGCAGTGAGATCTTGACCTGTGCTGAAATCGAATGCTTTACCGAGTGAGCCCCAGGTGCTCCAGGTCAGTTGTATTCTTAACCTTATTTGCTATGATGGGGTTTTGCCTAGTTAGATTTGCATATGGTTTGGGTTGAAAAGTAGACTTATTTCCTGGTGATTGTGTCCATTTACTGTCAGTGACTAGAATTCCTTAGTTTTGAATCAGTATCTCTGAGCTCCTTTCTCTTTAATCTTTTGTATACTTCCCATATATATTTTAAGATAGTATTGGGTGATTTTCAGTTTGTTTCCTAGAAGCATTGCCATAGTAATTAAAGTTTTAGAACTCATTTACTTTTGGGTAGGGGGGCTTGATCTCCAACCCTGGAATCATAACCTGAGCCAATATCAAGAGTCAGTTACCTAACCAAATGAACCACCCAGGTGCCCCTACTTTTTATTTTTCTTGATATATATTAGGTTAATAGAATTTGATTAATTATAGTTTTTGGTTTAGAACAATTTATCAATTCAGGCATTGTATTTTTAAGGTTTATTTATTGAAAAATTTAATAAGCCAAATAACCAGAATTTACCACCCAAACCAATAAGTAGCACAGTTTTATAACTTACATCTTTGGGGTCCTCCCTTGTTCTGTTTCTCCCTATCAAAGTTAACTATCTTGAATTGTTTTTCCTTTTTTTTTTTTTAAAAAGTTTTTAAATGTTTATTTTTGAGAGACAGCAGGGGAGGGTCAGAGAGAGGGGGAGAATTCGAAGCAGGCTCCAGGCTCTGAGCTGTTAGCACAGAGCCCGACACAGGGCTTGAACCCACGAATCATGAGATCATGACCTGAGCTAAAGCTGGTTGCTTAACTCACTGAACCACTCAGGTGCCCCTTGAATTGTTTTTCTTATTTCCTTATATTTTAAGTGTTTTTATTTTGTTTTTTATTTAAAAAATGTTTTTAACATTTAATTAGTTTTGAGACAGAGACAGAGCGTGAGCAGGAGAGGGACAGGGTGGAGGGGGAAGAGAGAATTGGAAGCAGGCTCCAAGCTTGAGCTGTTAGCACAGAGCCTGGAGTGCGGCTCAAACCCACAAATTGTTTGATCATGATCTGAGCTGAAGTTGGATGCTTAACTGGCTGAGCCACCCAGGTGCCCCTCATTATTTATTTATTTATTTTTAATGTTTTTTTATTTTGAGGTGGGGAAGGGACAAAGAGAAGGAAAGAGAGTCTCAAGCAGGCTTTGCCTTGTGCAACACAGGGCTTGATCTCACAAATGAAACTGTAAGCTCATGATCTGAGTCGATATTAACCAACTGAGATGCTTAACCAACTGAGCCATCCAGGTGCCCCCTTATTTCCTTATTTGTAAAAAATCTAACTTTGCTTGTTTTTTGATGCTACGAAGGATAGTCATACTATATGTTGTTCTATAAGGGACTTGTATCTTCACTTAATATTAGCTTACTAAGATTTCATTTTTTGTGAGGGTCTATAGTTTTTTCTTTTTCATAACTGTGTAATAGTCTTTAGTGTATACTTAAAATTGCACTGTATTTATCCAGTCTCCAGTCAGTGGGCCTATGGCTCCCCCTGCCACATTTAGCATTATGAGCATTAGTGTCTTACTTATAAGTGTTTATGTGTATGTGTAATGTTGTATATGTTTGCTAGTCCAAATCTACATAAGTTCTTAGATACTGAGAAGGGAATTTGTGGGTTATAAAGATAAAAGTTCCAGTGCACAAGGTAGTAAATTGTTTTCTGGAGTGATTGTGTTTATTTAAACTTCATCACTTATATAAATTTGAGGGGTTTTTATTGTTTGTTTTTGGTTTTGGTTTTTTGGAAGTTTGAGTTTTGAAACTCACATAGGAAGCCATTTGAGGCTGTTAGGTTTTTGGTGGGAGGAATTTTTTTTCCTATTGCTTTGATTTTTTAAATATAGTTATAAGAATATTTAGGCTATTATTGACTTAGTTTTGATAGTTACATTTTACTTACTGATAGTAATTAGTCTGTTTCTTTAATTTTCAAGTTTATTAATATATAGTTATTGGTAATGTTTTCAAAGAAATAATGTGTACTTTGATAAGTTAAAAAAATTTTTTTCAATGTCTTTGATTTCTGCTCTTTATTTATGTCCTTCTTGCTTTTTTGTTTTTTCCCGCTGGTATTTTGAGGTGTGGAATCTTAGATGATTGAGACTTTTCTAAGATGATTATTTTGTGCTATAAATTTTATTTTAAGAACTTTCACTACATCCCACAAGCGTTGATAATGTTATCTATTCATTTTCCCATAATTTGGTGTATTTTTTATTTCCTTTGCATCTTGATCTTTGATTCATAGATTGTTTTAGGAATGTGTTGTTGAATTTCCATGTCCTTAAAATAATTAAACTCTTTCTATGATGTCTAGTTTGATTTTATTATGGTCAGAGGAAATACTCTATATATGCTGTATTTAGATTTGTTGAAATTTGTTTTGTGCTCCAGAGTATGATCTATTTTGGGGAATTTTCTGTGTCCTTGAAAAGAATATGTATTCTGCTATTGTTGGGAGGAGTGTTATGTAAATGTCAGTTTGATTCTATTCATTGATGGTATTGTTTAGTTCTTTTATATCTTTGCTGGTTTTTATATCCTTGCTGGTATATGGTTTTATGCCCTTGTTGGAATATTCAAAGCCCACACTTATTTGCAGGTGTGTTTCTTTTTCACTTTTTAATTTTTGCTTTATGTATTTTGAACTTGTGTTATTTTGTGTATACACAGTTAGAATTGTTACACATTCCTGGTAAGTGGATCCTCGTATCATTATGTAATGCTACTCTGTCCCTGATAATTTTCTTGGTCTGAACCATATTTCATGTGATATTCTTTAGCTTTCTTTTCATTCATGTTTTCCTGGTATGTGTTTTCTTATCCGTTTTATTTTAACCTACCTTATCATTATATTTGAAGTGAAATTCCTATAGACAGTATATAGTTGGATCATTTTTTTATTCACTCTGCCCATTTTTAGTGTATTTGTATTGTCATATTTACTGTAGTTTTTGATAAATATGTTAGAACTGAAGAAATGTCATGTCTTTTCTATTTTATTTTTCTGGCCTTTTTAAGGGTTATTTGACATTTTATTACTATTCTGTATTTTGCTATTTTTATAAAATGATTTTGACTATATTTTTGGTTAATTTCTTTTTTTAGTGATTATTCTGGGGAATACTGTATACATGCATAACACTAGATTGTACTAGTAAGGATATTTTACCACTTGAAGTGAATTGTAGAAATTTTACCAAATTATTTTTGAGTCCCCTCACTCTCTCCCATTTATAGTTTATTTTCTTAAGTTTTACCTCTATATACATTGAGAACCATATTAAATAGTGTTATTTTGATTTCAGCAGTCTAATATAATTTTAAAACTCAAGAGGAGGGCGCCTGGGTAGCTCAGTTGGTTGGGCATCCAGCTTCGACTCAGGTCATGATCTTACAGTTCTTGAGTTTGAGCTCTTTAGGCTCTGTGCTGACAGCTCAGAGTCTGGAGCCTGCTTCTGATTGTGTCTCACTCTCCCTGTGTCCCTTCTCTGCTCACGCTTGTGGTCTGTTTGTCTGCCTCTCTCTCAAAATTAAACATTAAAAAAAAATCAATTAAAAAAAAACCTTAGGAGGAGGAGAGTGGCCTATTTTCTTTACACATGTATTTGTTTCATTGCTTTTTTTTTTTTAATTGCTTCATTCCCTGGTCATACTCTTTATCAACTTTGATGTTACTCTAGCTACTCTGGCTTTCTTTATGTTTCTGTTAATATGGTAACTTTTTCCCCAACTTTTTAACCTATTTTCACTTTATAGAGTCTCCAGGAAAAAAAAAAAGTTGCTTTAAGGTAGCATATAGTTGTGTCTTAACATTTCACAATCTCTGCCTTTTAATTGAGGTTTTAGACCAGTCACATTACTGTGATTATTGGTATGTTTTGATTTAAACTCACATGTCTTTGTTATTTATTTTTTTATTGTTTTTTTTGTTCCTGTTTTTCTTTTGTCTTCTGCCTTATTTTAAAATGAGTATTTTGTGTGTGTCTGTGTAATTCTATTTTATTTACTTTGTTGGCTTATTATTTGTTAATCTGTTCTATTGATAATTTTAGGATTCAAAGTATGTATCTTTATCACAGTCTACATCAAGTAATAATACACTACTTTATTTACAGTATTAGTACATCACAGCAGGAATACCTATGCCATTTACTATCTTAACATTTTTTAAGTGTTTATTATTTTGAGAGAGAGAGGGATATATATATATAGAGAGAGTGTGTGTGAGCAGGGAGAGGCAGAGAGAGGGAGGGAGACACAGAATCCGAAGCAGGCTCCAGGCTCTGATCTGTCAGCATAGAGCCCAACATGGGGCTCAAATTTGTGGACCACAACATTACTTGAGCTGAAGTTGGATGTTTAACCAGCTGAGCTACCCACGTGCCCCCATGCCATTTACTCACTTGATCTTTTGTTTTTACAAATTTTCTATTGGTCTGTATTAAATATTGAACTGTATTCTGGTAATTTTCTTTTATTTTTATTTTTTAAAGTTTATTTGTTTTGAGAGAGAGAGAGAGAACATGCATCTGTGGGAAGGAGCAGAGAGGGAGGGAGAGAATCCCAGGCAGGCTCTGTGCTTTCAGCACAGCACCTGAAGTGGTGTTCCGTCAATGAACTGTGAGATCATGACCAGGAGCCGTATGCTTAACTGACTAAGCCTTTCAGGTGCCCCTGGTTATTTTCCTTTAAACAAGAGTCTTTCCCTCTACTTAATTCATACATTCATCACCTTACATATTTCTTTCTTTTTCTTTTAAAATAAGGCAGAAGAAAAAAAAACAGAACAAAAAAAACCCATAAAGAAAAAAATAACAAAAATGGTTAAGTTTAAATCAAAACATACCGAAATGACAGTAATGTAATTGGTCTAAAACCTCAATTAAAAGACAGAGAAGAGCTTTTTTTTCCCCCTTTAGTCATTTTATTTTATTTTTTTTTTTAATGTGAGAAGAGCATTTTTAAATTTTACTCTCTTAGCAGATTTCAGTTATGCACACAATAGTGTGATAGTGATTAGATCTTCAGACCTTAGTTTCCTTATAGTTAAAAATTTGAATTACTTTACAATCTCTCCCTGTGTTCTGTAGTCCCCAGTTTTTGTTAGACATTATTTGTAGCCTTTTTCATTTTTTCCTCTTTCTAGAACTACACTTGTAGTATAGTGAAGTAGTTTCCTATCGTCTCCCTCATGTCTTTTATACCTACTTTGATATTTTCTGTTCCTTTTCTTTCTTTATTTCTTATGGATAAGTTCTTCGAATATTATCTTTGTGTTCTCTAACTATGACATATCTGATCTTTAGCTTTTCCACTGAGTGTAATAGAGGTTTTAGCCTCATCCCCAGTTCTGTTTATATCTGATATTGGAAAATGGTGTCCCTCGAGACCTTGCCTATATTTTGTGAAACCAGGGATGCTTACTCTCCAGAGTGTTGTTATGGTACCATAAGAGGTTATTTTGTCATGTTACTAGAAAATAAGGATGTCTTTGCTATAATTCCCATTATTCAGAGAATATTCTTATAAGTTGAGAAACAGTAAACAATATTGAAGAGACAGTTCTAGGGGAAGTAGGATATATATGGATACAGATACTTATTTAGTCTTGTTTACTAACAGAGTTTATGATTTAGTAGGATGGGCCCAAGAAGGTTCATTTCTTGAGTTTCCAGGTGTTGCTGATATAGCTGATCTGAGGAATACATTTTGAGAACCACTGACTATATCTCGACTTCGGACTCCAATTTTTTTTACCTTGAATAGGGGTGTTGTCTAGCTTGGAGATCATTTTACTAACACTTAATAAAAGTGCTTTAACAATTTCCTTTGGCATCTAAGTAGCTTGTTTAAGATCACTGCATTAATGTTTTATTTTAGTGATCATTCAGGATATGTTCGTCCAGTACCAGTGCCACGCAGTTTAAATAGTGATATTTCCTATTTTGGTGTTGGAGGCAAGCAGGCTGTTTTCTTTGTTGGACAATCAGCCAGAGTAAGTAAAAAGATTTCTCTTAAATGAGAGTTGGTTAAAAATACTTTGAGGTTGATTCTTTGTAAATATATTAATTAGTTTAACTTTTAGGAATATTTAAAGTAGTCTTTAATATTTAATAGATGATAAGCAAACCTGCGGATTCCCAAGATGTTCATGAACTTGTGCTTTCAAAAGAAGATTTTGAGAAGAAGGAGAAGAATAAAGAGGCAATATATAGTGGATATATTAGAAACAGAAAGGTATGATGCATTTTACTCATTATTTATGAAGTTGTTACATTGGACAGATGATAAGAACATTTTTTCAATTTCTAGCTAAGATACTTAGCTGTTGCTTTAAAAACTTGAAGGTATGGAATTTTCAAATTCCATTACTTAATTTTCATTCTTTTTCCTTTTGGCTTGTGAATAGCAAAAGTGACCATTCACATGCTTTCTCAGACTGGAAATCTTCAAGGCAACTAGTTGTCTCATGAAGCTGAGTAAACTTCCTTGGAAATTGATCATATGATTATAAACTTTTTTGCTTACACTGAAATTGATTTTTTAAATATTTTTTTCTAGCAATTTCAAAATTAGAGTAGAAAATAGTTACAGTATAGGATAACTGGTGTTTAGGAAATTGGAGCTCCAGAGAAATAAATGAGTGATTTATTTTTATTAGAAATTTGCACTCATATACTAATTTTAATGAGCAGAATATTAATGAATTTGAGTCTTGGTGCTGAATACATAGTATTTATTGTATTACTCAACTTTTCTCCAGTTGAAACATTTTAGAATTGTTTTAAAATCTTTATTTTAAAGTAATTTTGAGCTTCTTAAATTCTTTTCTTATTCTAAAACAAGTTATAAAAAATTTACAGGAAAATATAAATAAAAATTACCTCAAATTTCAAGAAAAATAAATCTAGTTGAATTTCTAATCTAACTTTTAAATTTTATTATATGGCTACAGGTTTGTTGTCTTTTTTGCTTTTTAGTATTTTTAAATTTTAATTCCAGTGTTATACAGTGTTGTATATTAGTTTCATGTGTACAATATAGTGATTCAACAATTCCATATATTACTCATTGCTCATCAAGATAAGAGTACACTTACTTGAAACTAATATAACACTGTATGTTAATAACACGAATTAAAAATAAAAACCTTATTGGCATCTTGAATTGGGGAAGTATACTCTTAATCTCCTACATATATTTACTTTTTTAATATATATTTACATTTTTGAGCCCACATTTAAAAAATATTTTTAGTATTTCTTCATTTTGTAAAAATATTTTGGTGCATACACTCTTTTATTAATATTATCTTTTTAATGTTTATTCATTTTGAGAGAGAGAAAGAGACAGTGTGTGAGTGGAAGGGGGGGGCAGAGAGAGAGGTAGGCTCCAGGCTCGAAGCTGTCAGCACAGAGCCTGATGCGAGGTTCAAACCCAGGAACTGTGAGATCATGACTTGAGCCAAAGTTGGATGCTTAACCCACTGAACCACTTAGGCGCCCTAGTACACACCCATTTTTAATACCTTCACAGTGTTTTGTCTGAATGTATTATAATTGAAATATTCTGTTGAGCATTTACTGTATTTAAAAGATTTTATTATAAGTACACTACCATGAATGTCTTTGCATAACATTTTGCCCAAAGTAGTTCTTTATTCATACAGATTATTAGAATTTTAATAGCTGTGACAGCGAATTTAAACTTTTTAAATGTTCATGGTGTGTATTACAAAATCACTTTTCTTAAAGGTTCAACCCACATCAAATACACTCCCCAAAACAGTATGTAGAAGTGCCTATCTGATAATTTCCTTATTTTTAAGAAGTGCAGTGGAGGGGAAGGCAGCAAAATGCTGGCAATTTGACAGGTGAAAATAATACCTTTATTTATGGGCTGAATTGTTTTTAATACTTAACAAGCCACTTTTATTTTCTGTATAACATTTCCCTTGTCTAGGAAATTTCATTTTGCTCATCCCACTTTTTCTCTTTTTAAATTTGTTGCATTTGTTATATACAATTTATATCTTATTTCATCTTATCTTTGTCATCTTATGTTACCATCACAAAGCTCTGTAAAGTATATTTGTGGAAATATTATTTGCAATGTTAAAATTGGTGAAAAATAGGAGTTCCGAATATAAGTGATATAGGTATGATAAAGCTTAGATAGAACTAATGTCTCTTGGGTCATTATTTCTGCCCTTTTTCCTGTGATTTGTGCTTAATTTGTCCCAACATAGGTTTCATGAGTACTAGGAGGCCCTTGGTCCTTTTCATTTTCTGGAAAATCTTTTCCATCCTACTTTTTGGCTTCTCCAACTCTTATACACATTTATTAAAATATGTATATATTTGGTGGCTCTTGAGCTACATCCAGGAGTCTTGCTTTTTCTAGGGGGCAATCTATATGCCACTTAAGTCCAACAGTTCTTAAATCTTTGTCAAGACTTTTCTCTTAAGATTGAGACATTGAGTCAGGCTGGGCTCCATTGAGGAAACAAATCATTCTAGGCACTTCAAACAGAAAAGGATTTAATAAAAGGAATTTGATGTTTGCATGAGTTTTGGAAGGCTAGGAATGGGCTCTTGGCTGAGCCTCATAGGAAGATACTGGGATACCCTGAAGTGACCTCCAAGCGGTGCTGTAACATCTTCTGTAATCATGTAGCTGAAGAACCACCCCTGGATCTGGAATTTAGAAACACTCTGCCTTATCTGTGATCCAAATGTTGGAAAGATGTTGCTGCCACAATTGCTCCAGCACCAAAACACAGACCTTCTGGCTCTTACCGTGCTGTATCGGTGCTAACACTTAAAGCCAGAACTTGGATATTGGTCTTTCATTACCTTGCATGATAAAAGAAAACATTCAAGAATCTCAGGAAATGGCCTTTGAGTTATTTTCCTCTTATAAATTTTTGGCTATTATATCTAATTGGTGAAACATAATTTGCATCCACAACCTAAAATGTAAGGGAGTCTGAAAAGTAGACTTTTGGTTTTCCATTCTCTACAGCCCAAGAAGGGACAACAAAAAATGGGATGAATCAGTGCTGAATACCATCTGATCATATCTGGCACGCTCATTTCCAATTTCAGTTAGATGTCCTTCCTAGATGTTCCATAAAGAACTTACTTTTGGTACCTCTGAAATCAGATTATCATCTACATCTTTCCTTATTCTTTCTTTTCCCCCAACTACCTTTTTCACTTAACAGTATCGCTGGGCTAAAGTAGTTAGTAATTGTGTAATCCTTGTTAATCATTCGCCATTCAGTTCTGACTTAAAATAGTTTTTCATCTACCCTCTTTTCCATCCATTTTCACTGCTTTGTTCAGCCTTTCCAGCCTTATTTTTCATCATATATTTAAGATATACTTCAGACTACCTTGTTTGCCTTATACTCTCAA
This sequence comes from Suricata suricatta, assembly GCF_006229205.1. NCBI lineage: Eukaryota > Metazoa > Chordata > Mammalia > Carnivora > Herpestidae > Suricata > Suricata suricatta. Next base: position 51,264,421 of record NC_043713.1, read on the forward strand.
ATCCTTCATGTTCTCATTGGGCTGGAATGTTCTAATGTTTTGCTGGGAAAATGTCACCCTCTTTTTAATTCTGTGTCTCATGGTTCATATCTTTACTTACTTATTTATTTGTTTATTTACTTATTTATTTATTGTAATAATTTGTTTCTCATCTGTCAGTTGGAATTTGTAGGGAGGAAGGGCACTGTCTTATTTAACTGTCTTCCCCGTACCCTGTTGAGTCATAGGTCTTAGAAGGTGCTTGATAAATAATTTGGTAATGAACCTGCATCATTAGTAAACCCAAACTAATCCACTAAGCTCTCGAAGTGTATAAAGTGTTATTTGTATACTGTATATTGTAGCTGTAATATTAGTGAGTTAGCGTGTCACGATGCATGAGAATGGTTTTGGAGGGTTGGTTGGTTTGAATGTTTAGTTGAGAGAGAGAGAGAGACAGAGAGAGACAGAGACAGACAGAGGGAGCGTGCACACAAGTGACCAAGTGGAGGAGGGGCAGAGAGGGAAAGAAGCAGGTTCCGCATTCACCAAGGAGCCTGATCTCAAACTGTGAGATCATGACCTGAGTTGAAACCAAGACTCGGATGCTTAACAAAATCTGGGCCACTCAGGCACCCTTTTAAAGAAAGTTTGGTAGTAATATCTGCTTATTAAAAGGAAAAAAATCAGTTTCCTAGATAAAATAGTTCAGTGTGTATCTTTATGAGCTTTTATGTATATAGCAACATACACAGTTTATGTATACTCATGTATGTAATTTTAACACATATAGACTAAAATTGAGACATTTATAATTCTTATCTTCAAACACTCCCAATTCTTTCCCCCTCCCCACTTTCCTTCTGATACTCTCTGAAACTGGACTGGGGCACAGGATGATTTTACTCCCTTTTAAACACAGTGCCTTTGGGCTAAGCCAGCTGGGTTCGGGCTGCATCCCAGTTTCCTTGAACATGGAGAGCTGGGCATTTGTCCTGACCAATTTAAGTGGTAGGTATCCCAAGCAAGGATTCATTCCACCCTAGGGTCAGTGTCCTCAGTTTTTTTCAGCATTTTAAAACTTAGTATTTGTTTGTTTGTTTGTTTGTTTGACCTTTTCTTTTATGATTCTATATTTGGTTTATCATTGTGGTATAGGGTATTCCTGTGTGTATGCCAGTTTAGCAATCTATGTTAAAGCTATCCTGTTCTCACAGCATTGTCACATATTCAGCTGATTCGTATTGGGCCATTTTCCTTCAAAAGTTTTTTGAAGCCTGTTTATGAAACTATACATGTGAATTATATTAAAAGTCAATGTAAATGTTATTTGTTTATTATAATTAAGTGTATCTAATCTGTTATATTTATATTCACTCTCCTAGCCATCTGATTCTGTTCACATTACAAGTGATGATGAAAGATTTCTACATCATCTTATCTTAGAGGAGAAAGAAAAAGACAGCTTTACTGCTGTGGTTATCACAGGAGTACAACCAGAACACATACAGTACTTGAAAAATTATTTTCTTCTTTGGACAAGACAGTTAGCGTAAGTAATTATTTGATTCAGGACATGTTACTACCTTTTTAAGACAGAAAATATTACAGATACATCAAAAGCCTCTTTGGCTTTGTGCTTTGCTTCTGTCTCATTTTCTTCTCTTCAGTACATTAACCAGTACTCTGATATTGGCATTAAAACAGTTCTCTATTCTGTAAATAATTATTGATCACTTAAAGTATGTTGGTCATTATTTGACGGACAGGCTTTTGAGACCTGTGATAAAATTTAAAGTAAACTCAGGAATTTGTCAAACTCAGCACTATGACTTTCATATTCCCTTTTTGTGTTTCTTCTCTATAGCACCTATCATAATCTTCCATACCATGTATTTTTTTTTGTTATTACTTCACCATTGGAATCTTTTTTATGCACTACTATATTCCTAGTGTTTCCTGTTAAGTAATAGATGCTCAAGTGAATGTTTATCAAATGAAAGCATGAAGTCTATTAAAATAAAAATACACAAATTGACCTATGTGATATACTAATAATACTGAAAATAGATTGTTATATATCTATTCCAGGAAAACTATTAGGGCATATGACGTATTCCATTAGACCAAATCATCAGAATATTTAATTGTTCTTAGTTTTTTCACTATAGTTACATAGTAAGGACCATTTACTGGATTATTTCCATAATTTGCATTAGTCTGAATTAGTGCATATGGCAAAAATGGGTATAAATGCACAAATTGACATTTGTTAAAAAGTATTTTTTCATATTTGTCCAAAAGACTAGTTTATGTACTTAATTTGCGATTTTTTATTTTGAAGAGAGATGCATACAGTTACAAATTTTTTTTTTAAATACTTTTAATGTTTTATTCTGTTTTGAGAGAGACAGAGCATGATCAGGGGAGGGGCAGAGAGAGGGAGACACAGAATCCGAAGCAGGCTCCAGTCTCTGAGCTGTCAATGCAGAGCCCAACATGGAGCTCGAACCCACATACTGCAGGATCATGACCTGAGCCAAAGTTGGATGTCCAACCAACTGAGCCACTTGGGTGCCCCTAAAATCTTTCCTTTTATGGGAAAATTATTTTAGAAGTCCTTTTTTCTTGCTGCGTATTGATGTTTATTGACTCTGTAACCTAAGAATTTTAAATAGGACTTTGGAATTTTTATTCTTGAAGTACATATTTCATTAGCTATTTTGTAATAATTTCTTTTAACCAAAGGAACTCAGGACACAGAACACATAATTAGAATATAATCGTGCTCTAACAAAGAATAATCTATTACTTTAACCATCTTGAAATTCTTTTAAGCTATTTATAGCACTTTTTAATGTATTGCTGTAAATTTACTGCTGATTACAGTAACACTTTTGTTATGCCTGAGGAAAGATCTGAGATTTTCAGTGATTTCCTTTTATCTCAGTATTTTAAAGAGTAGCTAGGATAATTTTTACAAATAAAAGGAAGGAATATTGCAAATACTTGTTTGAAGAGTAAATTATAATGTAGTACTGTTTAGCCCTAAATAATCTCACCAAAACCTTAAAACTTAAAATAGCAAAGAGTTCTGAATTTATTTTTAAAGGGATTATGTTGAGTTCATTAGTTTTGTTTTAGGACTGTTGGGGGAGATTGTTTCAATGCTGTAAAAGATGAGAGAAGAGAGTTGTAGAATAACATTCTTATATTGAGATAATTTAAAAATATCCAATCCTATGTACTCCCTGATATTTAAGTCCTTTCTAGAACATTCCTGACAAGTAGTATTACAGTCTCTTACCTTCTAGTTCTCATACTGTATTTCTTAGAGGTTTAATTTATGTGGGCTTTTGATGTTAGAAAGGCTTGGATTGTAGCCCACCTCTCTTGAACTCTAGTTCTGTAACCTTAGGTAAATTATATAAACTCCTTATACTCCAGTTTCTTTATCTATAACATGAGGTAACAATACCTGCATTTCAAATTGTTTTTACCATTAAATGATACACTGTATTTATGAAAGCTTAGTATAGTGCTTGGCTGGCACCACCTAATAGATACTGCCAAATAGTAGTTACAGATTTTTTTTGTAGCTTATTATATGAACTGTAATTTTATGAATTGAATTGAATTAAAAGTGTAAAGTTATATTTCTATATTTTAGGCATATTTATCATTACTATATTCATGGCCCAAAAGGAAATGAAAAGCGTACTTCAAAAGAAGTTGGACCTTTCAGCAATATTGATATTGAAGTAAGATAAAATTGTTTCTTAAACTATTACAAGTTATTAGGTATCTGTTCCAGTTCCAAATGACTGTGGATAAGAAAAATCAGTCAGTAGACAACCCTTTTCTCCTTGTCTTTTACCAAAGTACTTTGGCAATTTAATATTTAAGGAAAGAGATCATTACTAGATACATGTAGTTTTTGAACTTTTATTGTGGTATTTGCTTTTTCTCCTGTCTTCTTCAGAGATATGAGTTGTTGCTGAACATCAGCTCTCAAAGTGGGGAGGAAAAGGGATATAAATGTTTCTCTTTGTTCATTAAAGTGTTATGATGATGAAGTAAGATTTAGAAGTATAGAACATTTCAATATTGGGTCCTCAATATCCTTGCCCACACCTTGGAAAGAATTTCACATACGTCATTGTCTCATTTCTTACCTCTAGCAAGAAACCTTAAATGTACTCCTTAGTTAATTGTTCTTCAGTTCTGCTTTGCTTACATTATATTTTTTTAAAGTAGTATATTGTGTTCCTTATAGAGATGCTTCTTACGGTTATTTAATCCATATGTAAATATATATATTTAGTTAAGCTATATGATTACTTGTTTAAATGCAAGTTCTTGCCTATTCTGTTGTTGGATCATAGTTGAGAACAAAAGTGAAGTCACCATAGAATTTAATTATTTTCGTTTTATTTTTATTTTAGATTTCTATGTTTGAAAAGGGGAAGGCACCTAAGATTGTCAACCTAAGGGAAATAGAAGATGACATGCAGACGTTGTATATAAACACAGCAGCTGATAGTTTTGAGTTCAAGGCTCATGTTGAAGGAGATGGTGTAGTGGAAGGGATTATTCGATATCACCCTTTCTTATATGATAGAGAAACTTACCCCGATGATCCATGCTTTCCATCAAGTATGTTAATCTGTTATCTTAGATATGAAATGTGAAGTTGTGATTTAGAATTTTTTTTAACAATTATTATTAGTTGGACTGTTAAGGCTAGATAAATATTAAAACTTTTTTCTTAAGCGTATCTTAAGTTGTTAGGTATTTATAATTTTTATAATCCTTGATTTTTGTGTATATTCACTTCCGGATAAGTAAGGCCCTGGCTTTAAGGAATATTACATATTCTTTTCTCATGAATTTTTTAGTGAACTTTTAGCAATGTACTGAATACTAATCCTTTATATATTGTCTTCTCATTGTCTTTGTCAGTATTTATAAAGAAGTTTTAAGCTTATCATAGTTATGTCAGTTTTTTTTTTAATGCTTTCTGATTTTGTCTTCCTGTGGAAAAGCCTTCTTATATTTCCAGATTATGAAAAGATCCTGTAGTTTTGTTTTAAATCATTTTATGTTTAGATATTTAATGCACTTATAATCTTTTTTTGTGCATACAGTGAGGTAGGGCTTTGCCTTAATATTTTCCATGTGAGTATTTGATTTTATAACATCAGTTACTGGGAGTTCCAGTAAGTACAGAGATTTGAATTCTTTATATAAGTTATTGATCTGTTTTATATTTATATACATGAGTAATGATACTCTTGTAGCTTCATATTGTGTATTGATATCTGCGGGTTAGGAAATTCACCATTCTTTTTTGAAAAAATTCTTAATCTTTTGCTCTTCTGGGTAAACTTTGGAATCACTTTGTACATTCACTCAGGTAAAAAATTCTGGTGAAGTTACTGAGATTGCATTGAATACATAGATTAACAATATTAAACTTTCTCATTCAGAATACTTTTTAGTCTTGTGGGTTCTGGAACCAGATTTCCTAATTTAAGTCCCATCTTTGCCACTTTCTATTGTGTAAACTTTGACAAACTACTCCTTATCTCTGTTTCTTTATCTGTGAAATGGGAGGTAGTCTCTTTCCTTGTAGAATTGTAAATTGTTGTAAATTTTAGATTAGCTACTGCAAATCCTTAGGAGAGTGTCCAGCATTATTTAGTAAGTGTGGCTCTATCTTCCTCAATGTAGCTGAACCCTTTTTAATTTGACATCTGTCATTTTTGTATGCTATAGACAAAAAGATAAAGTTCTTCAAATGCTATCTTAAAATCAGAATCAATAAGTTGAGTGATACAGAGGGATTCTCTAAGAGCAAAGTGATTTGGTTTGATTGAAGGGAAATTCTTTGTTGACAGTTTTTTGGGGAAAGAAGGGTTTATTGTGTATAGGTGCCTGAATGCCAAAATAACTAAGGTGTTACTCTATCAGGATCATAGTGTTTCATCCTAATTTGTTTAGATATATGAAAATGTATTGCTAAGAAGCATAAAATTGTTATAGACAATTGTGCTAATTATGCTTTTGATGCTTTGTAATATAATTCTAGCTATATCACCTGAATCTGATCTTTGAAAATTTAATAATTTATTAAAAGTAAAATTAAATTTAGTGTTGTTGATTGTTCAAACTAGGCAAAGTTGCTGCTACTAGATACTGTAGATTTCTTAGATGACTTTTATGTGAACATACTGGTTCTGACAGAATTGCGAAACTTATATTTGAGGTATAGGATTCCAGCTCCTGTGTTTGTAGGGACGAGGGATTCTGCTATAGGGCATAATCTCTTTGCATGTGTGACTCTTCTACACTATAAAGATTGAAGGCTTAGCAGTTAGTGTAGTATTCTTCACACAGATAGATAAGTAATATATGTAATTACATATTGATGTAAATAAGAACACCATTGGTAATGTGGAACAACTTCGGAAATCTGGCACACTCAGGTTGTCATTAAGTTTGATAGCAGTGTGAGACACCTTATGAGTTTTTGTTATAGTTTCTCTGAAACAACTTTAATATTTCACTTAAAGAAGGAGTTACTCAGTGGTGTAAGTTGCATAAACTCTATCAGCAATAAACATTTTGCTCTATTCCTGCATTTGCTTTAGAATTAAAAGATGAAGATGATGATGATGATTGTTTTATACTCGAAAAAGCAGCAAGAGGGAAAAGGCCTATTTTTGAATGTTTTTGGAATGGACGGTTAATACCCTATACATCAGTTGAAGAGTAAGTTTTCATTTTTTGCTGAAATTACATTGATTTATAAACCTAGTCTTTTACTAACAAATGTTTTTTGTTCTGTTCAAGCTTTGACTGGTGTACTCCTCCAAAGAAGAGAGGGCTTGCACCATTTGAATGTTACAATAGAATATCTGGTGCATTATTCACTAATGACAAATTCCAGGTCAGCACAAATAAACTTACTTTTATGGATCTTGAGCTAAAATTGAAAGATAAGAACACCCTTTTCACAAGGATTTTAAATGGACAGGTATGACTTTAAATACAAATTTTGAATATTTGCTTATGTTCTATTTTAAGAAAAGTCAGGAATAGTATAGGCTTGTACTGATAATTTGCATGCTTTTTCTTTTTATTAGATCAAAAGAATATATATAAATTCTTGAGCATTTACTGAAAAATTTCAAACTGATTAGGCTGTGTTTGGGTACAATTTATAGATCTTTATTTAGATCTTAATACCAAGACCTATGACAATGAATAGAAGCTACATATGCATGTCCATTTGATGAGAACATATAAAACAATATTTTATTCTATAAGTCAGTATAGAAATTGGACTTAATTTTCTTCAGTGATAAGATACTGATTTTCCAATTGCAAGTTAAAAACATTAAGGTTAAATTGTTGTCCCATTTTCATTTGGAAATGGTATATCACACTGTAAGGTATGTAGGAAGAAGTGAACTTATTTAACTTCATGTGTTGTCTTCTATGAAAGCATGTAATGTGGAGGGTTTTTCCCTACTAATTTCTTAAAGACAGGCATTAAACAGCGCTTCAGTATAAATCTTTCTATATTATCTCCCAACAGGGTAATGAATGGTAAACAACACATTTTCTTATTATTAGAGAACACTTAATTTTCATTTCATGTTTTAACCTTTTTGAATAGGTACTATATACACACACATATAATACATAAGTAAAAGGAAAAATGTGTTCAGTATAGTATTTCTCAACCTTTTTTTTTTTCATTATCCTCCTCATAAGGAGCTTTTTAGACATTTCCCTCCCTTATTACACCCCCAATGATATTTTAATACCATAGGTAAACTGTATATGTGTTTACTCTATATATGTATGTCTGTGCTTGATAAATGGAAAGAAATTTTTATCACCTTGTTGAGAATGTGCATGATTCACATTGAGGAGGTTTTTGCTTACCTTTCCCATAGCCAACTAATTCTTTTTCTCCTAGGCAGTCAGTGTTCATCAATTTTGGTGTATTCTAGGATTTATACCAGGGATATCAAAGATGATAGCAAAGTTTTTTCTCTTTAGTAATGCTTTTGTTAGAAATATAAATTTATATGGGAGAAAATGCCAACAGAATAGTTTAATTTTTTATTAGGTTTTCTGAGGGTGGGATATGTGGAAGAAAAAAAGGAATGAATAACAAGTGTCTGTGGTTATATATGTTGCTAGTAGCTATATTTCATAGAATATTAAAAATTGTTTTTTACAGGAACAGCGAATGAAAATTGATAGAGAATTTGCTTTATGGCTGAAGGATTGTCATGAGAAGTATGACAAACAAATAAAATTTACCTCTTTTAAAGGAATAATTACACGTCCTGATCTTCCTTCTAAAAAGCAGGGCCCCTGGGCAACATACTCAGCAATAGAATGGGATGGAAAAATATACAAAGCAGGACAGCTGGTAGGTTTAACTTATTTTTGAACTCAGTTTGAAAAGAAATTGTAATTAAGTTAGATATATTAGAATTTAACAGTGCATGTATTGACTCCTCAGGAACCAGGAAAGAATAAAGAGATCAAACTGATTTTAATTGCATAATTTAACATGATGTTTGTTAAAAAACTGTTTCCCAAAGGCTCTATTAGCAAGGCTTTTAATTTTTTTCTTTTACTAAACTTTACTCAAATGGAGAGTCTTAATTTTTTTAATGTGATATGAAGTAATGAGTGTTTTTGGGTTTTGTTTTTGTTTTTTTTTTTTTTTACTAAATTTTTATTGGCTATCTGCTGCCTGTAAGTTACTCTGCTTGTTGGTTGCATTATAGAGAGTGAAGAAATCTAGGAGAGAGGTCTCTTGTCCTTAGGGACATTATAGTCTAAAATTGGAAATAACCTAAATATAAATAACAATAGATAAGAGAACAAATGCTGTGAAAAGAGAGGATGAATACTGCTTTGGCAGTTTTGTGGGAGAGGAGAACATTTTCTGACTTTGGGCCTGGGAGAAGAGCACATCATGACATTCTTTGGGCAAAAAGTGGCATTTGTATGGACCTTGAAAGAGGTAGAAGTTGGATGTTTATGCAGATACCACAAATGTTGAAGGGTGTCCATTCACTTTGTAATGGGAGAGGAATCATCATATATTTAAAGCCTTGGAATTGGATGTGATCACCTAGAGAGATAGTGTGTGTAGTTAGAGCCTGGCTTTTCTAGCATATAGGGGGATTAGGATAAAAGGATGTGCTGGCAAAAGAAAATAAAAGGGTAAAGATAGTAGGAAACCCTGAAGTCAAGCAATAAGTTACAAGGAGGAAGTGATCACTTTGTTAAGTTCTTTGTGATGGTTGAGTAAGGTGCTTTCTCAGAGACCACAGTCTGAATGCAGACACCAACACAGGTAAGTACAGTGAAACAGCAAGTAGTAAAGTTGGGTTGTCTTGCAGTGTGTTGTGTGTGAAAGGAAATAATTTAGAAATGAGACTGAAAAAGTAGATTGTGTATAAACTCTTGTAGTCCCTGTCAGGAGTTTCTGAATTGAACTAATGAAAATTATCTTTAGATTTTTAAAGCCAAGTACAGAAAAGAGTACCCACAGGCAAGCTTTGAGCCAGTTTATTTGAAAGAAATAACTATTCAGAGTTTGTAATCACTGTTCATAGTCTGAAAGTAAGATTTTGTGGGGAAAAAAGGGTTTAAGGTACTTTGGCTTCATAATTGACTTTGAAGGAATTATGGACCTTTTAGGCATATGCATAGCTATCACATTTTTGTATGAAGAAGTCACTGTATCTTTACAAAAATATGTTAAGTGGGAAACTTATATAAGCAAGTATAAATGAAAACAACTTTATTAGAATTGTTTTTTTCAGTAATTTTTCTGATCCCGAGTTTTCCCTTTCAATGAAATAGTTCTATGATTATGAATATTAATCCTGTTTTAGTAAATACTAAAGGCGTTTTTCTAAAAACCAAATATTAGGTCAAGACAATCAAGACACTTCCTCTCTTTTATGGAAGCATAGTAAAGTTTTTTCTTTATGGTGATCATGATGGAGAAGTTTATGCCACAGGAGGAGAGGTTCAGATTGCAATGGTAAGATAGCAAGTAACAAAATATTTTTATTGGATGTCTGCTTATTTTTGTTTAATGCTGAAATAAAGATACAGTATTTTATATTTTGCTTGCATTTGGTTTTTCTGTTGGATACATTAGTGTTAGCATGAATTTTTTTGTTTCTTAATTGGTGTTTTCAGTAATCAGTAGAGCTTAGCATCTGTATCCCCAATGTTTAACATATGTATGTTATTTCTGGTTGTCAAAGTAATTTTGTAGAGTGCACATTTTGTCCAAGGCCCACAAACTAGTAAACATTGGATCCAGAATTCCTTCTCAAAGATGAATAACTCCAAAACAAGAGTGGGCTTATCCTTATACCAGCTTCTAGTTACTATTTGAATGGTATTTAATTATGCCTAAGGAGGTTACATGAAAAATAGTAACCTCCTTGTATTGTAGTATAATGTAATAATAGCTATTATGACATATTTAATTAGGATAAAATGTTTCTTTGGGAGAAACAAAGGTTTTCATTGTAGTCAAATTTGAATAATTTTTTTAAATGTTGATATAAATTATTCAGGAACCTCAAGCACTGTATGATGAAATAAAAACTGTGCCAATTGCAAAGCTCGATAGGACAGTTGCTGAGAAAGCTGTGAAAAAATATGTGGAAGATGAAATGGCAAGGTAATTCACATTTCAAAATGCAGGATAAGAGTAACAAAATAAAAAATGAATCCTAGTGCTTTTAATTATTCTTGAGTATGTTATGGACACATAATAGGGCATTTGTAGTCTTAGGTTTATTATTGTGATGAACTTGCTGTTAAAAAATTGAGAACTTTGGTTGTAGAATAGAACCTGCATTTTGTAGAAAAAGGAGGAAATTTTATATATCTAATGTGTCACTGTTATAGCCGCTATGACTCAGGTATGTTAGAAAACAACTTGGCTGATGCATAGGGGCACTTGTACCCCAGTGTTCATAGCGGCACTTTCAACAATAACCAAATCACGGGAAGAGCCTAAATGTTCATCAACTGATGAATGGATCAAGAAGATGTGGTTTATATATACAATGGAATACTACATGGCAATGAGAAAGAATGAAATCTGGCCATTTGTAGCAAAGTGGATGGACCTCGAGGGTGTCGAACTAACCAAAATATTAGTCAGGCGGAGAAGGACAAATACTATATGTTTTCACTCATAGGTCTAACAGGAGAAAGTTAACAGAGGACCATGGGAAGGGGAAAGGGGAGGTTAAGAGTTAGGGAGAGGGAGGGAGGCAAATCATGAGAGACTCTTGAATACTGAAAACAAACTGAGGGCTGGAGGGGGAGCAGGGAGGGGGGTAATGAACATGGAGGAGGACACTGGTTGGGAAGAGCACTGGGTATTCTATGGAAACCAACTTGACAATAAACTGTAAATAAAAAATAAAAAAACAACTTGGTTTGACCTACAACTAGAAGAAAGTCATAATAACTGTTGAGAGGTAAAGATTAATAGCAAAGAAGTAAAGTAGAAAGACAAAACTGTAGCTCTTTTTTGGCTAATGATGTAGTCATTTTGATTCTTACTGAATTTCACCCGTAATTCTATTTTTATAGTTTATTACTAAAGGCAACTTGTACTATAAAAGAGCAGAGAACACCCCTCCCCGCCAAGTTGATAATTCTTGCTCTTAATACCAAGAGATTTTGTATTACTGTTTTGATAACCACAGTAATGGTTATGAAGGGAAAATTTTTTGGATTATTAATCATGTAGAATTTTAGCATTAGCCTTTCAAAATACTCTATCAAAAATAAATATTACAGTTTCTAGTGACTTCTGTTTATCAATTAAGGCCATAATTAACATTGTTCATGAAACATTAATATGCTGGTTTCATAATAGGCTCCCTGATAGATTGTCAGTAACTTGGCCTGAAGGAGATGAATTATTGCCAAATGAAATTAGGCCTGCTGGAACCCCCATTGGTATGTTTTTATTTTTCCTTATTACTGAAAATAATGCTTTTTGTGTTCCTTACATATTTAATATATAAAAGATCATGATGAGTTAAAAAGCTATGTTAAGACCTAGCAGACTCATCACATTTTTTGAGTGTAACTAAGACATTTTTATTTAAAATTTTGGACCTATAGGTGCATTAAGAATTGAAATACTGAATAAAAAGGGGGAAGCAATGCAGAAGCTTCCAGGAACAAGTCATGGAGGGTCAAAGAAACTCCTGGTTGAGCTCAAAGTTATACTGCATTGTAAGTATGCAAACTAATTTGGATCCTTAATATTTGTTCTTAAATGTGTAAGGCAGGTTTTAGTTTCTACATATAATTATCAATGACCTAACAATCTGAGAGATACAGTAGATTGTACTAAAGTAGGAATTTTAATTGTGTTATGACTAATATTTTTAATTGGTATTTTTTGAGGGTTTTTTTTTTTTTAATTTATTTATTTTGAGACAGAGAGTGAGTGGGCCATGCACAGACAGAGTAGAGGCAATCAGTACTCTCAGTGTGTAGCCGAACTCACAAACCATGAGATCATGACCTGATCCAAAACCAAGAATCTGACAGCCAGTTGAACCACCCAGCACCCAGGTGTCCTCTTTGTTGTTGTTGTTTTTTTTTTAACTTTTTAGTCTGAATTTTCCCAAGTAGGTGACTGGGCTAAAATAAGATATGGTGTATATATGTATAGGAATTTGTACTAGACAGGATATTCACATTAGATAATCGATAAAATTTGTAAAACAAAAAACTATGGCTCTGAACCTGTGGGCTACAAGTACATGTTTAGATTATAGGCCTGGTGACAGGAGAAGAACTAGGTATTCTTGCTTATCTTATATTTTCCTAATTTGAATCATCTTGTTTCTTGTCCATTTTTTTTTCTTGATTGCCTAAAAATATTTTGACTTATGTTTAAGAATCTGTTCTATCACTATATACTTGTGTGTCTCGTCCATGGATTTGGAAGACAACAGTATTTTATTTGATAAATGTGTATTGCCAACAATTTAAAAACTAGTCAGTGATCATATATATTTTGACTGTATAAATGTCGTCGTAGGTCTCTCAGCATTGAACAGTTTGACAAACTTATTTTACTGAAATAGTCTCCTTTTTGGCCTTTGTGATACCCCATGTTCCTCCATCCCTTCCCCCTCTCCCCCATTTATTAGAATTCTGTAGATCATACATCCCAGATGGGGTTCACTGGCTAAATCAAAGTGTCAGCAAGATTGCATTCCTTCTGGAGGCTTTAGGGCAGCCTTGCCTTTTCCGTCTTCTAGAATCTGCCCACATTCTGAGGCTTGTGGCTCAGTAGTGTAGCATCCTCCAGTCTTTCTGTGACTGACTCTCCTGCCCACCCCACCCCCCCCATATATTTTTTCCAACCTCAAATATTTTTATTACATTAAAATACATAGAAGTTTATCATTTTAACCTTTAAAAAATAACACAGTTCAGTGGCATTAAATACACTTATATTGTTGTACAACCATTGCCACTGTTCATCTCTAGAACTTTTTTTCATCCCAGACTGAAACTCTCTAGTAATAACTTACCATCACTCCCTCGCCACATCTTCTGGTAATCTTTCTACTTTGTGTCTCTGTGAATATGACTATTTTAGGTATCTCAGTAAGTAGAATCAAATAAGTGAAATCATATTCTGTTGTATGTATGTGTACCACATTTAGCTTATCCATTCATTCATCGATGCACACTTAGGTAGCTCTCATTAATATTAGCTATTGTGAATAAGGTTGCTGTGAACATTGGTATGCAAATATCTATTTGAATCTCTGATTTCGATTCTTTTGCATATACTCAAATGTAGAATTGCTAGATCATATGTTAATTCTAATGGTATAACTTTGAGGAACTGTCATACTGTTTTTCACAGTGGCTGCACCATTTTACATTTCACATCGTTACTAACACATGTCATTTTCCCATTTTTCCCCCTTTTGTGTTGTGTGATAAAAGGCATCCTAATTGGTGTGAAGTGGTATTTTTGTGGTTTTGATTTGCATTCCCCTAATGATGAATGAAGTTGAGCATCTTTTTGTGTGCTTATTGATCATCTCCATATCTTTTTTGGAGAGAAATCTAATCAGGTCCTTTGCTCATTTTTAAATTCTGTTGTTTTTGAGTTGTAAGAGTCCTTTATATTTGAATAGTCCTTATCAGATACTGTATAATTTGCACATGTTTTCTATTCATTCTGAGGGTTTCCTATTTCTGCAAAAAGTGATATTGGGATTTGATAGGGATTATATTGACTCTGTAGGTCATTGAGTATTAATTGTTATCTTAACAATACATGAACATGATTTTGTATCCAGGTGTGCTGAATTTATTTATTGGCTGTAAACAGTTTTTTGTGGAATCTTTAGGGCTTTGTACATAAAAGATTGTGTCGTTGGGGCATCTGGGTGGCGCAGTTGGTTAAGTGTTCGACCTCAGCTCAGGTCATGATCTCATGCTTATGGCTGGAACCTTACATATTGAGCTCTCTGCTATGTCAGCACAGAGCCCCACATGACATCCTCTTTCCCCCCCTTCTGTCCTTCCCCTACTTGCATTATCTCTCTTAAAAATATTCAGAAAAATTGAAAAGATTGTGTAATCCACAAACACTGATAATTTTACTTCTTCCTTTACAAAATGGATTTTCTTTTTCCCTAATTGTTCTGACTAGGACTTCCAATACCATGTTGACTAGATGTGGTGAAAGCAGGCCTCCTTGTTTTGTTCTTGATCTTGGAGGGAAAGCTTTCAGACTTTCATTTCTGAATATGATGGTAGTTTTTCGCTTTTCATAGCTCCTCAAGACTCCACACATGATCTGGCCTTGTCTTCCTGTTCAACTTATTTCTAATATTTTCATCCTCACCATATTCCTAATCATAATTCTTTTTGTTGCCATACAAGCCCAATTTTCCCACCTCTGGACCTTTGTATGTATTTCCTCTGCCTGCAACTTTTAAACAGCAATTTTTCTTTATTATTTATTTATAAATGTTTATTTTGAGAGAGAGCAAGAACAAGGGAGGGCCAGAGAGAGAGGGAGAGAAGGAATCCCAAGCAGACAGTGCAGAGCCCAAGGTGGGGCTTGATCTCACAAACCATTGGATCATGACCTGAGTTTAAATCAGGGGTCAGGTACTTAACCAACTGAGCCACCCAGGCACCTCTAAACAGCAGATCTTTGATAAAACTATTTCTCAGGTTTCAGATTGTCACTTTCTTAGGCTTGTAATAAAAATCTTAGACTTTTTTCTGTTTTTCTAGTTTTTTACTAATATACTTAGATTTATTTGTATAACTTGGCATTTTGTTATTTCTTAAATGTGCTTTTGCTGTCTAGAATAGAGGTGGCAGCTTATTTGTAATGGATCAACACATTACAAATATAGTAAATATTTTAACTTTGAGGGCTCTAAATTCTTTGTCACAGCTACCTAACTGCTATTCTAGAATGAAAGCAGCTGTGGGCAATAAAGTAGTTTGCAGACTCCTTGACATACAAGATGGAAATTCCATGAAAGCAAGCATATTGTTGGTTTTCTTCACTTTTTTCTAGTGGCTAGTAAACAAGAGGTAATTATTAAGTTTTTGTTGAGTAAAAAAGATATCAGAAAATTGCTTGGTCTTTTTTAGAGAACTTTAATGGTTTACTGTCTAATATTCATTATAAATTTATAATTAAGACATTTAAAAATTATATTTATTATGAATGAAACAAAAAAATTATGTAATGGGCTCCAAGATATATTATTGGTTAACCTAAATCAATAGGAAGTATTTGATTGTACTTGCTTCGTGTGTATGTGTGTGTGTGTGTGTGTGTGTGTGTGTGTGTGTGGTGACTCTCAAATACATGCATCTCTAGAAATGTGTAATTTCAATTATTATAGTAATTCCTTTTTATTATCTAATAACCCATTCAACTTAAATTTCTCTGATTTTCCAAAATGATTACATTTTATAGTTGTTTTTGGTATCAGATATATGTGTTACATTTAATTATTATATGTCTTCAGTTTTGTTTTGGTTTTTTTTTTTCCAAAGTAGAGCTCTCTCCTTTTTTCTTCATGCCAATAATTTGCTGATAGAACTCAGTCATTTTGTAGTGTGTTTCACAGATTTCTGTTTGTTCCTTTATGATATCATTTAACTACTTTTACTATTTGTTCGATTGCCAGAAAACTGGAAGGTAGGCCTAAAAGATTGAATACATTTGGGTTCCTCATATTTTTGTTTTGTAAAGTAAGAATCAATACCTTATACCTAATCTGAGTTTCTTATGGTATTATATGTTAAGAGGCATATGGTATCTAATTGTTCCATATTAAGTGCTGTTAATGGATCATTGAATTCACAAAGCTACTTTGATTATAAAGTTCTCTTTCAACCATTGTGTAATAGTCTCATATGATTCTTGTTGATTTTCCTTGAATTAATTATTTGGTGAATTAGTTGTTACAGGTAATTTTTTTCTGATTATTTCATTTCTTCCTAATTTGTTACCCAGAATTCATCTGTGAAGAAATTTTATCAGTTAGGCTCATTGGTCTACCTGAAATGCAGCTTTTACAGGAAAGGCAGTAAAAAATGTAATTCTTTTTCTTTAATTGCGAATTACCAGTTAAGAATTGGTGCTGTACTATAATACCTATGAGCAGTTTTTGTTTTTTGGTAGTGTTTCTGTGCATTTATGGAGTTTTCTATATTTAACATGCTTCATTCGTTTTGTTGTGCCTTCATGCTGGCTCTTTTGTCCCCTTAATGTGATCCTTTTTATCTTGGATGTGAGCTTTTTTGCTTTCTGGCTCAAAATATCCTGGAATATTATTATACATGTTCTATTGTAGACTTGATTTCAGCCATTGCTGTTGATGCCTTTCTGGGGGAAAATGGTGTTTAGAGGCCACAGTCTGAGTGTTAGGTTTGCTTATTGCCCCCGGGTAAAATTGCTTTTAAGCTTTTATTGATAGCCAGCCATGAGCATTTTTTGAAAAGAAACAAATAACTAATTCACATTGACATGTGGGGTTTTTATTTAATTTGATTTTATGCTTTTATTTCATTTCTTTAATGCTGAAGATCTGGATTCCTTAACATTGATGGTTATTTGCTTTATCTTGTATTTCATTTGAAAATATAATACTAATATAATTACTAATAATAAGACTTTTTCAAAAGAAAATTATCTCTATTTTGTATCATTAAATCTTATTTACAGGTACATTTTTAAGGATTGAAATAAAGGTGTTTTACCGAGCTAATTTTCATTATGCTGTTCACTTGTATAAGATAACTTTAGATCCTTTAATAAAGTTTGAAAACAATTTAAAAATGTACAAATAAAGATATTTGATGCCAGTGTGACATTTCATGTTCATGTTTTGTATTGTTTCTCAAGGTATAAATGTTTCTTTTTTCTTTTATTAAGCTTCAAATGGAAATAAAGAAATCATTTCACATATTAGTCAGCATGGAGGAAAATGGCCTTACTGGTTTAAAAAAATGGGTGAGTTATTATTCTGAATGTTAAAAATTAAGTGAGAGTTATGTTGACTTGATTTTTAATTTCTTCTTAATTCGTCCAGAAAATATTCAAAAGTTGGGCAATTATACATTGAAATTGCAAGTTGTATTGAATGAAAGTAACGCAGACACTTATGCAGGAAGACCGCTACCATCAAAAGCGATTAAATTTTCTGTTAAAGGTAAGTGAAATACCAAAACATAGATGCTAGTATACTATGCTGAAGATGGCATTTTAAATAAAGGAAGAATGGATAGTAAAAGATGTTTGGCCAATTGTGTAATCATCATGATCTTAAAATGACTTATTTATCGGGGGTGCCTAGATGGCTCAGTCAGTTAAGTGTCCAACTCTCAATTTCAGCTCAGGTCATGATCTCCCCATCATGAGATTGAGCCTGGGCATGGAGCCTGCTTGAGATTCTCTTCCCCTCTCCCTCTGCCTCACCCCTGCTTGGACTTTCTCTGTCTCTTAAATAAATAAATAAATAAATAAATAAATAAATGGCTTTATAATTCTGCTTCATTTCTTTTAAAGTGTTTATTTAAATTCCAGTTTTAATATACAGTGTAATGTTAGTTCCAGGTATACAATATAGCGATTCAGCACTTCCATATAGCACTCAGTGCTCATCTTGACAAGTATACTCCTTAATCCCCATCACCTATTTAACCCATCCTTCATCACCTTCCCTTCTAGTAACCATCAGTTTATTCTCTGTAGTTAAGATTCTGTTTCTTGGTTTGCCTCTCTTTTTCCCTTGTTCTTGTTTCCTAAATTCCATATGTGAGTGAAAATGTGTGGTAGTCATCTTTCTTCTGACTTATTTTGCTTAACATAATATTCTCTGGCTCCATCTATGTCATTGCAAATTCACATTGATATTTCCTTAAAAGTTTTGACGTCATCATTGTTTTCTTCCATATTGTTGCTGGTAACATCTAAAGCTATTCAGATTCCTGATCTTTGCATGTGAGCCTCTCTGCCCCTCACCCCAATCCCAGTCTTGCCTCTTCTCTGATCCCCAGCTGTTTGTAGAATCTTTTTTTGTTCTAGTTTCTGAAGTTTTAAATTACAGGAATTTTCTTAAATTACTTTGATTTCCTTCTCTGTTTTCTACATTATTTAATATTAAGAAAGTAGACCTCTTGACTGGTGTATTAATATTCTTTTCCTACTTTTCATTTCTTATTTTATCGTGTATAGGAAATTCCTTTAACTAGATAGTCTACCTTTTTTATTGAATTTTTCCTTTATGCTTCATTTTTTTTTCTCTTCCCTATTCAAAGCATTCTCTGCCTACTTCATGAGTTCAATATCTTCAGTAATTCTCCGAGGGTGTCCATAAAAATGGTGGTCTTTTTTGATGCATTTAAACTTCATAGTCAATTTCCTCCAATGGTTTTTTTCTTTTCTTTTCTTTTTTAACGTTTACCCTTTTAGAATAGATGCTCTCCTGCATCACTAGTGATTTGCTTACATTTAATCACAGGACATTTGAAAGCTTTTAGTTCATTTGAGGGAGATTATGAGAATTTTTAGGTTTTTTTTCTTTGTTCAGATTCTCCCCAGAGTAGAGCCGTCCAGCCTCTGGTAAGTGGGTAAACACCTGGTTGCCAGCATTTTGGGTGCAAGCTGGGGAAGACTGTTGGGATTCTCACATCTGTGTAATCTTTCACTTGCTGTTTTCAGCACACTGTGACATGTTTAGTAGTGCTTTGTCCCTCACTTCTTAGCCCTACTCTTTTATCTTCCTCAGACAATAAGCCTTCTATCTGTTGATGGGGATGAGGAAGATAGTTGACTGATTTTGTATATTGAAGGATCTGGGGAACTCTTACACAGCCTTCAACAGATCATTTTCATTACAATTGCATTCCAGGTTACCATCCCTGAGACTTTTGGGTATCCTATAGTGTGAATTAAATTGGTTCTCTGCTCGGCTTTGTTGATAATTGAGTCTTTCTGTTAAGTTACTTACACTTATCCATATGTTCTCTGGCTTCAAATCCAATTGCTGTTGTATTTTTTTCTTTTTGTTTTTATAGTTTTAGACCTTTAAAAAAAATCTCTGAAGAAAATCTCTGTAGTGTCATTATTATGGGGGTTTTGGAGAGAGCTGATTTAAATGCCTGTGATCACCTTACCTTCTTTAGTCAGAAGGGCCACCATGGAGATTGTTCCTTCGTGTACATACAAATCTACCACGTTGTTTTAATAGCTGCAGAACATATTCCATAGATGGACATGTTATAGTTGAAGTAGTTTTCTATTGATGAACATTTCAGTTGTTTGTAATTTTTTGACTATTACAAACCATGGTTTTATACGAAAAAAAATGTATGCTGCTTTGTGTACATGTGCCAGAAGTTTTCTGGCGTGTGGACACGAAGAAGTAGAGTTGCCAAAGTGACATGTATATGGCTTAACGTTTTAAATACATTTACTGTCAAATCGCCCTTCAAAAGGTTGCACCAAAGTACCCTCACCAGTAGACTGTGAAAGTTGTAGTTTTCCTATACCCATTGCTGGCCAACCTTTGTATTTATCCTACTTGGTTATTAAATTATTTAATTATTAGGTTGTGTACCTCTTCTTGCCTTTCTTGGGTTATGAAAGCCTGTTTATTTGCTGTGTTGCCCACTTTAATAGTTTAAAGCTGTGGTTCTCAAATTTTGAGTTTGTATTTTAATTACCTGGAGAGCTTATTAAGACAGACTGCAGGGCATCACTGCTAGAATTTCTGACTCAGTAGGTCTGAGTAAACTCTAGAATATGGATTTCTAATGATTTCCCAGGGGATGGCTGAAACTATTAGAATAGAGACCACACTTTAAGAATAGCTGGTGTAGGGGCGCCTGGGTGGCTCAGTTGGTTAAGCCTCCGACTTTGGCTCAGGTCAGATGTCACGTTCATGGGTTCGAGCCCCACGTCAGGGTCTCTGCTGACAGCTAGCTCAGAGCCTGGAGCCTGCTGTGGATTCTGTGTCTCCCTCTCTCTCTGACCCTGCCCCTCTCATGTTCTGTCTCTTCTGTATCAAAAATAAATAAAACATTAAAAAAAAAAGAATAGCTGGTTTATAGGAGATTTTTATGTATTCTGGATTTTATTTTTTATTTTACTTACTTATATTTTAATGTTTGCTTATATTTGGGAGAGAGAGACACATAGTGTGAGTTGAGGGTGGGGAGGGTCACAGAGAGAGGGAGACACAGAATCAGAAGCAGGCTCCAGGCTCTGAGTTTTTAGCACAGAGCCCGACGCTGGGCTCGAACCCAGAAACTGTGAGATCATCACTGAGCTGAAGCCGGAAGCTTAACCGACTGAGCTACCCAGCTATCCCATATTTTGGATTTTAATCCCTTGTCAGATATGTTGTAAATATTTTCTCATATAGAGCATCTCTTTTAACTTTGTTCATTGTAACTAATAAGATGTATTTGGTCAAAAACATTCTTTCATAGCTCTTGAGTACAGTAGTCCCTCTTGTGTGCAGCAGATAGGTTGCAGTACCACCACCAGTGGGTCTATTGAAATTGCAGATAGTACCAAATCCTATTTGTATTGCTTTTTCCTATGTATACATACCTTATAATAAAGTTTAATTTATAATTTAGGGATAGTAAGAGATTAATAGTAACTAATAATGAAACAGAACAATTATAAAAGTATACAGTAATAGAAATTATGTGAATGTGGTCTTTTTCTTTCTTAAAATATTGTACTATGTTACTCTACTCTTTTTCTTGTGTTGATGTGAGATGATAAAATGCCTGTGTCATGACGTGATAGAATGCCTATGTGTGGAGATGAAGTAAGGTGAATGACCTAGGATTTGTAATAGTAGCTTTAGGCTACTGTTGACCTTCTGACAGATGTCAGAGGTGGGCTCATCTGCCTCTGCACTATAGTTAACCACCATTGAGGAGGGATACTGTGTTTTGACTTAGTTTCTCTTATGATAAGATTATAAACTTATTCTTCATTATATTTTAATAGTTTCTTAGTTTAAAAACACATGTTTTTCTACCTATAGAATTTTACTTTTATATATAGTGAGCTAAAGATCTGACTCTTCCCATGAGGCTTCTAGATACAATTTATGTAGGGGAGCCTGGGTGGCTCAGTTTGTTGAGCTTCCAACTCTTGGTTTCAGTTCGGGTCTGGGTCATGATCTCATGGTTCATGAGTTTCTAGCACAGAGCCTGTTTGGCATTCTCTACCCCCCCCCCCCCCCCCGCCGCCCCATCCCTTATCTCTCCCTCTCCCCCCTCTATCTCCCTCTCCCTCCCACCCCTGTCTCTCTCAAAATGAATAAATAAACTTTAAAAAAAACCATTAGATTTAATTTATGTAAGTTTTTCACAGATTTAAAATGCCATCTTTGTCATAAATATCCTGAATATAAAATATGGCTGTTTCTGACCTGTGAATTTACTTCTCATGTTCACTTTTTTTTTTTTTTAAAGAGGGTAAACCAGAGAAGTTTTCATTTGGTCTTATGGATCCTCCTTTCCGTGTTGGAGTCCCATTCAATATCCCTCTGGAGTTTCAGGATGAATTTGGTCATACTAGTCAACTAGGAAATGATATTCAGCCAGTTTTTGAAGCAAGGTAATTTGAAGGATCACTTTGTACGTGATTTTTCATAGCTACTAAGCATTGTTCTTTTTTTTTTTTTTTAGCTTAAATTACTTGTATGTGTTTAACTTCAGACTTATCATGTAGAGTATACAGTGTATTTTATGATATTTGGGGGATTTATTTACTCCAAGGCTATGCTTTGTGACTACAGTGTCATTCTAAATTGCTTTACGGAAGTTTATATTTTGACTAAATTACTGTTAAAGTTGTTTAGGTGAGACTGATAGCTCTGTCTTGCTCCATTTTATTCTGCAAGTATGATAGAAAATTATTGTTACTTAAACTTAGTACTGTTGCTTAGTCTAGAAGGTTTTAACCTGGTAATAACAGTTTATTATTTTTTTAACTATAGCCATAAAGCTTATGGTTTCCATGGAAATTTGAGTGTTTCCTTAGAATTTACCTCTTTTTAATAGTTCTTAAGTATTGTGATTGGCTTATAATAAGAAATCAGATACTTAAAAGTGTGTCCAGTGTTATGATTGAGGATGTTCATTATTTTCCATTATCTCTTTTTAAGGTGCCTTGAGAGAAAGTCTTGTTTATTCTCAAGAGCATGAAGGCTAAGTGTTTTTTTTGTATTAGTTGCCAAATTTGTCTTTTTGAACCCACTTTTTATGTTTTTTTGTTTTTTTTTTTTGGTCTCTACCTACTTATTTCCCCTTGTGTTGTAATTGTTCACTCTTGGTCATCTGAGCGTGTGCAAATATTGTAAGCATTTGCTAGCTAGACGTGTAGAAGTAAATTAAGGACATAGTATTTGCCTTCTAGAAGTTCACATGGTTAAGTTCTTGAAAAACAATATATAGTTATAAAAATACTCAAAATGAGTTTCTTAGTTTTCTGTTCTCTTAAGGTGCAAAAACTGATGCTTGTCTTTTGACATACTGCATTCAGTTGAATATTAAAAAGTAATGGAAGAGTTGAACACTTAAATGTGTTTGTTTAAAAATAAAATGCTAAAAATATATCCCATCTAGTCACAAATGAAAAATATTAGTGCATTATTTGACACCTATTATTGATTATAACTCCATCCTGTTCTTATTAGGATATTCTTACATAAGAAGTCTTTATCACATGTGCATGCATATTTATATTTGGGGGTTTGAACTTAGTAAAAAAAAATCCTTACTACAACAAAATGTGAGTTTATCTTCAGCAAAGACCATTTTCTGAGTGGCTTTCTTTTTTTTCCCCCAGTGTCACGTGAATTTAAAAAAATTATTCATGCATATAACTAACTGAAAGAAACAAATAGTATGTTAAGGCTTATTATAAGAAAAGAACAGTGTTGATACATAGGAGCACATGTACCCCAATGTTCATAGCAGCACTGTCAACAATAGCCAAATCATGGAAAGAGCCTAAGTGTCCATCACCTGATGAGTGGATCAAGAAGATGTGGTATATATATACAATGGAGTATTACATGGCAATGAGAAAGAATGAAATATGGCCATTTGTAGGGAAGTGGATGGACCTCAAGGGTGTCATGCTAAGCGAAATAAGTCGGGGAGAAGGACAGATTCCATATGTTTGCACTCATAGATATAACAGGAGAAACCTAACGGAGGACCATAGGGAGGGGAAGGGGGAAAGAGAGTTGGGGAGAGAGAGAGGGACACAAATCATGAGAAACTATTGAATACTGAAAACGAACCAAGGGCTGAAGGGGGGGGGGGCGGGGGTAAAGGGGTGATGGTCATGGAGCAGGGCACTTGACATAAACTATTATTAAATGACAATAAACTATTATTAAGAAAAAAAGAAAAGAACAGTTTCTTTTCCCTCTGCCGTCTCTACTCCACTATTTTCAACTTTCTTACTTGAATCTACTGGTAACTGCTGCCACATACCTACATTTTGAATTCCTATTCTTCATTCTTCAGTTGTAGGTATTATTGCTTGATTAATGGCTATAGACAGAGATATCCTCTTATTGCCAGTTCAGTTACAGATAAGTTTCTTAGCTGTTCCCTGTATTCCTCAGTAAAGTTTATATTGTGGCTTCACTGCTATTTAGTGCTTGGTTTGTTGCAATTATGTAGATGCTAGTCACTTTATGGTACAACTTCATTGCTTTTTTTCTTTGATAAAATTTATTACAAATTAAACCCAAAACTCTCTGCCAAATTGTATCTTATCCTCTTAAGATGTTTTAAGTGCATAGATAATCTATCAGTTTCATATTTTTGGAGAATCTCTTTTGGAGCTTGTAATGTACTAAAGTCTATACTGATTGTTTTTATGCTTGTCATAGTTGACATTCTGTGATCTTCACCTTCATCCTGGAAATTTCTTTTGTCCTCTGTGTTGAGGAAATAAAATTAAAAACAAAACCTATCTTCAACCTAGAAAACGTCTTAATAAAGGTAGAAGAGAAAGAAAACAATTTCATTATTGACTAAACATTAAACCAAAATCTCATGATTATCACGTGCAATCAGATAAAGAGATTGCAACGACACATTACTCCTTTATGTGGATAAGTGGCTATAACTTATACATTATGTTTTAAAGATGAAATAACTAAGTATGTTTATCACTGGCTGTAGGATTTGCAATTTGGAGTCAGCTGACTGGAAATTAGGCTCAGAAAATTGGGAGACAGGGAATTTTACCTTTTTTTGATTATTACACTGCAGAGAATTGTCTCTCAAGTCCCTGAGGAAATATTCTCGAATTGTGAGACTATTAAGTGGTTGATTTTATTGAGCATTTACTGTTTCATAGCTCTCCAGTTTTTTTAGAAGATTCCCATGTCCCTCTTTTGTCAAAACACTAGGTTCCTATGAAGGAGTACATGTGATAGAGAATTATTTCTCGAAAATGTCTCTGTTATACTTGATTGAATTGAAAATTGGACACTATTTTCCTCAAAATTATGAAAGTATTGGGGCACCTGGGTGGCTCAGTCAGTTAAGTATCTGACTTCAGCTCAGGTCATGATCTCACGGTTCGTGAGTTCGAGCCCCATGTTGGGCTCTGTGCTGACAGCTTAGAGCCTGGAGCCTGTTTTAGATTCTGTGTCTCCTCTCTCTCTCTGCCTCTTCTCTGCTTGTGTTCTTTCTCTTTCTCTCTCTCTCTCTCTCTCTCTCTCTCAAAAACAAACATTAAAAAAATTATGTAAGCATTGCTCCGTTTTTGGTTTTTAGCTTCTGCTGTTGATAAATTTAAACTTGTATTAATTTTCATTTTTGCCTTTTCTGTGTATTTTTTTTGAAAGCTTATAGGATCTACTTTTAATTTTCAACATGGCAAAATTTTATAGTAATTCATCTTTGCATAGGTCTCTACATTATTTGAAGTACTCCATTCTCTATACCATAATTGTTTTTTCTTTCTGGAATCTATGTTTTGGTAATGCATCTTCTGGACTGCTTCTCTGATTTTCCCAGTTTTTCTGTTTTTCTTATTTTTGTGTTTCTGCTTTCCTTTCTGACAGATTTTTTTCAACTTTACAATCTTTCTATTGAATTTTTCCTTCTGCTTTATTTGCTTAAGATTATTTTTTTGAGAGAGAGAGGGAGGAAAAGGAGGGAGGGAGGAAGAAAGAAGGAGGAAGAAGAATCCCAAGCAGGCTCCATGCTGTCAGCCCAGAGCCCAATATGGGGCTTGAACCCATGAACCGTGAGCCAAAATCAAGAGTCAGACACTTAACTAACAGCTGCTCAGCCACCTTCCTTTCTGCTCTATTTTTCATTTCCAAGAATTTTTCTTGGTTCTCTGAATGTTTCTTGGTAGATCTTTGTAGATTTTGTTAATGTTACGTTTTTTCACTGATAGTTTTTTTTTTTTTTTTAAAGTTTACATGCACAGAAAATCTGTTTCTCCAGCTTAGTTGCTTTTTGTTTGTTGGTTTTTTTTTTTTTTTTAATCTCTTCAGATACTTGGTAGTCTTTGGTTTTCTGCTTATAACTGAATGACTAAAAGTGCAGATAAGGAAACTGAGAATGAGAGAAAAGCTGCTGACCATGAACTCCACCATAGATGATATATCTGTAATGCTTTGGGGGAAAATCCTGTTGTCAGTATCTGCAGGTCTTTTTCTTGTGCTAGGCAGTTTTCTCAAAGAAATATTTAATCTCTTCTGAGAACAAATTAAGGGCTGATGAGGGTGGGGGGTGATGGGCATGGAGGAGGGCACTTATTGGGATGAGCACTGGGTGTTATATGGAAACCCACTTGTCAATAAACTATAAAAGAGAGAGAGAGAGAAAAAAGGAAATATTTAGTCTCTTGACTGGAGGGAAATAGTTTGGCTCTCCAGGTTCCTAGCCAGTCCAGGAACAAGGCTCAGATGGGAATAGGGAATGGAAGGTCTCAGCATCCTTATGCATTCATTCAGGATTACTTCTTCTATACTTTTTAAGTATTTTATCCTATCTTTTGCTTTATCTACCCCTCTACCCCCACTTATTTAGAGACTCTCTGTTTTAGCCTTTTCAGAGATTAATCTTCCAGTCATCTGCCAGAGGCCAGGAGGGGAGACCTGGGGATCCAAATTTTCATCAATCTTTTTTTTCCTACCTTTCTCTTACCAGTCCCAGAGTTGTATGTAGAAATTCTGGGTCATAGTTTTCTAGCCTTTTCCATTGCTGTTTTAAGGTTAAGTTTTCTTGGGGGACAACTAAGTCCTGTTTTCTAGGAGATGAGTTTTATTGTCTTTTTTCTTTTCCTTCCTTTGCTTAGCCTTTTAACAGTAAATGAAAAAAATCCTTTTGTTCTCAAATTAGAGATTCAGAGAGAGAGAAAGCAGACGTGTATTTAATGTCCATTTCTCCCAGGGAGTCTGGTTTTTATGTTTTTAAAAAAAATTTTTTTTTCTTACTGTTTTTATTTATTTTAGAGAGAGAGAGAGAGAGAGACAGCATGAACAGGGGAGGGTCAGAGAGAGAGAGGGAGACACAGAATCTGAAGACAGGCTCCAGGCTCTGAGCTAACTGTCAGCACAGAGCCCGATGCGGGGCTCGACCCATGAACTGTGAGATCATGACCTGAGCTGAAGTTGGATGCTTAACTAACTGAGCCACCCAGGCGCCCCACCAGGGAGTCTGTTTTATGTTACATGTCACTTTATAGGTTTTTCCCCAAACAAAGCATGTTATTTAATTTGTTATGACTTATTCATATAATACCTGTAAATATTTAAATTCCATTTTTCAGAAAACTTAGGCTTTTTCTCCCTTATAGTGTATTTTTTCCTTTTATCCCTTCACCTTACCCCTTGACAAGAGTAAAATTTTTACAACATAAGGACCTACATGTGGTCAAAGATGATTTAGAAAGGATTTAGGGAATCTCAGTATATATTCTAACAAGGTTACATCATAAGACTGTACTTGATTATTTGGACTTTATCGAAAATTGCTGTTCAGTTTAATAAGTACCATATAGAGCATTCGGTGACCCGGTTGAGTGTCTGGCTCTTGATATTGGCTCAGGTCATATTCCCAGGATCGTGGGATTGAGCCCTGCATTGGGCTCTGCACAGAGAGCACGAAGCCTGCTTGGGACCAAGTCTGTCTCCCTTTCTCTGTGCCCCTCTCCTGTTCACTCTTGCCCTCATGCATTCTTGCTGTTGCTCTCTCTCTCTCAAAAAAAAAAAAAAAAACTTCAAAATATACATATATAAAAAGATAGGTTCCAGAAATTTTCTAACATCTCACTGGGTGAAAGATTTGAAAAAAAATACATGGCAAAGTCTGAAGATGTCCCTAAAGCCTGGCCTATTTGTATATTTCCTTTTCTTAGACCTGTATACATGGTCTAGCATTTGTTGATATCCTGCTTTGTATCTTATTCAATAAATGATGTTTTACATGTTATAATTTATCATTTACAGTGTACGACTCAGTGCTATCACTAGTGGATCATGTCTCGGTTTTTTTTTATGTTTGTTTATTTTTGACACAGAGAGAGAGAGACAGACAGAATGTGAGTTAGGGAGGGGCAGAGAGAGGGAGACAGAATCTGAAGCAGGCTACAGGCTTTGAGCTGTCAGCACAGTCTGGTATGGGGCTTGAGCTCACGGACCACAAGATCATGACCTGAGCCATTGTCGGACACTTAAACTGACTGAGCCACCCAGACACCCCAGATCATTTTGCTTTATAAAAGAAGTTCTTGGGAATTTTCTTTGGTTGAATTATTCTATTTTTTTAAATAATATTTCATTAGAAAAGTGAATTAGACATGAGAATAGCATATGAGCAAGTAACACGTTTATAGCTTCTTTGTGGGCTATGGAGGGGAAGTTAAAAAGTAATTTATTTTTTCCAGTGGTTTATCTTTGCATTATGAAGAAATAACCAAAGGACCAAATTGTATAATTCGAGGTGTTACAGCTAGGGGCCCTGTAAACTCTTGTCAAGGCAAGGTAAGCATTGTACTTAATGTTATAATACATATTTATTTCTTATATTGTAGAAATGAAAGGGAAAATTTTAAATTGCGTAACATTTATTTGTTACAGGATGACAACAATATATGTTCCTAAGTATTAATCAGGATTGTTTCACTGAACTTAACATTTACATCTCTAAGGAAAACTATCATGTTTGCTATTGTTTAACAGTGAATTAGATATTTTTCAGCTGTCTTCATCTTCATTCCAGTCTTTTCATATTCAAAGTCATTTTTTCAACAGTTATCCAGTACTCTGTTTCTTTTTTCTCTCCAACTTTAGAACACAAAAGTATGAGAAATTTTAGCTCACATTTATGAACATATTGGGTTTGGTATTTGGATAAAGGAAAGTGTTTGGGGAGGGATAAGGTTAGGAAAGTTAAAAATACAAATTCCAATAAGGTAATAAATAAATAAATCAGCTAGTAGAACTAAAGGAAATACTATGGGCTAATAAAAAGTGATATATAGCTTTTTTTTCACTGCATCATTAACTTACAGTACGTATTTAAAATTTTTCTGTCAAAATGGTGTTTAAAATAGAGCATGTGAAGGTCTTTAAATGCTATACGCTAGATGGCACTGTATAGTCAAATCAAAGATCAAGTTTTGTACATCTTTTGGAATTCAGAGTTTTCTGGAAGAAGAACTTGGAAATCAGGGAAATTGGACTTTAGTAAGATAAGTTTACTAAGAAACCTAAAATGATTTTTAGATTTTTAAAAGTTTTTTAAAAAAACTTTATATTTACAGAAGAGTTGGAAAGATAGTACAGAGTTTTTATATGCTCTTTACCCAGTTTCCTTTATTAATCTTATATAATCAGCATACATTTATCCATTCTATGAAAGTAACATAGGTTCAAAACTAGTAACACAACTGTGAACTTTATTTATATTTTACTAGTTTTTTGTTTTGTTTTGTTTTTACTAATACTAGTTTTCTATTATAGGACCTATTCCAGAATACTACATTGCATTTAGAGATTTCTAGATTTTTGGTATTTTACACATCACTATTTTCTGTATTTTTTATAATCCCCATCTTGATTCTAATTATTGAGAGGTTATTCCTTTTTAATTAGTAGAAGCCGGTATCAAGGCAGCAATAGAAGTTAATTCTTTTCACCTGTATCTCTTACAAACATAAATGATAATTTTATTGTAAACTTGTTGAATAGATTTCTCTAATGTTATGGAAATGAAAAGCAAAAATCAGAATTGAGATAATAAACTACTGAGCTATATGTATAGGACTTGTATTTAATTGAAATAATTTTTTTCAACAGAATTTTAATTTGAAGGTTATTCTGCCGGGTTTAAAAGAAGACACACAGATTTTAAAAATTAGATTACTACCAGGTAATATTTTAAGAAGTATTTCTAATAATTACCTTGAAAATAATATTCCTATTATAAAATATAGTCTGATAATCTTATAAAATAAGATGAGGTGATTTTTGGTTATGGTAGAAGTCTTAAAAATTCATTTGAATGTCAAACATAGCACTGATAGAAATGACTAACTGAAAAAACAGGAAAAGCTTTAGGAAGACACTATTGAAGTTCTAAAATAATTGGGAGCAAGTGAATATTGAAAATGTATTAGGGAACCACTCTTAGAAATATACTAATTAGGCTTATTTTAGAGCCAGACCCGTCTTTATCTTTTTTGATTAAACTGTAAAGGTTTTATTTTTTAAAAAGAAAAGTTTCTCATGAATTTGTGTTGTTTTTTTGATAATGATTTATCAACTTGATAAGTTACATTAAAGTAACACAGGGTAGAAAATGCTGGCTAATTTGAGAGGCAGCCTGTCATAGGTTTAAGAGTACATTCTGGTATTAGCACTACTGGGTTTGACTCTAACCTGTGACATTTATCAGCTCGGTAAACTTGTCTTATACTTCATGTGTAAAATAAGATACTTACTTTCTCAGGGTTGTTATGAGGATTAAATGACTTAATATAGGCAACCCTCACTTGGCAAGCTTTTGTGGTACCTGATTGGAGGACAAAGTTCCAATATGCATGAGTTCTCATTAACACAGTATCGTGCAGAGTGAGAGCTGCATATGCTTGTAAAATACCTACAACAGTGATTGGTATGTGGTTTTAGCTCAGTTATTAGTAATAGTATTATCATACCTTTGTTCACATATGACCCTTTGTACATTTAAAAAAATGTTTTAAACATTTCTTTTTGAGAGACAGAGGAAGAGCATGAGCAAGGGAGGGAGAGAAAGAGAAGGAGATATAGAATCTGAAGCAGGCTCCTGGCTCTGAGCTGTTTGTTAGTACACAGCCCAGTGCGGGGCTCAAACTCAGGAACTGTGAGACCATGACTTGAGCTGAAGTTGGGTGTTAACTGACTGAGCCACCTAGGTGTCTCACTTTGTACCATTTTTAAATGAAAAGAAACACGTTAGCTACATCATTTTACAAATACTTTGATGCTTCCCTCAAGCATAAATTGATAAAGACATTAAAATTTGCACATTGATATATGTATAAGAATAAAATTAGGGCACCTAGCTGCCTCATTTGGAAGAGCATATGGCTCTTGATCTCAGGGTCGTGAGTTTGAGCTCCATGTTAAATAGAGAGATTACATGCGGGCGTGTGCGTGCACACACACACCCACCTTTAAAAAATTGTTACATGTGAATAAACAATGCTTTTATTTTATTTTATTTTTTTTCAATGCTTTTATTTAAAGGTTAGCTAAAAAGTATAGATTTGGATAGTGAAATTCTTAGTAACCAGATAGTATGGCATTGTTCTTGAATTTGACAATGAAAATTGTCAAGTATGAAGTAGCATGGTGTAATGATAATGGTCAAGAAGTTTCAAATTACTTAGAATTTAAACCTGAGCCTACTGCTTACTAGTCATGAGACCTGGGTACTTAATCTCTCTGGATGCCAGTTTTCTCATTTACAAAACAAGGATAATATATTGTCTTCTTCATTAAGATTCTTGTGAAGATTATGAGAATAGTGCTTAAAACTTAACACACACTGCTTGGCGTATAGTAGAAAGTAAATAATAATTAATGTTGCTAACATTTGTGTAACTGTTTTTCATAAGTTCATCCTGAATTTTTTAACCAGCATTTAGCATGAATTGTATTTAAAAATATCAGTTTATGGAGCACATCAAGTCATCTTGCTGCAAAATTGTGAACCTGTTTTGATCTAAGAGGAAACTTATAGCTTCCTTGTAACACCAAAGTAGTGGCAATCAAACAAGTAAATTATCTGGTTATATCATTATATAAACTAATCCTTTGAATACTGTTAACCTTAAATACGTGTTTTTTTAACATGTTTTTGAGAAATCAATCATTGTTTAAAGTTAAAGTGAGTAAAAGTATTTTTAAAAAAATTCTTCTTCCAGAATATTTTTTTCCAGGATCTCTTTAAGGTTTTACACCTTTAGGTAATTTCTAGCATTAGTTGTTATTTTAGAGCTTGTTGCATAAAACTAAGTCTAGACCTCAAACATGTAATTGAGCAACTCTGGTCATTTATAGAATCTTTGCATTTTGGAGCTAGAAATGGTTAAACATGGATATTGTTTTTTTTATTTCTTGGCATTATTTTTAAGATCTTAAAACATGAAATGTTACAAGTTTTTGTTGTTATTGTTGTATCAGTATTTCATTCTTAGAAACTTGAATCTGTATTTCATTATGTAATTTTCTGGTAGGTCCCCCTCATCGATTGAAAGTGAAACCTGATTCTGAAATTTTAGTTATAGAAAATGGAACAGCTTTTCCATTTCAGGTAGAAGTTCTAGATGAATCAGACAATATAACAACACAACCAAAATTGATTGTTCATTGTAAGGTAAGTTACTATAGGATAAGAAGAATATGTAGATTTTATTTTGAGTCCTGTGGTAGTCAGTGGACTTGACTGTCTGTCTTACATACTTTATAGTGAGAGTTAAATTGTATTTAGGTCTTTAATGATTATTCCATGGAGAAATTTGTGGGAGTATCATTGCCTGTACTCTCAGCATCTGCAAGCCAATAAAGGTGTCACCTATATCAAGTTTCATAAAGAATTTTATAGATAAAACATTTTTTGTTTTGTCTATAAATGGACCCATCCTTTCTTGGTTCATTCCCCTCAGTTTAGATGAAGTATTTAATTTATGGATAGAATGATAGAAACATCTTTCAAGGATAGGGATGGGTAGACAAATGAACAAATGAAATAAATAAAAAAGCACAAAAAGAAAGGGAAAACCCAAAAAGAAGAAGAATAGTGGCTGAGGAAGTTGGTGTTTTGGAAGACATAAATTTTAGTTAGAATTATAGAAAATTACTCTTTTCATTCAGAAATTATATAGAGTATTGGTGAATTCTATTTCACTTTTTCCAATTTATAGCCAGAAATAGTAGCTGTATTTGAAATTATTTGAAAATTGAAATAATAGGTCTTGAATACTTTGGTACATTTGACTGGGGTCTTAAAATTATTTTGTATGTTTTCAATAGTTTTTAGGTGCTCCAAACCTTCCAGTCTATGTTGTGGACTGCAGCAGTTCTGGAACCAGTATTTTAACAGGATCTGCAATTCAAGTGCAGAATATTAAAAAAGACCAGACTCTGAAAGCAAAAATTGAAATACCTGTAAGTTGTTAATTGTTATTTGTTGATATTATGTTGTTTTCATACAAATACTTTTAACAGCTTTATAATACCTTAAGTAACATTTGACACTTAAAAATGAAGTATTTGTGGTTCTTTTAGCTAAAATGAAGAAAAGCCAACATGAAATGGTATAGTGAGTAACATTTTGTATTAGTAATTTTCTTGTTTAACCATTTATAATATCTATGGCTACTGATTACATAATCCTAAAATTAATTTTTTCTATTAAAACGTGGCATTTATGTGTCAGTTTAATTTTTTTGTTTCTTAGAGTTAACACTGCTTCTTAGAAAGTTTGGTAAACCACCACTGAAGGACATACAAATAATTTATATGTATAATTTAAAAAATAAATACATGGTTAGTATTTTCAAATAGTGTTCTAAAGTAACATACCAGTAGTATACTTGTTACTGGATATACACCATGGCTAAAGGTGAAACCAGCCTGGAGGAGGGCAAGCAATTGAACTCCTAAGGTTGCAAAATATGACAACAGATTTCTTCATTATACAATGTGATTTCTCCATTATTGATATGGTAGATGATGATTAACCAGTTGATTGATGCTTTTCTACTAATTATACATCAGTTAACATATTTTGAGCCACCAAAGGCTGTTGTTTTCACTAGAATAAATTGGTTCTTGACTTCATTCCTCTTTTTTACAAATTGATTATACTGATAACCTTCAAATATCTGTTATGCAGGTTTTTTTTTAATTCAGTAATGTGGGCAGCAACCTTTGAGCATACTATCTTGCAAAAAATCAGGAAGAAAAGAGTTGGAGTTTGGGATGAATCTGGGTTTGGAAGCAAACATTAGGAGTTAATATAAATACTATAGAAGAGCAGCAAGCAGAAGATCAAAAATCTAGATCAGTTAGATACGCAGTTAAAAAAATGTTATCGAAAGGCAGTGACTCTTGAGTTTTAATCAGGTAAATGCAATATGCTTATAATAGAGGATATATTTATTTGCCTTATATTCTGTAAGGTGGGAATTTTATATATGTCATCATTGATGTATATGGTCTTTGATAGGAATGACTGCAACTGGATGAGGAAGGAGAAATGGGCTGAATAAGATTGTAAAAGTATTTTAGGCTTAGGCTTACTTTGAATTTTACATATCCTGTGGAATGCACTATGACCTAGATTATGAAATAATGAATATAATGTTTTAATTTTTTATGCCTTTAAAATCAGTTTAGTGTAATCCAGCTTATCCATACTAATATGTGAAAATTTGATGTGCTCATAATATAAATGTGCCAGCTCAGTCTTCATAGCATCTAGAGTCCTCATTTAGCTATAAACAATCTAATTCACTCACTTAGTTTCAGTGTATTCAATGTATTGCTGTAGTATAAATAGTGTATTTTATGGCAGCTATTTTCTGATGTTATGGGAAGTTCTTAATTTCATATATTTTTGTTCTTATTAATAGATACTAGCCACCAAATCTGTCATGTGTTTACAAATAAGGGGGACACAAACTTTTTAAGTCCAAATATGCTAGTTTTTCGCTTTAAGAATGTGGCCAGTCATTATTTATAACTTGATCATATAAAATAGGAATTATTAATGATATAGTTGCTCTTAATGGCAAAACCTGTGAATATTAACAGTGTATAAGATGATCTTCCATAATATTGGACATAAATTTTTAAGCAATATAGGACTCACCATTGAAACCCAAAAATAGGTTTTCAAAAAGCGCACATGTCATTCAGTGTATTTTTCTGTTCTCTTTTCCTAGAGTTGCAAAGATGTGGCACCAGTGGAGAAGACTATTAAGTTGCTTCCTAGTAGCCATGTTGCGAGATTACAGATATTCAGTGTGGAAGGACAAAAGGCAATCCAGATCAAACATCAGGATGAGGTTAACTGGATAGCAGGCGATGTTATGCATAATCTTATTTTTCAAATGTATGATGAAGGAGAAAGAGAAATCCACATAACATCAGCTTTAGCAGATAAAATTAAAGTAAGTATCTCCAAATAGTTATTTGCAAGAATTCTATTCATTTTATGATTGGAAAACTCTGAATAAGAATTTTTATAAGGTGGCTTCTAAGAAGAAGCTTATCAGAGAAAAATAGTACTATTATTTAAAATTTCAGACTAGGAACACCTGGGTGGCTCAGTCAGTTAAGTTTATGACTCTTGATTTCTGACCTCATGGTTTGTGGGTTTGAGCCCTGTGTCAGGTCTGCACTGACAGTGTGGAGCCTGCTTGGGATTATCTGTCTCTCCTTCTCTCTGCCCTGTTCCATGTGTGTGTACAGTTGTTTGCACACTCATTTGCTCACTCGCTCGCTCTCTCTACGGGCACCCTCCTACACTGTTGGTGGGAATGTAAACTAATAAAGCCACTTTGGAAAACAGTGTGGAGGTTCCCCAAAAAACTATCAGTAGAACTCCCCTATGACCCAGCAATAGCACTGCTGGGGATCTACCCAAGGGATACAGAAGTGCTGAGGCATAGGAGCACATGTAGCCCAATGTTCATAGCAGCACTGTCAACAATAGCCAAATCATGGAAAGAGCCTAAATGTGCATCAACTGATGAATGGATCAGGAAGATATATATACAATGGAATACTACATGGCAATCAGAGAAAATGAAATCTGGCCATTTGTAGCAAAATGGATGTACCTAGAGGGAGTCATGCTAAGCGAAATAAGTCAGATGGAGGACAGATACCATATGTTGTCACTCATAGGTCTAACAGGAGAAACCTAGTAGGAGACCATGGGAAGGGGAAAGAAGGTGAAAAGAGTTGGGGAGAGGGAGTGAGGCAGATCATGAGAGACTTTTGAATGCTGAGCACAAACTGAGAGCTGAAGAGGGAGGGGGGAATTGGAAGGGGGGTGGTGGTCATAGAGAGGGGCACTCGTGGGGAAGAGCACTGGGTGTTATATGGAAACCAACTTGGTAATAAACTATATAAAAAATAAGTAAAATAAATAATTACAAAAAAATTTTTTTTTAATTACAGACTAAATAAGGACTTTTTGTGCACTAGATTGAAATGTGAATGATTCATATGTGACAAACACATACTTAGAAAAATGATTTGGACACTTAACAAAATGCCAAAGATTGGAATTTTCTTTAGTTGTATACTTCTGACCACCTGTATTTCTGCAGTCACAGTTAAGATCACCATACCGAAGCAATGTACAGTATTTGTAGGTGCTCTAAAGCACCAAACAAAAGGTCTGTTAAAGACAGTGAAATATTATTGTTACTCTTTTAACTACAAGGCCCTGATTTGACCATTTGAAATTGAAATACCACTCTCTAAAAGCATTATCTTAGAAAATAGTTTTGTAGATTCTCAGCAGCTTCATATGGTCCTCACCAATCTGTTGTAATCTAATTCAATCTGTTGAATCTGAATGTTGAAACTTAACATCTCATTTAACAGAACCAAATCAAAATAGATTGTTGTCACCAACAGTAGATAGCTGTAGCACTCTTCTTAGACTGATTATAAGAATAATGGGCCTGTGTGCTTACTGCTTTCAGGGTACAGTCAATTCTGCCATATTTGAATCACATGCATTTTTTTAATTAAATTTATTTTTTAAATTTTTGATAGAAACGGAGCACTAGCTGGGGAGGAGCAGAGAGAGAGGGAGACACAGAATCCAAAACAGGCTATAGGCTCTGAGCTGTCAGCACAGAGCCCGATGCAGGGCTTGAACCCATGAACCTCGAGATCATAACCTGAGCTGAAGTTGGATGCTCAGCCAACTGAGCCACCTAGGCACCCCAAAATGCATGCATTTCTTAAGATCACTGTGCCAGTTAAAAGGGTACAATAAAAATCACAGGGCTTATGGGGGGAATGGGAATGAGAAGAACACTATTCAGATTTTATCAGTCATCCATTAAGAAAAGGTAGAAGGAGTACCTTGGTGGCTCACGTGGTTAAGCCTCTGATTCTTTTTTTTTTTTTAATTTTTTTAATGTTTTTATTTATTTTTGAGAGAGAGAGAGAGCGAGTGAGCATGGGCAGGGGAGGGTCAGAGAGAGAGGGAGGCACAGAATCTGAAGACAGGCTCCAGGCTCTGAGCTGGCTCTCAGGAGAGAGCCTGATGTGGGGCTCGAATCCACAAACAATGAGATCATGACCTGAGCCAAAGTTGGACTCTTAACCAACTGAGCCACCCAGGTGCCCTAAGCCTCTGATTCTTGATTTCAGCTCAGGTCATGGTTCATGAGATCAAGCCCCAAGTCAGGCTCCACGCTAACAGCACAGAGCCTGCCTGAGATTCTCTTTCTCCTCCTCTCTCTCCTCTTCCCTTACTCATGTGCTGCTGTCTCTCTCTCTCAAAATAAACATTAAATAAAAACATTAAAAAAAATACAGCCTTAAATATTAAATATAAAAAGGAAGCTAATAAAGTAGTACCAAAATGTTAGTAACAATAACACATTGAATGATTAAAAAGTCCATAAACACCACAGTACTGTCAGTTTACTTTTCAGAAGTGAGCACAAGAAGGGTTGCAGCCTGTGAGTTACTGTGAAGTTGCAGAAACTCCACTAATTGTAGACATGTGTGGCTCAATGTACATAATTCACCCAAGGTGGCCTGGTAGTTTTGAGTTGTGTTACTTGTATATTTCTCCATGGAATGGTTTAGCTGGGGACAGTTTTCTCAGTTCATCTATTGCTTTCATGGATGAAATTGTACATAAGACATAAAGTTTGCTTTATTCTCAAACTATTCTCTAATATTTAAGTACCATTGGAACAAATAAGCATTTTCAAACCAAACATTACAGTAGAACTAATTGTTTCCTTGCCATCCCTAAAGAAAAGAACTCCAAATCTTGTGTGAGAAAATAATTTTTAAAACTAGTTTTCTTTAAGGCAGTTAGAGATAAAACATTCCCTCTTTGTCTGGAAACCCAACATTTCCAGACCCTTATTTAAGAGGTCTCCTTTAACTAAATTTGCGGAGTTACTATGTGGGATAGGAGGTAATTATTTCTTTGTACTATTTTATCCTATAGCCATCTTGAGTTTCCAGTTACTGATATTTATTTCCAAATCTGATATTTATTTACTTAGCCTGTGTATGGCATGTGGTGAGAGGGGCAGAAGGAGTGGGAAAGAGAATCTCAAGCAGGCTCCACACTGGAAGTGTGACATCATGGACTGTGATATCATGACCTGAGCCAAAATCAAGAGTCAGATGCTTAACTGACTGAGCCATCCAGGGTGGGATGTGACATTTTAAAAGAATTGTTCAACAGGGGTTCAGCTGCTTTTATTTTTAAATCTTAACTTGAAATATCCCTTGCCCCAGCCAGTTTCTGTGTTCCCTCCATAATGAAGGACTGGAGAATTGACAGAGAAACAATCCTGATACTTCTTGGAAGGGGAGACAAGTTGTTTTTATCTATATCAGTATATTTGAAGTTGAGTGATTTAAAAGTGGTACCAGGAATTTGGCTTCTGAACTGCTTCCTTGCTTTCTCATAGTTAGGTTCCCACATTGTGCTTTCTTATCAAGATTAAGAAACATTGACTGGAGAGTCTCTGCCTGTATATAATCTTCTTTTTGCCATTCTGTATGCATGTGACCAGCATTTAACACATTTTGCCTCAAATTTAGTAAATCTCTCTTGGGTTCCAAAGATTTTAAAACATGTACCTCTTTATTGGGATAAAAGATATTAAGTGCTGTTTTATTAAATGTATAATCTTTAAAGTGATTTCTGTGGTCTTTGGAGAATTCTCCAGTATTGAGGAAAGTCAGCCTGAGCTGGGAATCCATTGAAGGGATAGCATGGCTAGAGTGGGGGAAGAAAACCTTTTTAAAAAGTATAACTCCTGCTGCTTCCATTAAAAAAATTTTTTTTAAAGTATGTGTATATACATATATATGTTTACATATATTTATGTATGTAATAAAGTATTAAAAAGGTGACTGAGAAGGTCAGAACAGCATAACTAAGGTCAAAATATTAGAACATCAGTGATTTAAGAATCACAACTGTGGAAGGCTAAAGGAGAAAGTTGAACTAAAAATTCTCCCATAGAAAGGATTGGAAGTTTTAAAAGGATATAGTAGGATACTCAACTTAAAAAAGAGATCAAGTAGCAAATTAATATATGGAATGCAAGACATTTAAAATGAAAGTAGAGCTAAAAGCATCCAAGAATGGATTAAGACCTAGAGGTAGCCAGGATGGTAGTTAAGTGGATATAACTTGTTTTCTCATCTTGGTGAATAGGAGTTAACCTAGATCTCATTCAAAGTCTACGTTAATAGGTTTCTTTTAACAAAAATTTGAATATTACTCTCAGAATTGATTGATGTGATGTGTATTTTACTTTAAGCTATAATAACCACAGTGGTAATCTTATGGCACAATGTGAAAGAAATGACAAAAAATTTTATTCTACTGAAAGATATGGTAATATTAACAATGAAGACAAAGAAGAAATTTTAATATTTTTATCTGAGTATAGTTGACATACAGTGTTAGTTTCAGATATACAACCTAGTGATTTGACAAGTTTATCTGTTCGCCACAACTGTAGCTACCATCTGTCCTGTTACATTGCTGTTACGCTATCATTGACCATATTTCTTATGCTGTACCTTTTATTCCTATGACTTATTCATTCCTTAACTGGAAGCCTGTACCTCCCTCCCCTTCACTCATTTTGCCGAGCCCCCTCCCCCGACACCTTCCCTCTAGCAACCATCAGTTCTTTGTATTTGTAGGTCTGATTCTGCTTTTTGTTTGTTTATTTACTTGGTTGTTACAGTTTGTTTTTTTAGATTCTCCTTATGAGTGGAAATACATGGCATTAGTTCAACTTATTTCACTTAGTATAATACCCTCCAGGTCCATCCATGTTGTCTCATATGGCACAATTTTATGTGTTTTATAGCTGCATAATATTCCATTGTATATATACACCACATTTTCCTTATCCATTTATCTATTGATGTACACTTTGGTTACTTCTATATCTCGGCTATAGTAAATAATGTTGCAGTAAACATAAAGGTGCATGTATCTTTTCGAATTACTGTTTTGTTTTCATTGGGTAAATATCCAATAGTGGAATTACTGGATAATATGGTAGTTCTAATTTCAGTTTTTCGAGGAACCTTCATTCTGTTTTCCAGAGTGGCTGCACCGCTTTACATTCCCACCAACAGTCCACGAGGGTTCCTTTTTCTTCACATACTTGGCAACACTTGTTATTCCTTGTATTTTTTTATTTAGTCATTCTGACAGGTAGAGTGGTATCTCATTGTGGTTTTGATTTGCATTTCCCTGATGATTTCTGAGTTGAGTATCTTTTCATGTGTCTGTTGGCCATTTGTATGTCTTCTTTGGAGAAATAGGTATTTAGGTCTTATGCACATATTTTAATCAGACTCTTTTTTATTCTTTTTGGTATTCAGTTCTATGAGTTCTTTCTATATTTTGGATACTAACCCTTTATCAGATAATGTGATTTACAAGTATCTTCTATTCAATAGGTTGTCTTTTAGGTTTGTTGATGGTTTCCTTTACTGGGCAAAATCTTTTTATTTTAGTATCTTTTTATATTAATTTTTTGCTTTTGTTTCTCTCATCTCAGGAGACATAGGTAGAAAAATTTTGCTGTGGCCAATGTCAGAAGAATTACTGCTGGTGTTCTAGAATTTTTATGGTTTCTGGTTTCACATTTGAGTCTTTAACCATTTTTGAGTCTATTTTTGTATATCGTGTTAGAAACTCGTCTGGTTTTATTCTTACATATGTAGCTGTCCAGTTTTCCCAGCACCACTTATTGAAAAGGCTGACTTTTCCCTTTGCATATTCTTTCCTCCTTTGTCTTAGATTAATTGATTATATAATCATGGGTATTTCTGGGTCTCTATTCTGTTCCATTGATTTATGTGTTTATTTTTGGGTCCCGTATCATACTGTTTTGATTACTACAGCTTTGTAGTTTGTCTTAAAATCTGCTACCGTGATACCTCCAGTTTTGTCGCTCTTTTCTAAGATTTTTTTTGCCTATTCCAGATCTCCTGTGGTACCATACAAATTTTAGTATTATTTGTTCTGCCTTTGTGAAAAATGCTTTTGGTATTTTGATAGGGAGTGCATTGAATATGTAGATTGCATTGGATAATATGGACATTTTAACAGTATTCCTCCAGTTCATGGGCATGGAATATCTTTCTGTTGATGTCATCTTTAGTTTCTTTCATCAGTATTTTATGGGTTCTGGAGTACAGATCTTTCACCTCTTTGGTTGAGTTTATTCATAAGTCATAAACTTGCTTTGTTCTTTTTGGTGTAATTGTAAATGGGTTTTTCTTTTAATTTTTCTTTCTGTACTTTGTTTTTAGCATATAGAAATGCTTCAGTTTTCTGGGTGTTAATTGTATATCCTGCCACTTTACTAAATTTATTACTTGTACTAGTTTTTTGGTGGTGTCTTTAGAAGAGAAAGAAACTTCTTAATCTTACTAATATATGAGCCACCATCTTTATGGTCATAAAGGGACTTTCTTTTTCTTTGGAGGTGGGGAAGATTGTTTATAATTTAACTTTGATTCTTCAGTAAAGTAAGTGGCATTAGGAGCACATTAGACTAAGCTTTGTATTATTCTTAGGTGTATAATTTCTCTTTTAGGTTAACTGGACTCCTGAGATTAACAAAGAACATTTACTGCAGGGTCTGCTTCCTGATGTACAAGTACCAACATCTGTGAAAGATATGCGTTATTGCCAGGTTTCATTCCAGGATGATCATGTGTCTTTGGAAAGTGCATTTACAGTAAGGTTTGTGGGCATATTATATTTTGAGGTACTTCAAAATTCAGCATATGATAACAAAAATACTTTTCTCCACAGCACACTAGTGAAAGTTATTATTCATGTAGAAAAGATTGCAGTTTCTATGAAATATGGTAGGTTGTTTTTGGAATCAAGTTTCATGGGAGATAGTTCAGTGGCCTTTCACCTCTTTGGTTAAGTTCATTCCTAAGTATTTTATTCTTTAGTGTACCCTGTGCTTAATGGCCCTCTGGTATCTATAAGAACTAG
This sequence comes from Suricata suricatta, assembly GCF_006229205.1. Taxonomy (NCBI): domain Eukaryota; kingdom Metazoa; phylum Chordata; class Mammalia; order Carnivora; family Herpestidae; genus Suricata; species Suricata suricatta. Next base: position 51,306,832 of record NC_043713.1, read on the forward strand.
AACTGTCATTAAAGGAAAACCCTCCTAGTGCAAGCAACAGTGAAAACATCTGTGAAATGACACATATGAAAAATATAAAAGTGTGATCAGTGTGTTGCTCAGAAAGAAAAATTCTTTCATTCCTTAGTGATGAAATTTTTAAAGCTGAGTCCTACCAGACCTACTGTGTATTACTGATAGAAAAGGGGAAGACTTAATGTAAATATATATTAAAAAAAAACTTTTACCTTGGCCTCAGTTTCTTGCTCACCTCTTCCAGTAACCTCATTCGCTTGAATTCCTCCATTCATTTTCATAGTATTTCCAGGCTCCATATTTGAGATAATATTTTCAGATGTACCTGCTCCACCTGCTGCCAGATCTCTTGATGATGAGTTCTTCTTACTCACCTTTTCTTTCTCAGTTCTCTAGTCATAATTTCCTTTTAATCCAGCATAGATAATATGATTTAACACTTCTTTGCAAGCTGTCTTTTCTCTATTTCCATTTGGGTTAATAGTGATGTTCTATAAATTGAGATATTTTTGGAGGGATATTGTTGTATTTAAGATTTAGAAAGTGAGTGTTAAATATACATATGCTTACTCCTTAGCATATTAAAACTAAGTTTTTTCTACAGACAAAGGTAGAACTAAAGCCTTTTGTTAACTTATTTCAGGCCACTTCCTGATGAGCCTAAACATTTAAAATGTGAGTTAAAAGGAGGAAAAACAGTACAGATGGGCCAAGAGCTTCAAGGAGAAATAGGTTAGTGTGGTCAGCTTTTTTTCTTTAAAATAGTTTTAGAATATGTGCTTACCTATATTCACATTTTGGCATACAAGATCTGAAAGAAAGGTTTTATATATATTTATACATATAAACATATAAATATAAATATAAGGTTTTATATATATTTAGTGTTTTAAAATCCATTGTTGGAAAAGATTGCTGTATTTTCACTATCTTTGCCTAGGCTGACATAACTTTAAAATCAGCTTGGCCAAAACAGTTTCTTGGGAAAATACTGGTTTTTGTTAGAAGTTATAATAGTTAACATTAAAAGTGTAAAGTAAATGTATTGGTGGGTTCATGTTTATTTTTTTACATATAGAATATCACATAATACTAGATTATTTTCTTCAAATTTTATAGTAAAAAGTGATTAACATCAAAACTGTGTTACATCTATAAATACAAGCATTCTTGAGTAGATTCTTGAATTATTTTTTTTGGTAGTGATTATACAGGAAGCAAGTATGATTATGTTTTACAAAAAAGTACATAAGAAAACAAAGTTACAGTGGCTTTTCTAAGCATAATTTTAGGTGTTAAAATTAAGCTTTCCTTTTTTATATAGTTGTAATAGTTACAGATCAGTATGGAAATCAGATTCAAGCATTTTCACCAAGTTCTTTATCTGCCTTGGGAATTGCTGGTGTTGGACTTGACAGCTCTCATTTGAAAACTACTTTTCAGGTATGACTACTTTTCATAGCAGTTGGCTTTATGCCATTGATTTACATTTAACAACATTTAGGAAAAACTAAAATAACTAAAAGGAGTTTGATTTTGGTGTTTACAATGCAAAATCACAAAAGGCTTTAAAAAGGTTGTGTTATGATAAACTTTATACATATGCCAAAAATAGAATAAATAGCATTAGTATTTCCCTTTTGTCATGTCTTTTTTTTTTTTTTAAGTTTATTTTGAGAGCACAAGTGCAAGTGGAGGAGGGGTAGAGAAAGAGGGAGACAGAGAATCCCAAGTAGATTCTGCACAGAGCCCAGTATGGGACTCATTCCCAAGAACTGTGAGATCATGACCTGAGCTGAAACAAACAAGTGAGCCACCCAGACTCCCCATCATTTTGAAACAAATTCTATACATTATATCATTTCATCCATAAATATTTTGATATATATATAAAAGTAGTTTTTCATAAATAAAATTTTAGTGCTTACATCCTGCATTAAACAGAATGTTGGTGAAAAAATTAATTGGGGAAGTTTACAACTGTGCAGTTAATTGAGATTAGGTTGAAAAAAAAAAAAAAAAAGAACCGCAGTGGAATCATTTTAGTTTAAAACAAGCAAGCAAACATGATGTATTCTGTTTGGAGAGATCAAAGACAACTCTCAGGGAATAAAAGATGTGTGTCTGAGCTTTAAGGAACTTGCCAGGCCAGAGTAGGTGAGAGAGGATATCTCTAAGGCCCAAGTAAAGCTGAATACACTTAGGGCTTTTAATGCTTTTTAAAAACTCTTCTTCCTTTTAGAGCCTCCATTACAGTTTTCAACCTGACAAAGGAAGCATAAGAGTAGCCTCTTTGTTGCCCTTCCTTACTAGAGTTTCTTATTCTCACTAATCTGTTGATAGTATTCTAGTTTTGACCCCACAACTCACTATGTCTTAACAGTGCCGAAGAACTTTTAATAATGTTTTGTTTACCTAACAAAGGTAAGGTAAAGTTTAATGTTTGACTTCTAAGTTTTTCCATTATTTATCTCCACCCTAAGTATATATGAAATCAGAAGATAACTGTGTTTCTGCTGTATGCATGAGCAACCTGTGCCTTCCATCACTTTATGCATAGACACCCATCTTCATTCAATAATTTCTCCTAAATTGTCACCTGCCTTCCTACATCTTCAGTTTTCCCTATTAGATTCCCATCAGCATGTAAACATGCTGTCCTGTTTCTCATCTTTTTTTTTTTTTTTAGTTTGTTTATTTTGAAGGAACATGTGTAAGTGGGAGAGGGGCAGAGAGAGGAAGAAAGAGAATCCCAAATAGGCTCCATGCCGTCAGTACAGAGCCTGATGAGGGCTTAAAGTCACAAACCGTGAGATCGTTGCCTGAGTGGCACTTAACCACACAGGCACCCGTGTCTTATGTCTTCATCTTAAAAGGCAAATTACACCCCCCTTTCCCCATAACAGTCAAAACATCCTTTGTCTCTAATTCCCTGTCCATCTATTGCTCTCTTTCTCTTCTTTCTATGGTATAACTCCTTGGAAGAGTTGTACATTCTGCCTCCACATCCTTTTCTGTCATTCTCAGGTAACGCATTCATCATGTTTTTTCTGTTTCACCTGATCCAATACATTGTCCATTTTCCTTTCTCATTTTATGCCACCTATTAGATCTTATCAGCATTTTATACTGTAAATTTAGACCTCATCTCCTTAGAATGGCCTAAAATATCCTAAAGTATCTTTCCACAGCATAATCTCATACCTTTCTCCACCCATAGCTCTTTATTCTTTAGCCAAGGTGGCCTACTTAATTCCTATTGTCATTTTACAACAATATATACTATCTTGACTCACTTTCAAACATCAAGAGTCTACCCCCAGTCTCTGCAGAGAAAAAAATCAGAGCCTTCAGTTTTAAAACTATTTTTTAAATAGTAGGATTTTTTGGAAATAAAAGGTAATTTTAATGTTACTGTTTCTTCAAATTATTTCTGCACTTACATAAAATGTACTGCTGTTCTGAAGTATATTCCTTTGATAATTTCAGCTTTAGACCATAACACCTTTCAAATTTTTATATTTCTATTTTGACTCATCTACAGTGGGTAAATGCGTATACAAGTATCATTTTTAAGATTGAAAGTAAAATCAGGATAACTTCCAACAGGATTTAAACAAATCACATTTTCAAAAAGGCTTTTAGTGATTCACTAATAAATATGGAATTCCAGGTTGTACTTTAAATATTTTCAGCTGTCAGTATATTTTACTAATGATTATTTGTTTTCCAGATACTAAAAAATTCTGAACTCATTGGGGTTTGAATGGAAATTAATTTTAATTATTTTGCAGTGTCTTTGTACAGAAATGTACAAACAGAAATGTAGAACATGAAATTTTACACTGATTATTAAAATCTGATGGAATAGGAGCGCCTGGGTGGCTCAGTTGATTAAGTGTCTGACTTCATCTTGGGTCATGGTCTCACAGTTCATGAGTTCCAGCCCCACATCAGCTCTGTGCTGACAGCTCAGAGCCTGACACCTATATCAGAATCTGTGCCTCCCTCTCCCTGCCCTTCCTCCTACTCTCTCTCTCTCTTTCTTTCTCAAAAATAAGTAAATACAAAAAAAAATTTTTTTTAATCTGATGGAATAGATTTGTACTTTTTACAAATTTAAAGTAAAATTATTAAAGGTCATTGTTAAAATGTGAATACTAGAATGCCCCTGCCAGTATGGAATTAGTTATATTGTTCCATCACATTGCAGAAATTATAGGCTAGTTTCATTGATTCCCATTAATATGCTCTCAACCTGAGATTGAGCAGAAACAAATCAAAGCCCCTAGCTTCTTGGGAGATCACCTTATAATGGGAAGAGCATACAGCAGGTAAGAAATAAGTGATAAGAAGAAAAATAAAATGGGGTAGTGGAAACAGTGCCATTATACAGGGTAGTCAAGGAAGACCCCTTTCAATAAGGAATCCTGTATGCAGAAACCTAAAGAAAAGCCATGTAGATTGGTAAAGAATTTTGCAAACATCAGGAAAGAACAAGTGCAAAGAAACGGTATTGATCAAGCACACACTTTGCTGTTTGGGGAATAAAAAGGAGATGATGTAAATAAGAGGGCAGTTAGGAAAAAATACGATAAAAAGACATAGCACCTTTTAGATCTTTAACAAAAAAGAAATTCAGTTTCTCCTTTTAAGGAAGTGAATTTCATAGTATGCCAGTATTGGCTTGTGTGCAAGTTATTTGCCATTGTTTTACACAGAAACATATCTGTATGCACATGGGTTAATGACAACATTTTCTTCCTTTTTTATTTTTTTTTGAAAACTAAACTTTATATCCCTGTCTTTTCAATATACTTTCCCTCACTAGGAAAATACACAAAGTATAAGTGTAAAAGGCATCAAATTTATTCCAGGCCCTCCTGGAAATAAGGATCTTTGTTTTACTTGGCGTGAATTTTCTGACTTTATTCGAGTGCAGCTAATTTCTGGACCACCAGCAAAACTCCTCCTTATAGACTGGCCAGAATCAAAGGAGGTAAGTAACTGCCTTGATTGGAAGAATTTACTGTCACATGGTTTATTACTTTCAGATTATCTGTGGATAGATACATTTTATTGTTGAAGTAACAGCAAATAACAGTGGTAACAAGAAGAAAAGGACAAAGTGATATGATTCTAAATACTTTGTTATTTAATTCATCACTTGTGTCCTCATTTGTTAAAGAATGGGGTAATCACTTGAGCACTGAGACATGTACAATGTATGTTAATTTTACTAGAATGTAAATTTAAACAAATTTTTAATAGTGTAATCACACCTTAACATTTTTATTACAGAAATTTTCAAACCTGTGTAAGTAAAAATAGCATAAACCACAGTTTCAGCAGTTACTATTTTTTTCCTAATTTTGTTTTATTGTTCTCTCTTACTGTCTTAAAATGTTTTCTCTGGAGTTTGAAAAAGCATGTCAAATATCAAGTCATTATACACATAAAAATATTGGTATGCCTCCCTTTACAAATAGTTAAAGCTTAAATACTAATTTTGCAAATTTCTGTTAAATCTGTTGAGTTTTTACTAGATGTTTAGAATTCAGATTTATTGTTTAGATTTTCATTTTCAGTTTTGGTGTAGCAGAGTTCTACCTGTTGGAATGACAGCTTACGTACTTTTCTAAAGGAAGATAAACTTCTATCATCGTGATTATGGATGCAGTTACACTCTTAAAGTTTGAGTACATCACTTAAGAAAACTATACATTATCTGTACTCTAGTTTGAGGTTGCTTTTTTAGGTTTGTGAATTTAAGAGATAAACAAGTGATGACAAAGTTCTAAAAAAATTTTTTGTGATGTCCTGATTGAGGAGTTTTACTGTAAAGCCAGTGCATTTATTTTTATTTGGGAGCACTTATACTACATAAATTAATACACTTTTGCCTAATGAAGTCAATAAAGGATTTGTTGGTTGATGATATTATGAAATTATTGTTTACCTTTGAGGTGGAAAAAATCTCAACATGGTTATCTTTTTATATGGCTTTGTGTCAGGGAATGTCAAAAATAATGACAGCTTAACTCAAAAGTTTTTTAGATTAATTTGCAGATACCTTAGAAATCCAGAAGCTTTAAAAAACAAACCTGATTTCTCCTTATGTTAAAGAAATGGTTATATGTAGATAAGACTGTAAAAGTAATCATTAAATTTAATATCTGGTATTCCCAAAACTTCCTAATTCTTTTTTTTTTTTTTAATTTATTTAAACTCAAGTTAGTTAACATTATAGTGTAATATTGGTTTCAGGAGTAGAATCCAGTGATTCATCACTTACATACAATACCAACAACTAGTGCTCCTTAATTGTGATCACCCACTTAGCTGTCCCCTCACCCACCTCCCCTCCCTTCCAGTAACCCTCAGTTCTCTGTATTTAAGAGTCTTTTATTGTTTGTCTCCCTTTCTCTTTTTATCTTATTTTTCCTTCCTTTCCTCCCATATTCATCTGTTTTGTTTCTTAAATTCCACATGAGTGAAATCATATGATAATTTGTCTGATCGACTTATTTCTTTTAGCATAATATACTCCAGCTTTATCTACGTTGTTGTACCTGGCAAGATTTTGTTCTTTCTGATCAAGTAATATTCCATTATATATATATATACTATGTCTTTATTCATCAGTCGGTGGGCATTTGAGCTCTTTCCATACTTTGGCTATTGTTGGTAGTGCTCCTATAAACATTGAGTTAATGTGCCCCTTAGAATCAGCATTTTTGTATCCTTTGGATAAATACCAAGTAGTGCAATTGCTAGGTCATAGGGTAGTTGTATTTTTAATTTTTTGAGGAACCTTCATTCTGTTTTCCAGAGTGGCTGGATGAGTTTGTATTCCCACAAACAGGGCAAAAGTGTCCCCCTTTCTCCACATCCTCACCAATATTTGTTGTTTCATGAGTTGTTTATTTGAGCCATTCTGACAGGTGTGAGGTGGTATCTCATTGTAGTTTTGATTTGTATTTCCCTGATGATGAGTGATGTTGAGCATCTTTGCAAGTGTCTGTTAGCCATCTGGATGCCTTCTTTGTAAAAGAAGTGTTTTGCCCATTTCTTCACTGGATTATTTGGTTTTTGGGGTGTTGAGTTTGTAAGTTTTTCATAGATTTTGGATACTACCCCTTTATCCACTGCATCATTTACAAGTATCTTTTCCCTTTCCATTGGTTGCTTTTTAGTTTGTTGATGGTTTAGATTGTTGATTGTGCTGTGTCAAAGGTTTTTATCTTGATGAGGTCCCAGTAGTTAATTTTTGCTTTGGTTTCCCTTGCCTTTGGCGATGTGTCTAGTAAGAAGTTGCTGTGGCCAAGATCAAGAAGTTGTTGCCTGTTTTCTTTTCTAGGATTTTGATTTTTTCCTGTCTCACATTTAGGTCTTTAATCCATTTTGAGTTTATTTTTGTATATGGTGTAAAAAAGTGGTCTAGTTTCATTCTTCTGCATGTCGCTGTCCAGTTCTCCTAGCACCATTTTGCTAAAGAGCCTGTGTTTTTTTCCCATTGCATACTCTTTCCTGCTTTGTCAAAGATTAGCTGGCCATACATTTGTGGGTTCCTTTCTGGATTCTGGATTCTCTTCCATTGATCTATATGTTTTTTGTGCCAGAACCAAACTGTCTTGCTGATTACGGCTTTGTTAATACAGTTTGAAGTGTGACATTGTGATGCTTCCAGCTTTGGTTTTCTTTTTTCAAAATTACTTTGGCTATTTGGGGTCTTCTCTGGCACCATATCATACAAGTTTTAGAATTGTTTGTTCTAGGGGTGCCTGAGTTGCTCAGTTGGTGAAGTGTCTGACTTCAGCTCAGATCATGAGCTCATGGTTCATGGGTTTGAGCCCCGCGTCAGGCTCTGTGTCAAAGCCCTGCTTCAGATTCTGTGTCTCCCTCCCTCTCTCTCTGCCCCTCCCCTAATCATGCTCTGGTTCTCTCTGTCTCAATAATAAATAAACATTAAAAATCTAAAAAAAAAAATCCCTTTAGAATTGTTCTAGCTCTGTGAAAAATGCTGGTGTTATTTTGGTAGGAATCATTGAATGTGTAGATTGCTTTCAGTAGTGTCGACATTTAACAATATTTGTTCTTCTAATCCATGAGCATGGAATGTTTTTGCATTTTTTCTGTCTTCAATATTTTACGTAAGCTTTCTATAGTTTTCCGTGTACAGATCAATATCAACCTCTTTGATTAGGCTGATTCTTAGGTATCTTATGGGTTTCGGTGCAATTATAAATGAGATCGATTTCCTTATATCTGTTTCTGTTGCTTTATTACTGGTGTATAGAAATGCAACTGATTTCTGTACTTTGATTTTATACCCTGTGATTTTGCTGAATTCAGTATCAGCTCTAGCTGTTATTTTGGTGGAGTCTTTCAGCTTTTCCATGTAGAGTAAGTGTCCTGTTGTGTTGGAAGAGGAAAAGCTTGATCTCTTCCTTACCAATTTGTATGCCTTTTATTTATTTTGTGCCTGATGGTTGAGACTAGGACTTCCAGTACTCTGTTGAATAACAGTGGTGATAGTGGACATCCTTGTTACATTCCTGACCTTAGGGAGAAAGCATTGTTTTTCTCCATTGAGGATGATAATTAGCTGTGGGCCTTTCATAGATAGCCTTATGATGTTGAGATTTGTTCTGTCTATCCCACTTTCTTGAGGGTTTCCATCAAGAAAGGATACTGTTTTTTGTCAAATGCATTTTCTGCATCTATTGACAGGATCCTAGGTTTCTTATCCATTCTTTTATTAATGTGGTATATCAGGTTGTTGGATTTGTGAATATTGAACCAGTCCTGCAGCCCAGGAATCAATCTCATTTGATTATGATGAATAATTCTTATTTTTTGTAATGTTTATTTTTGAGAGAAAGAGCACATTTTGAGAGCCTGAGCACAAGCCAGGGAGAGGCAGAAAGAGAGAGAGAGACACAGAATCAGTAAGCTCTAGGCTCTGAGCTGTCAGCACAGAGCCTGATGCAGGGCTTGAACTCATGAACTGTGAGATGACCTGAGCCAAAGGTGAATGCTTAACCAACTGAAGCACTGAATAAATCTTTTAATGTACTATTGAATTTGATTTGCTAGTATCTTATTAAGAATTTTGCATCCAGGCTCATTAGAGATACTGCCCTGTAATTCTCCTTTTTAGTGGGGTCTTTGTCTGGTTTTGGAATCAAGGTAATGCTGGCTTCATAGAATGAGTTTGGAAGCTTTCCTTCTGTTTCTATTTTCTGGAACTGTTTGAGAATAATAGGTATAAAATCTGTTTTAAATGTCTGGTAGAATTCCCCTGGGACATCATCTGGCCCAGGACTCTTATTTATTGGGGAGATTTTTGATGACTGATTCAATTTCTTTGCTGGCTAAGGGCCTGTTCACATTTTCTACTTCTGATTTGTATTTTGGTAGTGTGTGTCCATTTCTTGCAGATTGCCCAGTTTATTAGCATATAATTTTTCATAGTATTTTCTTAACACGTTTGTATATCTGTGGTGTTGGTTGTGATCTCTCTTCTTTCTTTCAGTGGGTCCTCTCTTTTCAATAAGTCTGGCTAGTAGTTTATCAATTTTGTTTATTCTTTCAGAGAACTAGCCTTTAATTTCATCAGTATGCCTATTGGGTTTTTTTGTTTCTATATCATCTATTTCTGCTTTCATCTTTATCATTTCCCTTCTGCTTGCTTTAGACTTTATTAACTGCTGCTTTTATAGTTCCTTTAGGGGTGAAGTTAGGTTATATATTTGGCACCATTCTTGCTTCTTGAGACAGACTTGAATAGCATTGCACTTTCCTCTTAGGACTGCCTTTGCTGCATCCCAAAGTGTTTCTACCGTCATGTTTTCATTTTCATTGGATTTCTTCTATTTTTTTTAGCTCTTCAATTTCCTGGTTAACCCATTCATTCTTTGGTAAGATGTTCTTTAACCTCCATGTATTTTCCTGTGGTTTACTTCAAGTTTCATAGTGTTGTGATCTGAAAATATGCTTGGTATGATCTTGATCTTTTTATATCTATCGAGGACTGATTTATGACCCAGGATGTGATCTATTCTGGAGAATATTCCATATGCACTAGAGAAGAATATGTATTCTGCTTTAGGATGAAATGTTCTGAATATATCTATTAAGTTCTAATTAATATATCTATTAAGTCCTAATTGGATCTGAAGTGGAGATGGAGAACTGATTTAACACCTAACTGATAAATAGAAAAAAAATATAAATGTTATATTAATATACACATACATTCTCTCATTTAATCTTAGCATTATGTGTTTTTTAACATTCTTATTTTATAAATGAGGAAACTGAAATCCTGAAACATTAAATTACATTACATTAAAATACTAAAAAGTGGTAGAGGTTTGTAACTATAAACAATTGATTTTGGATACCTTTTTTTTTTTTTTTCCCCACTTTCTCCCAGATAATTCCAAACTGACAGTTTGGGCTACAAGTCATTTATTAAAGAATATTCTTTAAAAGTAATTATTGTGGGGCGCCTGGGTGGCTCAGTCATTTAAGTGTCCAACTTTGGCTCAGGTCATGATTTCATGGTTTGTGGGTTTGAGCCCCGGGTCGGGCTCTGTGCCGACAGCGCAGAGCCTGGAGCCTGCTTCAGATTCTGTGTCTCCCTCTCTCTCTGCCCCTCACCTACTCACGGTCTTCTCTCCTCTCCTCTCTTTTCTTCTCTTCTCTCTCTCTCTCAAAAATAAATAAAACATTAAAAAATAAAAGTAGTTATTGTTGGATGAGTAGACAATGTGTTTAGGAATAAAGTACCATGATAATGTTTGCATTTAGAAACTGTCATTGATTTTTTTTAAATTTAGGCTTTTAATACACTTAGGTGGAATATAGTCAACTATAGCCATGTAAAGATTGTGATGGTCAAGCTTTTTTTAAGGAAAATTAAGTCCTATCCAAAACACATTAATTTTTTCCCCACTTTTAGCAACCTCCTAAGATAATTTGATAACCATCTGCCTCTATTAAATTAGGGGTTGGAGGAAGCAAAGGTAACATTGATAGGAGGAAGATGATAAATCAGCATTCCTTTTTCACAAATTAGTGCTCTCCCATCTTTTTTGTGCACCTTTAAAGTAGGATACAGTCTACGGCCATGCCACCCTGAACACGCCCGATCTCGTCTAAAGCAGGATACGTAAGATTGGAATTCATCAAATTTCTTGCTAGGCAATATGTTTCCTTTGATATGTTCAGTACTAATTGGTCAACAAGCAAATTCTCAGAATTACACAGCCCTTATATGATGGAGGAAAAAAACAAATGTTTTTTAAATTAAGAGAGTATAGATGATCAGCAACTAGTCCTATTTATGTATGTGTGTATTTTCTTCTTTACTTTTTTTTTTTAATTTAAATTTTATTTAGTTAACATACAGTGCAGTATGGGTTTCAGGAGTAGAATTCAGTGATTCATCACTTCCATGCAATGTGCCCACCTCAAGTACCCATCTAGCCCATCTCCTACCCACCTCCCTCCATCAACCCATAGTCTTTTCTCTATCATTAAGAGTCTCTTGTTTGTTTTCTTGCTCTTCTCTAGTCTTATTTAATGAGTGGTAGAAAGCTGTGTATGACTGCTTAATGTAGAGTGCCTGAGTGCTTATCCTTGACAGAGAAGCTAACCATAGATACCCAATGCTAAATCTGAGAACCTAACATAAGCTTTTATTTCCATTGAAGTAATTCCTTTTTTATTTTTAAACATTTGTTTATATATTTTTGAGAAGGAGAAAAAGGGAGAGACAGTGTGCAAGTTGCGAGAGGGAGAAAGAGAAGGAGAAAAAGAATCCCAAGCAGGTTCTATGCTGTCAGCACAGAGCCCAGCATGAGGCTTGATCCCATGAACCATGAGATCATGACCTGAGCCAAAATCAACAGTCAAATGCTTAGCCAACTGAACCACCCAGATGTCCCCATTGAAGTCATTCTAATATGAACTTTTAGGAATGTGTTAAAAGCTATAATATCAAATGGATTCTTTTTTACTTAATTATTTCTATAAGAAGATGATCACTTGTGACAATATAATTGACTTTCAGAAATTTGTTTTAATAAATGAAGTTATGGTGACTAGAACTGAGATAAATTAAGTGATCATTTTATAAGTGTACAGGTAGTAATTATGTTGTTTGGCACATATGTTTTAATGCTTTTGAAAATATTTATACCTGTTTCAGTCCATTCCAGTGATTAATGGAAGAGAATTACAGAATCCTCTCATTGTTCAACTTTGTGATCAGTGGGACAATCCAGCATCTGTACCACAGGTCAAAATAAGTCTTGTGAAAGCTAACAATTTAAAGGTAAGTTTTAAAACCTCCGTAGGTCCTTACGTAATTTTCGTCTACTTAAAATTTTGGTTTCATTGTTGTGATAATGTTATTACATGTCATATTTTTTAAAATGTAGTCTTATATAACCTTGATTGTTGCTTAGTTTAAATCAACTATTTTTCATAATTATTTTGAGGAAGTAAACTTTATATCTTGTAAGCAGTTTAATAAGGGGCAAGTTAAGATTCTTTCACTACTAGTATGCATTTGGGTTTAAGATTAGAATGAAGAGATGACACTGAGAAAGTGAGTAAATGCAAATATGACCTGCAGTAAGAGTTAAGGAATAGGCATTACTTGGGAAACTTAACAAGCTAAGGGTAATCAAAAAGCATCATCTGAGTACCTGTCCTCCATACCTTATGGAGAGCTACCATAGCAAGAGCATAGAGCAAGTCTAACATAACTGTTAGACTTATATACTGAGTTGTATTTTAGGGTGTATGGGGCAAGCATGAATATGGTCTTGTAATGTTTGGGGACAAACATAATGCTTGATATCAAGAAGTCCTAGATTAGGTACCATGTATTTACATGAGCACTGGAATAGTCAGTTATTCCCTTCCTGTGAGGGGAAATAGGAGAAGCTGCTAGTTCCTTGCAAAGTTGTAGTTTAGCATAGTCCCTCCTACTGAAGTCAATTAATTTGTCCCAGTTTGTTACCAGGCAACACAGAGATAATTCCTGGGGTTGTCTTCAGCCAGGCTTAACTATCCTTCTACAAACATTTTTATAATTTTAGTAGATGAAAATAGTTGAGATCATGTAAATGTGCAGCTGTCCTAAAATTAATCCATTAGCTCATCAATAAGAACTCTAACAGATTTCCAGGACCTGACGTATTTATCTTAAAAGTCAGATGAGAGATTAAAATGCCAAGAATGGCTTGTGATCCAGACTTGTTTTCATAGAAAATAGTCAGGGTCAGAGGTCTTAATGCCTTTTTAGAAAGACTATGGTATTGCTGCTATATAGCCTGAAAAAGAAGACATGCTTCTTGGGCTTAGCAACAAGAATTTAGGATCCAGATGGGAGAAATATTTTGAGAAAGATGGGTTGAGAGATAATGGATCAGAAGGTAAATGGGATAAGTAAAATAAGGGATTTTATACTGTCATTTTGATTATCCCTTCTCATTTTTGCCTAACTATTGCTTTTTTGCATGTACCTATCATATTACCTAATTTTTAGGTTCCATTAAGCAAAAATGAAAATTAGGAATTAGGAAAGAGTCTGATATTCTACTACAGCAGTTTACAAATTCACTTTTATAGTCGACGTTAGCATCTAGGAGAGTTAAACCGATTATTTTCTACCACAAATAAGAATATTAGTCTATTTTCACAGAAGCATTTGTAGAAGGCTGAGAGATTCTTGGTAACCAATGATTATTTCCACTGATTTTTATTAATTTGAAAGTGGGGGTGACTGGGTGACTTAGTCGGTTGAGCGTCCAGCTTCGGCCTCAGGTCATGATCTCTTAGTTCCTGGGTTCGAGCCCCGCATCAGGCTCTGTGCTGACAGCTAGCTCAGAGCCTGGAGCCTGCTTCATATTCTGTGTCTCCCTCTCTCTTTGACCCTCACCTGCTCGTGCTGTCTCTGTCTCTCAAAAATAAATTTTAAAAACATAAAAAAAAAAAAAAGAAAGCTTGATTGTCACTAAGAAGGTAGTGTTGCAACAGAGGTCTAAGGAGCATGTCTGAGTTAAATGTTAAGAGAAAGATGAAGTAACATGGACATGGTATCTTGATGCCTTGACTTAAATGTATATTTATGTTTATTTCACCTGTGCCATCCCCCCACCCCACCTCTTCAGCTCCCTTTTTGGAATGTACCTTCAGTGTTTGTATAACCAAACTTCACTTGAAATATCATTGCTGTTGAAGCAGTGAACATTGAATTCTGCAACTTAATAACTGAAATACACTAAATTACAGTTTAATTGATCAAGATGAGCAGTTGTCCTTTGGGTTGGGTTGCATAATTACATATTATGTTATTTCTAAATTAGGAAATCAAAGATTTTAGAAGTGTGTGCAAATAAAAAATATTAAAATAGTAAAAGGAATAGAACATTATAATAGGGGGAAAGAATTTGATCTCTAGAATTTTCTAATTAACTGTTTTGTTGTTTTGTTTTTAGCTCTCTCCTTCAAACCAACAACATAAAACAGATGAAAGGGGAAGGGCTAATTTGGGAGTGTTCAGTGTGTATGCCCCTAGGTAAGAACCAAAAGTTTGATAGTTATTAGTCATATAGAGATTGAGTTTTCTTATTCCTTGCTGAAGTTAAGAGTAGCCTTCTATTTAGTGTTAGGTAGGAGATGGAACTGAACAGGAGTAGAGAGGTTTTGTAAATGAATAAACTTTGTATAAGTTGTCAAATTTTTAAACTATTATTATAATGTAATTAGAACTCTTTGTCTCTCTTTTTCTCCCTCTTGTTAGAGGAGAACATGTGATGCAGGTTAGAGCCATTTATAACAAAAATAACATAGAAGGACCTATAATTAAATTGATGATTCTTCCGGACCCTGAAAAACCTATTCGTCTCAATATTAAATATGACAAAGATGCTTCCTTTTTAGCAGGGGGTATTTTCACTGGTGAGTAAGTCACAAATTTTAAATAAATTTGTAATGATAATTGCTTTTTACATTAGCAGAGTAAACTATTTTAAATATTCAGCATGATAAAAAAAAAAAAACAAGCCTGCATAGCATTTTAAATAAAAAAGAAAATGTTTGATTTAACCATATCTTCTTTCACCTCTGTATTGTACATTTGCTTAATGGTCAAGAATGAACTGAAAGTTTATACATAAACTGAGAGCCTGTGGTTTGTTCATTCACTGGATTGTGAAGTTCTGCAAAAGAAAGATGGCAAGAATTGTGGCAGCTTTATTAAATAGGTTGTAATGTCATCTTCAGCCAAATAGAACCAGGATTGTTTAACTTAATTTGGATGAAAACACCAGAATTTATGACTAAATATTTCAGAATAAAAAATATTTCCTAAATATCTGCAATGTTCAGGCACTGTATTGGGCTCTTAGTTCCAATAATGATTACAACAGTTTCCAATGAGTTCTGTCTAATGTAGAAGACACTTAAGTAAGCAGATAATTTCAGTGTAGTCTACCTATTTTCAATAGGAAATGTATTTTATATGGATAATTTTCTTAGACCTCTGTTTTCTTGAAGGGATGAATTCCTATACATAGTTATAAGCAGTAAAAACAAGCAGACCAAAAAGTTTAGATTAGAAAATTAATAATTTTTAATAATTGTTACATATATACATAGCCTTTATATTCTTAATTTTACATCTGTTTTAGGAGGGGAGACCTATTTCCTGTCATTAAAAAATTATATCTATCAGGGATGCCTGGGTGTCTCAGTCAGTTGAGTGTCTGACTCTTGGTTTCAGCTCAGGTCATGATCTCACAGTTTGTGGGTTCCAGCCCTGTGTTGGGCTCTAAGCTGCTGGTCTGGAGCCTGCTTAGAATTCTCTCTTCCTTCCTTTCTGCCCCTTCCCCACTCACACGCTTGTGTGTGTGCACTGTTTCTCTCTGTCTCTCAAAGTAAACAAAACTTTAAAAAATTATATCTATCGTATGGGTGCCAGTGAATGATAAACTTAAGGGGAATACTATATGTAATAATAGTTTACTACTATATGCTATTGAAAATCATAAAATAAACACTGTAGTCTCAGAATATGTAAAGCACGTGGATTTATGACCAGTTGCCTTAATTCTATGTTGTTGAGTATCCACAGTCTAACCTTTTTGGTCTTGCATGGTAGAGCTTCTAGCATGGCAGATTGTGAAGATAAGGCAAAGGATTAATAACAGTAAAGATGTATGTGTTAGATTTCTGGAGGAGATTTAACATTAGAGTTGTCTGTCATGATTAGTACATTTTTACAGACGAATTATTGAGGCATGTGGATTACAGAATGGTTTTGTTTTCTTCAGAGTTTCATAATTAACATTTAAACAAAATATACACTTTAAGACGTACAATTATTTAACAGAATCCATTAATAATCACCATGACAGATTTTATGATTACTGTTATTTCTGAAGATGACAGTATCATCAAAAATATTAATCCAGCACGTATTTCCATGAAAATGTGGCAGCTGTCTAACAGTGGGAACCGACCACCAGCAAATGTAAGTTTTGGGAAGCATTTTTAGAAGTTTAAAGTAATTCTTATATTTAACTGAAAATTAAATGTAATTTAATGTAAGAATGCAGTGTGTCTATACTGGAGAACTACACATTAACCCACTTTATCACATATATATGTATATATATACACATACACACATATGAGCATATATATGAGCATATATATGTGAATGTATATAAATATATCAGAATATGTTTCAGTATTAAGCGCTGATGCGGTTGAAAAAGAGGAACCCACATTGTGATATCCCTTAAACTTTAAGATATTTTACACTTTAAAATTATCTAAAGGACAGTGATGCCAGGGTGGCTCAGTCAGTTAAATGACCGACATCAGCTCAGGTCATGATCTTGGCGTTCATGAATTCAAGCCCCACATTGGGCTCTGTGCTGACAGCTCAAAGCCTGGAGCCTGCTTTGGATTCTGTGTCTCTGTCTCTCTCTCTCCTCCCCCACTTGCGTTCCCTCTTTCTGTGTCCCAAAATTAAATAAACATCTAAAAAAAAATTCTAAAGGACAGTGGCACAGGGCAAAAAGTTGTTAAATATCCCTAAGAAGTAATACATAAAATGAGATGGCAAAGAGATGTGATGATATAGGATACAGGAAGGAGGGTAGAGTGGTGAGAATAGTTTGAGAGTCTAAAGCAACTCAGTCCAATAGAAATATCATACAAGTCACATAATATTTATATTTCTCTAGGAGATACATTAAAAATATAAAAAAAGATTGTTACCATTTAAACATGTACTCAGTATTTAAAGTTTATTAATGAGATTTTACATTTTTTTGTTACCAATCTTTGAAATTTCATGTGTATTTTATACGTACACCACCTTTCAATTTGAACCAGATATATTTCAAGTGCTCAGTAGCCACATGGAGCTATAATTAGCTTCCTTAATTTATACTGTCCATCTCATCAGGCTGCTAATACCATGTCACTCCCCCAGAGATCTGTGTACCTTTTAAATGATGTGTCACAGGGGCACCTGGGTAGCTCAGTTGGTTAAGCATCCGACTTTGGCTCAGGTCATAATCTCACGGTTTGTGGGTTTGAGCCCTGCCTTGGGCTCTGGCTCAGTGCTGACAGCTCTGAGGCAGGAATCTCCTTCATATTCTCTGTCTCCCTCTTTCTCTGCTCCTTTCCTTTCTCTCTCTCTCTTTCTTTCTTTGTCTCTCTCTAAAAATAACCATTAACAAAATTTTTTAGTGATTGTCACCATGACTGATTTCATTATTGAATCTTAAATGCATTGTAAGGATATATACATATAGTTGTGTGTAATATATATTTATAAATAAATCCATATGTGATCTGTATTTGCATTTAGTGAAAATATAAAGGTTTCATCCTGATTTCTCCCTCCCTTCCTCCTCTCCTACTTCCTTTCTAGGCAGAAACATTTAGTTGTAATAAAATAAAAGATAATGACAAAGAAGATGGCTGCTTCTACTTCAGGTACTTCTCAAATCATTTCATATTTTTATGCATAATTTGTTATAAAGTGATTTCAGCCTTGATGGTGTTTGTCTGGCTCAGCTTGGGAAAGTAATATATGATTGAAAAGATAGTGTTTTAATTTTTCTCAGGAATTATTTTGAGAAAATGTGTATTTTGTTTATAACTTTGTAAAATGGTTTGGGGAAAGAGTGTTGTGATAGTTATATTAGTTTTCAAAACTAAGATGAGAAAAATTTACATTATGTTGCCAGGATACTTTATAATATATAGTTTTTTATAGTTTAAAACTTACAAGGTATGAAGTAAAATAGGTAACTGAACTAGTTTTTTTTACAGTTTCACTCTTATTACTTTGGATTGAATTCACTTGAATTGTTGCTTCTGTGTTCTGGACCTCTGCTATGAAATATGAAATTTTTAAAATATATTTTATTCTCAAGTTAGTTAAAATACAGTGTAATCTTGATTGATCACTTACATACAGCATCCAGTGCTCATCCCAACAAGTGCCCTTCTTAATGCCCATCACCTGTTTTCCCCACCCTTAACCCCCTCATCCCCATTAACCCTCAGTTCTCTGTATTTGAGTCTCTTTCCTTCCCTTCCCCATGATCATCTTTTAAGTTTCTCCAATTTACCTATGAGTGAAATCATGTGATATCTGTCTTCCTCTGACTTAATTTGCTTAGTGTAATATTGTGTGGTTCCATCCACATTGTTGCAAATGGCAAGATTTCATCTTTTTCATCACTGAGTAGTATTCCAACGTGTGTGCACGCGCGCGTGTGTGTGTGTGTGTATACACCGCATCTTAATCCATTTGTCAGTAGATGGACATTTGGGCTCTTTCCATAATTTGGCTATTGTTGATAGTGCTGCTATAAACATTGATGTGTCTGTGCCCCTTTGAATTAGCATTTTTGTATCCTTTGGATAAATTCCTAGTAGTGCAATTGCTGGGTCATAGGGTAGTTCTACTTTTTAATTTTTTGAGGAACCTTCCCATGTTTTCCAGAGTGGCTGCATTAGTTTACATTCCCACTAACAGTGCAGAAGTGTTCCCCTTTCTCCACATCCTTGGCAACATCTGTTGTTTCCTAAGTTAATCTCAGTCACTCTGACAGGTGTGAGGTGGTATCTCATTGTGGTTTTGATTTGTATTTGCCTGATAATGAGCAATGTTGAGCATCTTCTCCATGTGTATGTGTGCCATCTGAATGTCTTCTTTGGAAAAGTGTCTATACAGTCATTTGCCCATTTCTTCACTGGATTTCTTCACTGAGTTTGGTAAGTTCTTTATAGATTTTGGACCTTAACCCTTTATCCAGTATGTCATTTACAAATATCTTTTCCCATTCCACTGGTAGCCTTTTGGTTTTGTTGATTGTTTCCTTTGCTGTGCAGAAGCCTTTTTATCTTGATGAGGTCTCAGTGGTTCATTTTTGCTTTTGTTTCCTTTGACTCTGGAGACATGTCCAGTAAGAATTTGCTGCTGCTGAGGTCAAAGAGGTTGTTGCCTGTTTTCTCCTCTAGGATTTTGATTGCTTCCTGTCTCACATTTAGGTCTTTCATCCATTTCGGATTTATTTTTGTGTATGGTATAAGAAAGTAGTCCAGTTTCATTCTTTACATGTTGCTGTCCAGTTCTCCCAGCACCATTTAATAAAGAGGGTTTTTTTCCCCCATTGAATATTCTTTCCTGTTTTGTCAAAGATCGTTAGCCATATATTTGTGGATCTGTTTCTGGGTTCTATATTCTATTGCATTGATCTATGTGTCTGTTTTTGTGCCAATACCACACTGTTTTGACGATTATAGCTTTGTAAAGTCTGAGTTTGTAAATGCCTTCTGCTTTGGTTTTCTGTTTCAACATTACTTTGACTATTCAGGGTCTTTTGTGGTTCCATACAAATTTTAAAATTGTTTGTTCTAGCTCTGAGAAGAATGTTGGTGTTATTTTGATAGGGATTGCACTGAATGTGTAGATGGCTTTGGTTAGTATTGATGTTGTTACAGTATTTGTTCTTTTAATCTATGAGCACGGAATGTTTTTCCATTTCTTTGTATCTTCTTCAATTTCTTTCATAAGCTTTTTATAGTTTATAGAGTACACATCTTTTACATCTTTGGTTAGGTTTATTCCTAGGTACTTTACATTTTTTGATGCAATTGTAAATGGGATCGATTACCTAATATAATATCTTTGTGTTGCTTCATTATTGGTGTATAAAAATGAAACCGATTTCTGTACTTTGATTTTATATCTTGCGACTTTTCTGAATTCATGTATCAGCTCTCACTGGTTTTAGGTGGAGATTTGGGTTTCCATGTAGAGTAAATATCATGCCATTTTGGAAGACTGAAAGTTTGACATCTTTGCCGATTCTGATGCCTTCTATTTCATTTTTTTGTCTGATTGCTGATGCTAGGACTTCCAACACTATGTTAAACAACAGTGATGAGAGTGGACATCCCTGTTGTGTTCCTGATCTCAGGGGGAAAGTACTCTGTTGTTCCCCATGGAAGATGATAGTCAGCTATGGGCCTTTCATATATTGCTTTCATGATGTTAAAATATGTTCCTTCTATCCCTACTTTTTTGAGGGTTTTTGTCAAGAAAGGATGCTGTATCTTATGAAATGCTTTTCTTCATCTATTGAGAACATCATAGGGTTCTTGTCCTTTCTTTTGTTAATGTGCACGTTGCTGAATATGTGAATATTGAACCAGTTCTGCAGCCCAGGAATAAATCCCATTTGATCATAGTGAATAATTCTTTTAATGTACTGTTGAATTTGATTTACTAGTATCTTGTTGAGAATTAAGAAAAAATTTTTTTAATGTTTATTGTTGAGAGAGAGAGCATGAGTGGGGTAGTGCAGAGAGGGAGACACAGAATCAGAAGCAGGCTCTAGGCTGTGCTGAGCTGTCAGCACAGACAGCAGTGAGATATGACCTGAGCTGAAGTCGTACACTTAACCGACTCAGACACCCAGGTGCTCCTTAAGAATTTTCACATCCATGTTCATCAGGGATATTGGCCTGTAATTCTCATTTTTACTGAGGTCTTTGTCTGGTTTGGAATCAAGGTAATGCCCACTTCATAGAATGAGTTTGGAAGCTCTCCTTCCATTTCTGTTATTTAGAATGGTTTGAGAAGAATAAGTATTAACTCTTCTTTAAATGTCTGGTAGAATTCCCCTGGGAAGCCATCTGGCCCAGGACTCTCATGTTGGGAGATTTTTGATAACTGATTCAATTTCTTTGCTGGCTGTAGGCCTGTTCAAATTTTCTATTTCTTCCCATTTGAGTTTCAGTAATGTGTGAGTGTTTCCATTTCTTCCAGTTTGTCCAGTTTGTTGGCATATTTTTCATAATAGTCTCTTACAATTGTATTTATGTGGTATTGGTTGTGACTTCTCTTGCATTCGTGATATCTATTTGGGTCCTCTTTTCTTTTTGATATGTCTGTCTAGTGGTTTATCTATTTTGTTTTATTCTTTTAAAAAAAAACAGCTCTTAGTTTCATTGATATGTTATGGGGTTTGTTTTTTTTTTTTTGATGCTATATTGTTTATTTCTGCTCTAATCTTTATTTCCCTTCTTATGCTGGCTTTGGGTTTTATTGTTCCTTTTCTAGCTCTTTACATGTAAGGTTAGGTTGTGTATTTGGGACCTTTCTTGCTTAATAAGATAGGCCTGAATTGCAATGCATTTTCCTATTAAGAACTGCCTTTCTATGTCCCAGACTATTTGGACTGTCATGTTCATTTTCATTGGCTTCCATGTATTTTTTAATTTCTACTTTAATTTCCTGGTTAACCCATTCATTTTTTAGTTCTTTAACCTCCATATTTTGGGGAGCTTTCTTTACAAATTTTTTTCTGTGGTTGATTTCAAGTATCATGGTATTGTGATCTGAAAATATGCATGGTATGATCTCCATCTTTTTGTACTTGTTGAGAGCTGTTTTGTGACCCAATATGTGATCTCTTTTGGAGAATGTTCCATGTGCACTTGATAAGAATGTGTTCTGAATGAAATGTTCTGAATATATCTGTTAAGTCCATCTGGTCCAATATGTCATTCAGAAGCATTGTTTCCTTGTTGATTTTCTGCCTACAAGTCCATCAGTGTAACTGGAATATTAAAGTTCCCTATAGTCATGATATTATATCTATACATTTATTTATGTTTGTGATTAATTATATATTTGGGTACTTTCATGTTGGGGACATAAACATTTACAAATGTTAGCTCTTCCTGATGGGTAGACCCCTTAATTATGATAGAGTGCTCTTCTTCATTTCTTACAGTTATAATCTGTTTTAAAATCTAGTTTGTCTGGGGCTCCTGGGTGGCTCATAGATGGTTCTCCATCCTCTCACTTTCAATCTTCTGGTATCCTCAGGCCTTAACTGAGTCTCTTATAGGCAGCATATAGATGGATCTTGTTTTTTTAATCCATTCTGATATCCTTTGTTTTTTGACTGGGACATGTAGACCATTTGCATTCAAAGTGATTATTGAAAGATATGGATTTAGTGCCATTGTATTATCTATAGGTTTCGTGTTTGTTGTGATGTCTCTCGTCCTTTGTAGTCTTTGCTGCTTTCCACTCACAGAGCTCCCCTATAGGGCTGGTTTTGTGGCCATATACTCGTTTAGTTTTTATCTGGGAAATCCTTTATCTCTCCTTTTCTGGATGACAGCCTTGCTGGATAAAGGATTCTTAGCTGCATATTTTCTTATTCAGCTGGCATGTCTAACATTTCCTGCCATTCCCTTCTGGCCTGCCAAGTTTCACTGGACAGGTCTGCAACTACCCTTATGTGTCTGCTTTTGTAGGTTAAGGCCCATTTGTCCCTAGCTGCTTTCAGAATTCTCTCTTTATCTTTGTATTTTGCCATTGTCACTATATATCATGGTGTTGACTTGTTTTTGTTGATTTTGAAGGGAGTTCTCTGTGTCTCTTGGACTTGGATGCCTGCTTCCGTACCTGGATTAGGGAAGTTCTCAGCTATAATCTGTTCAAGTAAACCTTGTGCCCCTTTCTCCAGGCTCCTCCTCTTCTGGAACTCCTATGATATGGATATTGTTTTGTCTCATGGAAACATTTAGCTCTCTGATTCTCTCCCTTGTGGTCTAATAATTTCCTTTCCCATCTTTTTTTCAGATTAATAATTTTATTTCCTATTTCACTTATTCTCTCCTGCTGCTCTGTCCTCCATGTCAGTGTATCTAGTTTATTTTGCATCTCATTTACAAAATTTTTTAATTCTTTGTGACTATTTCTTAGGTGTTTGATCTCTGCAACAATAGGTTCTCTGTTGTCTTCTATGCTTTTTTCAAGCCCAGCTATACATTTTTTATATCTGTTTTGAGCAAATTCTCTGGCTGTCATTTCTTCCTGCTTTTTCTTTTAGAGAAAATTCTTTCATTTCATCATTTTGGCTAAGTATCTGTCTTTCAAATGTTTTAATAGCTTGTTAAGTGTCCTACACCTGTGAATACTACTATATTAAAAAGGGGTAATACACTGTCCAGGGTCTAGCCTTCAGGAAGTGTTTTTGGTGTGTGTTGCATGCTATCTGTTGCATCTTGGCTGCTCTATCCCATTGGTCAGTCCTCTGCAAAGCTGTTCCTTGCTTGTAGTGATAGAGTGTTTGGACCTTCCACCAGGTGTGCTTGTTGAAGTAGCTCTAGAAAAAAAAGGAAAAGGGTTAGAGGGGAAAGTCTGATCCCATACAAAGAGAAAAGTGAAAAGGGAGACTTTGTGAGGAGAAATCTGATTGGCTTACTGAAGATCCCTTGTATGTAATGATGCCTTTCTTGCTTGCTAGTCTCCATATTCTCTTTTGTATTCTCTTTGTCTTTTATTTTATGTTTTTTTTTTAATTTATTATTGAAAGAGAGAGAAACAGAGCATGACTTGGGGCGGGGCAGAGACTGAGGTAGACACAGAATCTGAAGCAGGCTCCAGGCTCTGAGCTGTCAGCACAGAGCCCGATGCGGGGCTCGAACCCACGAACCATGACATCATGACCTGAGCTGAAGTCAAACGCTTAACTGACTGAGCACCCAGGCACCCCTCTCTTTGTCTTTTGAAAGTTTGATGATAATGTGTCTTGGTGTGTATATTTTTGAATTCCTTTTACTTGGAATCCCTTGAGCATCTTCAGTATATATATTTGTGGCTTTCATGAAACTTGGGAAATTTTTGGCCATTCTTCAAAATATCTTCTCTTCCTCTGATGAGAGAGAGGATACTTGGTAGTGTCCCAGTGGTCCTTTAGCTTCTGTTCACTTTTATTCAATCCTTTCTCCTCCTCAGACTCTAATATCCATTGTCTTCAACTTCACTAATTCTGCTCGAATCTGCCTGTAAGTGTTTACCTGTAGTGAAATTTTCATTTCATTATTGTTTTAGCTCCAGAATTTGTTTTAGGTTTCTGTTTAGGTTTTCTATTTCTTTATCAATATTTCTATTTTATTCATACATCATTTTCTGGATTTTCTCCACAGCTTCCTTCAGTTCTTTGAGTGTCTGTAAGACTGGTGTTTTTTAAGTCCTTGTCTAATATATTTGCCATCAGGTGTTTTTCAATAACATTTGTTTTGGGGTTTTTTTCCCCTTTGAATGATCCATACTTTCCTGACTCTTTGCCTTGTGGGGTTTTTTTTTTTTGTTTTTTTTTTTTTTTGGTTTGTTTGTTTTTGGTTAAAACTAGACATTTGGATCTAATACTGTGGTAGCTCTGGAATTCATATTCTTTGCTTCACCCAGGGTTTGCTGAGTTTTATTTTTGTTTATTTTTCCAGTTGTTATAGGCTGTTTGTCACAGATCGGCCTTAGGTGTAAACTTAAAAGTCTTGTGCTTTTTCTGATCCTTGCCCTGGGCATGTGTGGTCACTTTCTAATTTTCCCCATATGTGCAGTTGTTTATAAATGCCCTTTAATGCCTGATTCCCTAAAAGGGAAAAAGAAAATGAAGAGAAGGAAGGTGTGGGCCCTTTAAGTTCCTTACATTACTTAAACTGGAAAATGAGGGGCTTGCAAAGTGTGGGCCGATGCAGGAACAATGACTGCATTTTTGTCTGTTCCTCTGTGATCAGGGGCAACAATCGGAGCACAGATCCCCAGTATTTGGAGGGATAGAGTCATTTTTGCCCACCCTGGCTCCTATAAGCTATGTTTAGACTATTCCAAGGACATACATCTGCCTGCCATGGGGCTGGGAGGTGGGGAATGAGTAGCTACTTCTGTACTAAGAGCTGAAATTGATCAAAATTCACTGTAATATCCTATCTTAGTCTTTAGTAACCTTCAGAATTCCAGTTACATCAGACCAATTCTGCCAATACAGTTGTTGTCTGGAAAGGGAGACAGATTCCTGGTGCTTCCTACTCCCCTTGTCTTCTCAAAATCCCGGGAAGGATTTGGAAAAGGTTTACTTTTAAAATTCCTTAAACCATTATCAGTAGGGTCAAAATGATTATTATATTAATATGTTCAAGCTGTACTGGACCATTTCATTTTTTAAAATCTTTCATAGATACTCTTAATTTAAAAAAATACAAATAGATTGTTTTAATTGAGTCTTATTTTAGCATTCCAGGGTATCAAAAGGAAAATTTTAATTATTCTTTTAAAAATAGTCACACATCAAAAAACTACATAGATGTAGTAATTGCACAACAGTGTGATTATACTAAAATGCCAATGGATTGTACATTTAAAATGGTTGCTTTCATTTGAAATGAATTTTACCTCAATAAAAAGAAGTGTTAGCTATATAAGGGAATGGGCAAAATTGGGGGAAGGGTTTAAAAGGTACAAACTTCCAGTTATATAAAATAAAACATGAGGGTACAATCTATAGTTTGGGGGATGTAGTTAATATGTGGCACATTTATGGTAAGTGGTGGTAGCAAGATTCATTGTGGTGGTGAATACTTCCAAATATATACAAATGTTGGGTCTCTGTGTTGTATCTCTGAAAGTAATATAATACCATATATCAACTATATTTCAATAAAAAAATAAAACTAAAAAAATGTTAAGTCAGAAAGATTTTTAAAAATCATGTTCCCCAGAGCTCCTGGGTGGCTCAGTTGGTTGAGCGTCTGATTCTTGATTCAGCTCAGTTCATGACCCCAAGGTCGGTCATGGGGTCAAGCCCCATGTAGACTGTGCACTGAGCATGGAACTTGCTTGGGATTCTCTCTCTCTACTCCTCTGCCTCTGTGCCTCCCTCCCCCACTCAACATGCATGCACGTTCTCTAAATACATAGATATGTATGTACATACATAAAAAACATGTACTTTGTCAGTTATATATGTAATATAATAAAAGATATTTTCCATATATTGGGTATATTTGAATGAATGAAACTATTTGAATTCCTAATGTGTGTCTACTCACTGTGTTTGGAGTTCTACATATAATCTCAATTTTTTAACCTTTTAAAAACAAACCTTTTAAACACAAATTCATAAAGTTAAAAGATTGCTTTGTGATTTCTCCCAAAGTGAATTTGCATGCAGCTGTTACTGAAGTCAAGAAATAAAAGGTTGCCAGTACCCTGGAATTCCCACCTGTGCCCTGTTACCTGCTTCCTTCTTGCTATGTGCACGCGCACATGAAACTCTCACAAAACTCTGTCCTGACTTGGTTTTTTTTACATCTCCAAATTCTCCAGTTGTGCCCACTTTTTAACTTCTTATGTACTATCTTCTTTTGTATACAACTAATTTCACTCAGTATTGTAAGAATAATCTAAAACATGGCTTGTAGCTACGAGTTCATTCATTTTCATTGCTGTATAATTGCTGGATCCTAGATTATGTATATGTTTAACTTTACTAGCAGGCACCAAGCAGTTTTCCAGAGTGTTTATGCAATTTATACTCCCACCAGCGATGTATGAAAGTCTCCATTGCTCTACATTCTCGCTAGTATTTGGTTTTATCAGTCTTCCTGGTTTTAGTATTCTGGTGAATATGTATCAATATTGCATTTAGTTTTAATTTGTGTATGTCTTTTCATGGAGTGCTTATTTGCCTTTTGGATAACCTTTTGTGAAGTGCCCATCGTAGCTTACCAGTTTTTCTTTTGAGTTTTCTTTTTCATGTTAATTTGTAGCATTTCTTTATATATTCTGGATATATGCCTTTTGTTAGACATTTTTGCCCATTCCATGCCTTGCTTTTGTACTGTATGATATCTTGAACAGAAGTTCTAAAGTTTTATATATTCAAATTTGTTAGTCTTTTCCTTTATAGGTAGTCCTCTTTGTGTCCTTAAGAAGTCTTTCCTTATATTTAGATCATGAAGATATTCTGTATAATTGTGCTTGAGGGTTCCCAAGACCACCGTCAGGTTTGATGATTGAATAGGAGAACTCACAGGACTCTGTTAATATCATAGTCACAACTATGATATGTTACAGTGAAAGGATACAAAGCAAAATAAGGAAAGGGAAAAGATGCATGAGACAACATCCAAGGAGAACATACACAAATTTTGAAGAGTTCTTACCCAGTGAAGTCACATAGGACTTGCTTAATTAGCCCAGTAATAAGTTAGATAACACACACAAGATGTTGTCAACCAAAGTAATCTTATTAGAGCACCCAGAGTTTTTATTGGGGGCTGGTTACATAAGGGTCCTCTGCTTAGTACATCTAAAAATTCCAGATTCCCAGAAGGAAAGCAAGGGTATAGCTTAAACCATATTTGTAGAAACATGTTAAGCATTGTGAGCCATTTTTACCAGTTAATGGTGGGAACCTTTTTTTAACATTTATTTATTATTGAGAAATAGAGACAGAGCATGATCTGGAGAGGGGCAGAGAAAGGGGGAGACACAGAATCGGAAGGAGACTCCAGGCTTTGAGCTGTCAGCACAGAGCCTGACATGGGGCTCGACCCCACAAACCGCGAGATCATGACCTGAGCTGAAGTGGGACGCTTAACTGCCTGAGCCACCCAGACACCTCTGGTGGGAACTTTTCTGAAATATGAATTCACAAATGCTCTCTGAAGGGCTAAGCTTTTGAGAAGAGTTTTATGTCTACTTTTCTAATTCTTTTGTTTTGTTTGTTTTTAATTTATTTAAGTGTTCTCTACATCCAATGTGTGGCTTTAACTCATGATCCTGAGATTAAGAGTTGCTTGCTCTTCTGACCAAGCCAGCCAGGTGCCCCAACTTTGTCAGCTCTTTTTTATTACAATTTTGTACAATCATTCTTGGAATTAGTATTTTTAATGTATGGTATGAGGTATAAGTATGGGTCAAGTTTTGTTTTTATATATTATGAAACTATATAATAGTTGTGTCTGGGGACACCTAGGTGGCTCAGTTGGTTAAGTACTTGACTTGAGCTCAGGTCATGATCTTGTGGTCTATGAGTTCGAGCCCCGTGTCAGGCTCTAATCTGACAGCTCAGAGCCTAGCTAGAGCCTGCTTTGGATTCTGTGACTCCCTCTCTCTCCTCCTTCCCTCCTCATACTCTGTCTCTCTCTCATAAATAAATAAACCTTTAAAAAAAATAGTCATGTCTGTATTTTTTATTGAGATTACTGTTTTGCTGTGCCATCTTTATTTTAAATCATATGTCCATATTTGTGTGGATTTGACTCCCTATTTTGATTTCTTCACCTGTTTGTCTATATTTTACCATATCATACTTCATGATAAGTTTGATATCTGATAGAACAAGCCCTCTAACTTTGTTCTTTATGAATATCTTGACCGTTAATTTCCCAAGTAAATTTTAGAATCATTATCAAGTTCAAATACCAAATGAAATTTTAATAACAAAAGCTGTTGGGATTCTTTTTTTGTAAAATTTGGGAACATCTTGCAGTCTTATTCCTCCATTTTTTCTTTAATTTCTCTATATCATTTTGTAATATTTTGAATCAAAGTGT
Organism: Suricata suricatta; assembly: GCF_006229205.1. Taxonomy (NCBI): domain Eukaryota; kingdom Metazoa; phylum Chordata; class Mammalia; order Carnivora; family Herpestidae; genus Suricata; species Suricata suricatta. The sequence goes on from NC_043713.1 coordinate 51,335,824, forward strand.
TCTACCTATTTCCTTAGAATAATTCCAAAATAAGTGGGTGGGTTTTTTTTAGTTTTTATTGAAATAGAAATAATATTGTATTAGTTTAAGGTATATAAGATGATGATTTAAGATCTATATCTCCATCCAAATGTTTTTCATGGTTGTTTGGTTAACATGCATTACCTTAAATAACTACAACGTGTTTTTCTTGTGGTGGAAACTTTTAAGGTTTACTATCTTAGCAACTTTCATATATGCAGTATTGTTAACTGTAGTCACCATATTGCACATTTCTGCACTGGGACTTACTTCTTTCAACTGAAACTTTGTATCTTTTGACCACCTCCACTCATTTCATCTATTTCCCAGCTCCTATCTCTGGCAACAAACAATCTGTTCTTTGTATCTACAGGTTTCAGTTTTTCAGATTCTACATATAAGTAAAATAATAGAGTATATGTATTTGTCTGACTTATTTCACTTAGCATAACATTTAGATAATTGATATTTTGGATGCTGTCCTTTAAAATTTTTTGTTTGTTGTTGGTTATAGAAATCCAGTTCACTTGTGTTTATTGACATTGTAGCAAGCATCTTTCCTAACTTACTTAATTTCCAATTTTGTTTATAGATTCTTTGGAATTTCAAAATATATGCACATTAATGTCTGTGAATAACAGTAGTTTTATTACTTTCCGGTCATTGTGCATTTTCTTTTTCTTGCCATATTTAACTGGCTTGGACTTAGAATAAAATGTTAAATAGACATGATGAGAGTGGTCATACTAATTCGTCCCCGGTCCCTAATTTCATTGGTTGGTAGGTATATTTATCAGACTGTTCATTTCTAATCATTAGTAAAAGAATTTCTGTTTATTATGGATTGACATTAGATGTCTTCATCTATTGAGGTAATATGTGATATTTTTTCTTTATTTTTTAATGTGCTGAATTTTACAGAACATTAGTTTTCTGAATGTTCATTCAGCCAGTCTTTTATTACTGTAGTAAACCCAGTGTTATCGTGATGCATAATCTCTTTTATGAATTGACGGTTTTCTTTTGCTAATATTTTGTTTGGAATTTTTTCATCTACATTAATGAGTCAAGGTTGCCTGCACTTTCTTACACGTTCTTATTAGGTTTGGTATCTAGGTCATGTATGCCTCACTATAGTAACTGGGAGAAGTAATTCCTAAGTCTTGGTTTATTTTCTGGAGCTTGTGTGAGTGTCATTATTTCTTCCTTAAATGTTTGGTAGATTTTATCAGTGAAGCCATCTGTGCCTGCAGTTTTGGGGAGGAAGGTTGTAGTATGGATTCATTTTCTTCAAATTCAACAGTTATATGAGTATTTGTATTTTGTTGTCATCTTTGGTCAGTTTTGGTAAATTGTAATTTTCAATTTTCAGTTTCTATGTAAATTCAAAAATGCATTCATAATTTAATTTTAATGGCTGTAGGATCTGTAGTGATCTCCCATTGTTCACATTTTATTTTTTGTTACTTGATTAATCTTACCAGGAGGTATAAATATTGTAGGTGTCTCTGTAGGTGTCTTTTGCCTTTTTAAAACTTTTTGGGATTGCTATTTAACATGTTTATTTTCGGCCTATGTATACATATATGTAAACACTTATTTTCAGCCTGTGTGTGTGTGTGTGTGTGTGTGTGTGTATGAATGTAAATACCTGTGTTTAAATATATATGTATATACATGTAGAGGTTTAAATTTTGCAAGCCTTTGTACATTGTATTTCATTATTATTTGGATCAAGGTATTTTCTAATTTCCATTGTGATTTCATCTTCTACCCATGGCTATTCTTTAGAAGTATGTTGTTTCTAAATTTTGGAATTTTCTTATTCTCTTTATCTTACTGGTTTCTGGCTTAACTCCACTGTGGTCAGAGAGGTTACCTTATATAATTTCATTTCTTTGAAACTAATTGATAATTATATTTGTAGTATGTGTATATGGTCAATTTTTATAAATATGTATACTAGAGAATAATATATACTGCATGTGAAGTACAGTGGTATGTTCATTAATTCAAAATTTGGTAATTCTTGTGTTTCATTTTTCTACTTTCAACTTTTTCTATATTTTTAATTTTTCTATATAGAGTAAAACCTTAGATTGGAAGTAACTTGTTTGGAAAGTGTTCCACAAGATGAGCAAACATTTCTAATAAGTTTTAACTTGATAAAAGAGTAATGTTTTGCAGTTCAAGTAGTACGTGATGCTGAATGTCACATGATCAAAACTAGCCAATGGTTTTTGAAATTTGCTTTGATTCACATTCACTTTGATACACAAGTGCTTTGGATTGCAAGCATGTTTCTGGACTGAATTGTGTTCACAAAGCAAGGTTTTACTGTATATATATTTTTTAATATTTCGTTTGAGAGAGAGCGGGGGAGGAACAGAGAGAAAGTGAATCCCAGGCAGGCTCCTTGCCATCATTGCACAGCCCACCTTGGTGCTTGATCTTGCAAACTGTGAGATCATGACGTGAGCAGAAATCAAGGTTGGTCACTTAACCACCTGTGTTCCCCAGGCACCCCTGTATATGTATATTTTTAAATTAGTGTTGCAAATCTCCCATTATGAGTGTGGAGTTATTTTCCCTCTTAGTTCTATTAGTGTTCACACATTTTATAAGGCTATATTAATATTTACATACAGTTTTACATTATTAAATTTTTTTGACAAAATTGAATTGGCTATCATCATGAAGTATTCATCTTTTTTCTCTAGTGATGTTTTTTGCTTAGAAGTCTTTGATAACAGTATACCAACTTTCCATGTGAGTGACCTGCAAAAGCCACCTCAGAGATCATGAGAGTATTTGCATAAATGCTTTTTTTTCATTACTTTTTTTATTTTTATATTTTAAGTGATCTTTTAGTAGATGGCATTATAGTTCTTTTTTAAACTATTCTTTTAAATGAAAGCTTAGATCTTATAAATAATAACCAAAAGCACTTACTTTTGTCTTTACCTGTTTACTTGATCCTCCTCTTTGTTCTTTTTTCTTTAGAATTTATTCCAGTTTTTTCTCATTAACTTGGTAGTTATACAATCTTACTTTTCTGTAAGTGGGTTTTTTAAAAAGAGATTTCAACATGCATAGTTCATAGTATATCTATGTGAGGACACTTTGCATTTTTTACCCTCTCCTTGGCCTGCATGGATCTTAGAACACTTAAACACCATTTCCCCTCAACTTAAATGCCTTCATTATTGTGTATGTTAAGCCTAGCAATACATTATTATTTTATATAGCTAGTGTTCATTTAGATTTACTAACTCATTTATTCTGTTAATCTTCCACCCAGGTGTTCCATCTGGGATCATTTTCCATCTTAGGAAGTTCCTTTAGTATTTCCTCTAGATTATATCTGCTGGTGTTGAATTATCTCATTTTCACCTGAAAATATATTTACTCCACCTTCACATTAGAGGAGTATTCTTCTTGGAAATGATATTCTAGATTGGAAGTTTCTTTCTTGGAGTACTTTCAAGCCAGCCTTTACTGTCTTGTTGTTTACATTGAGCAGTTAAGCTGTCAGCCTTATTTTTATCTTAAAAGGTAATCATTTCCATTCTTTGGTTGTTTTAAGTTTTGTTTTCAACAATTTTGCTATGACATACCTATTCATGGGTTTCTTTTTATTTATTCTACTTAGTTTTCATGGGCTTTGATTTTATGGTCTTAGTTCAGGTTTGAAAAATTGTCAGCCATTTCATCAAATATGACTTCTGCTCATTCTTTCCCTCTTCTTTTTCGGGCACATTAGTCCTTACATTCTCAGTCTTTCATCCTCTCCTCTATTTGCCACTCTTTTTTTGTCTCCCTTCTAGATATTTTCTTCTGAAATACCTTTAGTGTATCCAATTTGCTATTAAATCCATCTTTGAATAAGTAATTTCTGTTTCCTATTTTTAGTTTAGTTTAGTTTTTGTTTTTTAAGGTCCAGTTCTCTGTTGGAATTCCCAGTCTTGTCTTTTATTACCCTAAGAAGCAGTAATCAGAGTTTATTAAAGTCTGTCTCAAGTTCCTTTTGGTCTGTTTCAGTGGTCTCTTGTTTCTGTTGGTTTTCATTCTAATTTTCTTCTTTATGTATTTGGGGTTTTTTTTATTATTCACTATGTATTTTGTTTATGAATATATATGGAAATAATTTGAAGTCTCAGGTATCACTTTCTCCAGGTTGGGTTTACATTTGCTTCTGTTATCTGGGCCAGTAGCAGTATTTTATCATTTAAGTCCACATTCAGAGATTGGGATGATTCAAAGCTGAATTGTTTTTCCCTTGGAAACCTGTGTGTCTAGGTTTACCTCTATGACTAGGATGTGTTCCCAGGGTTAAAGCAGCCTTAAATGTGAAAGTCCCCTTCCAGGATTTCCATGCCATCTTTATAGCCTGTTATTTTTCACCTTTGTTTGTTATCTTTCAAACATCTTCAAGCAAATGTCTTTTAAACTATGTTTGCTTAAATATCCAGATATAGGGATCTAGAGAGTATAATGCTAAGTGAAATAAGTTAGAGAAAGACAAATGCCATATGATTTCACTCATATGTGGAATTTAAGAAACAAAACAAATGAAGAAAGTGGGGAAAGGGTCAAACCAAAAAAAGACCCTTAAATATAGAGAACAAACAGATAGTTACCAGAGGGGAGTTGGGTGGGGCGTATGGGTGCACTAGGTGAAGGGGTTTAAGAGTACACTTACTCTTAAACTACTACTGAGTGATGTGTAGAATTTTGAATCATATATTGTACACATGAAACTAATATAACACTGTATGTTAACTCTACTAGAATTAAAAAATAAGTTTAAAAAATTAAAATAAAAATAAAATAGGCTTGTCTTCATCAGGAAGTTTGCTTGCCATTTGGAAGCAGAAGTCTTGTTTCAGTCTTACTGTGACTTCCTTAGGAATTAATTCTCTTGGAGAAACATGACATAGATTATTTCCTCCAAAAAATTATTTTCTCCAAGCTTTCATATATATTGCAGTTCTGGATTTCAGTATAAATAATGTATTCAAAGCCGCTGTTCTTTTTTACTCCATGATCCAATATTTTGAGAATGTGAATGATGTGCAAAAGCCACCTTGGAGATCTAGAGTCTGTTGCACATATCTGGCAAGTTATACCATAGAATGTTATTCCTGCTTTTGCTTTCATTAGGTGTGATCAAAGCACACTAGTGTGTGTACCGTATTAAGTACTGAGCTCTTCATTGATAAGTCACAATGAATGCCTTGTATTACATGTAAATTTAAATATTTATAATGGTGCTTGAATGGAAAACAGTAACATAAAAAGATCAGGATATCCTATAATTTTGAAATATAAAACTGTGAGTTGGATATTTATTATGTAGAAACAAGGCAAAATTCACTTAACACTTAGCATTTTTGTTTACTACTTTGGCAACTTTATATTCCTGTTTTTTGAAGTGTTGCCATATCCAGAGCTCAGTTTCTAGGTATTTTGAAAAAGAATATCCATGTGAGAGGGACCTGGAGTAAAGCCCGATACAATGGGAAATATTTGTTGAATTAAAGCAAATATAGTAATATAATTGTTTCTGTATGCATTTTGTGGAAAGAACACAAAATGTTGATACTTTGAATTACTTCATCTTTTTATTTAAAAATTGTCAGTAATCTTCTCTTTCTTTCTAACTTAGGGATAAAGCAATTCCTAACAAAGTGGGGACATATTGTATCCAGTTTGGTTTTATGATGGATAAAGCAAATATTCTTAACAGTGAACAGGTTTGCTTATATACTGTGTACTTTTTATATATTATATTTTTTTATATACTATAGTTAGCTTTACATTTTCTTGGTTAGTGTAAGAATAAAATGGTTTTGTTTAAAAGTAAATTATTAGATGCAAAGTATAAATATTGCAATTGTCAGGAATATTTAAATAGGATATACTTAAATTACATTGGTTAATATGACCTGATGGAGAAGTTACTTTTTCCATTTCTCTTTATTTTGAAGACCTCCAGTAAGCATTTCAGAATATATTATGGAAGGTTGCTTCTGTCAACCATACTTGAAAATTTTCCAGTTAATAACACTTTAGGTACTAATAATTCTGAATAATGAAACTTAAGGTAATTTTGATATACATCATCTCCATTCAGTATGTTAGTGTACTAAAATTTTTTAAATCTCTATTTTTTTAATGTTTTTATTGTGAAAGAATCAAGTAGGGGAGGAGCAGAGAAAGAGGGAGAATCTCAAGCAGGCTCCATGGTGTCAGCACAGAGCCTATGCAGAGCTTAAACTCACAGAACCCTGAGATCATGACCTGAACCGAAATTAAGAGTCAGATGCTTAACTGACTGAGCCACCCAAGCACCCTAAAAATTATCTGTATTTTTAAATCCCTCTAAGTTTGTTCTTAGATGACTATTAACATTTAAAAATATATCTCTGAATTTATCTTTTCTGAATTTTAAAAAGTTGATTCGTTTTAGCAGACTAATGGAGATCTATTTTAGAAGGTAACCTTTCATTTTATTTAGTATATGCTAGCGTTATTTCTTGTCTTACTCTTAAATACTAAGCCATCAATATATTATTCATCACAATGCTGCTTTTGTTTTGTAAGATTATAGTTGATGTTCTACCTAATGAACCTGTGAAGTTAGTTCCTAAAATCCAGCCAGCTACACCAGCTGTTTCAAATGTTCGCTCAGTTTCCAGTAGGACCTTGGCCAAAGATTTACATCTTATAATTACGGTAATGTTTATTTATGTAAAAAATTGCGAAGAATAAGAAAAATTATTTCAAGTTTTAGTGTGCAGAATAGTTATTTTATAAAGTTAGATCTTAATTATTCAGTTTAAGATTATAGGAAAATTTGTGTGGGTGAATGAAATGTTTATAAATTCCTTTGTATTTGAATACAGATAATGTGTAGCATTTTACATAAAACATATCCAGATATACTAAGTAGAACTGACTCAAAAATGCAGAAATTTGCCTACCTTTCCTAATACATACCTTTCTTTCATATATGTGTGAAGTAAATTGATTCCTCAAGTGTCCATTTCACTAATAGGACAGAAGGAAATAATTATTTTTAAGAGATCTGCTCTGATGTTAATCATAATGAGCTCTTTAAAGCTTATTACCATGAGAGTAAGCAGCAGTAGAGCTGCTGAGAACATTAAAAAAAGCATGTAAAACACAGTAGCCGACTTCACCTTGATAGAAAATTTTGTTCGTGGTATACTTAACTCCCTTCAGAAAGTATTTTCTGTTGTAGACAAGTGAATCATTCTTCTCTTCCCTAGATCAATAGATGCATTAAAGTACACAACAAGGTGAAATTTTAAACTGAGGTTCCTTTTAATATAGAAAGTTACAAGCCATTCTATTAGATGGAAGCCTCTGGTTCTTTTACAGTTTCTCAGATTATTTTCTGCCTGTGGATCTCTTAATCTGAGACCTGAATTCTGTGTTTGGATTAAGACAGATCACAATAATTCAATATTTAGAGCTTATATTGCATTTCTGATACATTCATTTTCTTTTCTGGATTTAATCCCCTACTAGTTCTTCTAATTTATCTTTTATTGTTTACTTAAAGGATGACTACAACAATCAAACTGGAATTGATTTGGTTGGCACTGTAGTGGCTACGATTAAAGGTTCTAATGAGGAAGATACAGATACACCACTCTTTATTGGGAAAGTTAGAACACTGGAATTTCCCTTTGTGAAAGGTTCAGCTGAAATCACGGTAATTTTTACGTCTTCTGGTAGATAAGATTTCTGTATTTAATAGTATAAACCACAGTGTTAAATACCTGTTCTTCTGTGTATATACTATGAAGATGTTCTAAGTATAGTATTAAATTGAAAAGTCAGTGGAAATATTTTGTGATTTTTGCTGTAAGCTATGACAGATTGAACCCAGGATTAGTCTTAGAAGCAAGAACTTTTTTTCCCTGTGGATAACTCTTCTCTCTGATTGTAGGATTTTTAGCTTTGGTGATAATATATTCATGTTTCATTGAAAAGTTACCATTCTGTGGGTAGAAATAGAATATATCATAGCCCAGGTAAAATGTACACATATATTGGGGTGCCTAAGAGGCTCAGTTAGGCATCTGAATCTGGATTTTTGCTCAGGTCATGATCTCATGGTTGCTGAGATGGAGCCCAAGTCGGGCTCTGTGCTGATAGCATGGAGCCCGCTTGGGATTCTCTCTCTCTACCCCTCTGCTGCTTGTGTTCGCTCACGTGCTCTCTCTCTTTCTCAAAACTAAATATTAAAAAATGTATACATATCTAGAAAAATTGAAAAAACAGCTATTCTTTGTTTTCAAAGTGGAAATAATTTAATTGTATAAAAAATACACAGTGCAAAAACTTTAGAAACAATCACTATTTTATCACCTTTCAGAGATAATGATGATTAGCAATTCAATGACTTACCTTCCGGACTTTATGTGTATACACAAACACTGCAGAGATACCCCATATGTATATGATTTATGTACATGAGTGGGATGTAAAACTTCATTAATATAATAAAACTGCTTTTATAAAAATTTTATTTAACACATCTGTATTCATCAGTGAGTATAAACCTACATCATTGTATTATGATCATAATTTATATTATCAGTCCTAAGTGGAAATTTAGTTTCTTTCCAAAGCTTGTTATCAACAATGCTTTCATCAAGTTTCTTCTGTGTACATCCTTTTGCATATGTCTGATTATTTGTTTTAGAAATTGCTAGAAGTAGAATTGGTAGGTAGCTATTGCCAATTGTTGTTTAGTTAATATTCCCACCAGAAATAATGTGTATTTACCTTCATAATATTACCAACCCTAAGTATGAATGATTTTTGTAAGTTTCCTATTTAAAAAAAAAATACTTTGTACTAGTAAGGTTGAATATTTTTCTTGTTCTTGATGTTTTTAGGATTGTTTTTGATGCTTTTCTTTTTTGAAATATTCATCATTTTCTTAATTTTATATTACAGATAATCATGTTCTTTTGTATATAAGGATTGTTTCCTGATTTTGTTTTTTCGATTTTAGGTTTGTTTATACTGGAGTGGAGGAAGGATTATATTCATAGTTCCTGCCCTACTATTCTTATGCCATTAATCTTTGATTGTCTGGATTTTTTTTTGTTTTCACATTTTTTCAAATTCATTAAATTTCTTGGTATCATTTATTGAATAATTCTTCCTGTACCTATAGATTTGAAATGTCACCTTTCTTGTATTTATTTTTTTAATGTTTATTTTGAGAGAGAGAGCAAGCAGGGTTCAGTGGGGTGGCAGGGAGAAAGGGAGAAAGAGAATCTCGTGCAGGCTTCGCACTGTCAGTGCAGAGCCTGATGTGGGGCTGGATCCCATATGAGATCGTGACCTGAGCTGAAATCAAGATTTGGACACTTAACTGACTGAGCCACCCAGGTGCCCCTATTTTTATTTTTTGAGAGACAAGCTGAACATGTACACAGCATGGAGGGGCAAAGGTAGAGAGAGAGAATCTTATGTAAAGTCAGCTCTATGCTCAGTGTGGAGCCCGATATGCGGGGCTCAATTGCACGTCCCTGGGATTATGACCTGAGCTGAAAGCAAGAGTTGGATGCTCGACTGACAGACCCATCAAGGCGCCTCATCTTTCTACTATTTTTTTTTTATTATCATCAGTGTTCATCTTTTTATCGAATCCAGTGCCAATACTATATTGTGTTAATAACATTAGGCTTAAAATTGGAGAGCCTGCCAACTTGCACCTGGCCTACAGAAGATGTATTTTGTCAGTCTGTTGGTGACAGATCATTATCATTTCCATCTTAATTAGTTTCCAATATTTGAAGTTCTGGAGGTTTTACATAACGATCTGCATCTCTGGTTTATTTGGAGAATTCTAAAGATCTGGCAATACTGGGCCATGAATCTCTTAGTGGAGAAGGATTTTCCAGTGCCTTGTATTTATCTCTTGACATAGAGGGCAAGTGTTGTCTGTTACTTATATTCACACTTGTTCTTTTATATTTGTAATGGCAGAGAGTAAAAGTGAAATTTTCTTATACTTTAACAAAAATTAGGTATAATGAAAGCCACATGTTGAAATACATAGAAAACATGTTGAATGTGCAGAGTAGGTTTGTGTTGGAAGATTACACCTAGCTAGCCCACCTACCTTTGTCTTGTTTCGTTGACATCCCTTCCTCTTGTAGGCATTTGAAGTTGCTACCCTGGCTGTACACATTGTTGAGGTTAAGATGGTGATGTAAGCTATTCCCTTGCAGCTGCATATATAGAATCTAAGCTTCATGTCATTCATAAGAATTTCCACTAGAGGTTCCTAATACCCCACTGAATAAGCAGAAAACTCTCAAGGCCTTTCTTGGCTTCTGGCCCATCTGTTGATTTAGTTAGTGGGTCTAAAATAGGGGCTCTGGAATCTGATTTAACCAGCAGGTAATTCTCTCATCAATATGGATATTTAGGAAATACTGGCTCATAACACAACTAGTTATTTGTCAATATAGTAATAATATAATAGTTAAATGTTCCCACATTTGCTTGAAAAGGATGTGTATTGTTTTCTTTAATTCAAGTTATAATCTAAGCTTATTGTTCAAGTTGTTTTCAAATTCTCTTTTATTATTTGCATACATTATCTAGAAGTTTCCTTTTTTTAAGATTATCTTAAAACTTTTTTTTAACTTTTATTTATGGAACATCTGGGTGGCTCAGTCAGGTGTGACTTCAACTCAGATCATGATCTCACAGTTTGTGAGTTCGAGCCCCACATTAGGCTCTATGCTGACAGCTCAGAGCCTAGAACCTGCTTCAGATTCTGTGTCTGTCTGTCTGTCTCTCTCAAAAATAAACATCAAAAAAATTTAAAGTTTATTTTTTTATTTAGAGAGACAGAGCACAGCGCGGGGATGGGCAGAGAGAGAATCCCAAGTAGGCCCCACGCTATCAGCACAGAGCCTGACACAGGGCTTGAACATACAAACAATAAGATCATGACCCGAGCTGAAATCAGGAGTTGGACGCTTAACTGACTGAGCCACCCAGGTGACCTTGGAAATTTCTGAAAAGGTTTCTAAGTTTTATTCTGCTATGCATTTGTTCATTTCTCATATTCCAAATTTCCATTTGTGCTTGGATCCACTAATGGACTCTGTAGTTCTCTTCATTTCTGTTATTCTATGTATCCTTTTCTCTTGATAAGCTGTACATCAGAGGTTACAAACCATAAAACTTTGAAATAGGAGGGGCTGCCTCTTTTTTTTCTTTAATATTTATTTTTGAGAGAGAGAGAGAGAGAGAAAGAATGTGAGCAGGGTAGGGGCAGAGACAGCAGGAGACAGAGAATCCAAAGCAAGCTCCAGGCTCCAGGCTGACAGTAGAGAGCCCAATGCAGGGTTCAGATTTACAAACAGTGAGATCACAACCTGAGCTGAAGTCAGATGCTTAACAGGTTAGCCACCCATGTGCCCCAGGAAGGGCCTCCTTAAAGAAGACATAAAGGGAAAGATTTTATATTTAACTACATAAAATGTTAAAACTTTATATACCATAATCTTATCTTGAACAGAATTAAACGAATAGTGGCAACATATTAATAATTATTGATGCTGAATGGTAGGCATGTAGAGATCCATTAAAACTGTTTTTAATTAAATTGTGTAGAAATATTGCTGTGCACACATACCAGTATTGAGTTAAATATATTAAACATAATTCTAAATCTCCTGAAGAACTTCCTGCAAATCAACAAGAAAAAAGACAATCTAGTAGAAAAATAAATGACCAAAGAATATGAGCAGGCAGTTAATGGAAGAGAAAATATAAAGGAGCAATAAACAAGAAGCATAACCTTAATACTAATCAGGGAAATGCTAGTATAAACAGTAATGACTGGTTCTTTATAATCCATTTCATTGGGTGGAGGGAGAAACTTGATAATTAAGTGTTGGCCAGCCTCAGGGAAACTATTCATACACTCTAATGATGAAAGGATAAATTGATGGGCTTTTTGAAGGGAAATTTGATAGTACCCATTAAAATCGTGTTTTTAATGAGTTCTATTTATCATTATTCTGGAGAACATACATAGAAATACTGAAAGATATTTTCTTTGCTATATTATAAATACTAGTTTAAATTTTTAAGCAAATTAATTTTTCACCTGGTGAGAAGATAGTAGTTACCTATACCATCCATAAATTTTACAAATTGGTATCTAAACATACACTTGCATTGAACAGCAAGTCAGACTGTTTGCTAAAAGCAAACTGCTGAACTATGAAGTGTGTTTTTAAAATGTGAACTGTATTTTATTTTTATGTGCGAATATTCAAATAAATACATCAAAAACAATTTTCAGAAATTATATGTGATTGTGCACTGGCTTAATGGTGGGCTTATATTCCATATTCTTTGGAAAGAAAATAATTATTTGTAATTATTTAGAATTTTACTTCATGGATTATTCTACAGTATTTTTACCAATTTAGATTTTTTAAAATTCTACTTCTCTATCGGTAAATTGTACTAGCAGTCTAAAACTGAAACAGCTAGTATCATTGTTTTCTTGTAAGAATGTGATAAATAATTTAGGATGTAACTATGATTTGTATTATTTACTTGCTATATGCTATGTTCTTAAGCTAAATTATATTAAAAATGTTTTTGTATGTGCATTAATGAAAATATAATTAAAAAGAAAACAAGTCCTTCAAGCTTTTTAGGATTTTTTGTTTGGTCACCTGGGACTAGTGGGTCTACTTCCATGGTAACAGCTGTAACTTAAACGCAGCATTGGGCTTTGGGCATGTCTTTGTGATTGTTTTTATGATTTTCATGCCATCAGCTGTTTCACACTGCTTCAACTTCTTAAAGGTTGGCATCAAGAAGACTTTGCAGGTCAAGATGTAAGTGGCCATTGATACTTGTGCTCTGAAAGAAAAAATACTTTTCTTGTAATTGTCTATTCTATATAATTTTTGCATAATCTATTTATTGATAAGATCATTTGGCTTTCAAACCAGTACTAAAAGGTAAAAAGGTCTTGGGTGGTAGTGCTGATATTTTAGTGAATGTTTAATGAATCTTAGGATCAGTCAGTGCCTTTTGCCTGAACATTTACCACTTTGAAACAGAACACAATGAGACACATAATATTTATACATTGACAAATACCTTCTAAAATCTTGTTTTACCTTACTGTTTTTTCTTTTTACAGAATCTAGTGCTGGCAGAAAATAGTCCTGGAAGGGACAGTACTGAATATTTTATTATATTTGAGCCTCAGCTACCAGTTCTGTCAAGAACATTAGAACCATATATCCTACCCTTTATGTTTTACAATGGTAAGACTTTAGGAAAATAGTGAATTTTTCATATGCTTGTGGTACTTCAGATAACCTTGTTTTGCTTTCCTTTAACATGGTACTTTTTAGTTTTCTAATTATGACATGTTTTGGAAAAGTCAGTTTTAGAATTGTTTGAAGTAAATCATCTGAATGTTTTTCTTAGATGTTAAGAAGCAGCAACAAATGGTGGCACTTACAAAAGAAAAGGACCTGGTATCTAAGAATATTGTAATGTACAGAAGTTTATTTGACGCCAGCCAACAGCTTGTTGATGAAATGAAGTGTAAGTTATTTTATATTCAAAGGTAATAAAAAAAAAACAGGCTTTGGGGATGGTAAGGTAGAAGGTTGAGGTGATGAGAAACAAAAATTGCCTCCTTTTCTGAACTGCAAGTAAACTGCAGAACACTGCAGTAATGGTGTAAGTAAGGCAGTAATGATTGCTTCTATTTGTTATTCTATCTTAGGATGATGAATTCCATCATTTTAAATAAATTTATATTCTACTTACATATAAAGACTTGAATCTTTTTTTATTAGAGATCTGAATCTGTAAGTTTAAGGCTTTTGACGTGATAATGTTTATATTCAGCATCAGGTTCTGGCAAAAGATATTGAATGACAGCATTACTGTGGAAGTGATAGGTAATTTAATTTTTAGTTTGAGTCATGTCTTGAGTCTTGTATTTGCCTTAAAATATCTGAAGTATGTCACACTATGGAGGTGTACAAGGCAGCACACACACATAACTTATTTTTAAATCAATATACACACAATGTTTGCTGCAATTTTTATTAAATTTTGTATACTGTTAAAATATTATGAAGTCTTATTTGGTTCTTGTCACAACCTTAGGCAATTATGTGAAGTTATATAGAGACATGTGGATTAGAATTAATTGATTTATATAGGATTACTTGGAGTTTGCAGAATAAATATATAATATCTTCCTTAACCATATTGATTTTATTTCTCATTATGGTTATTATATCCAAATCATAATTTAGACTTTGTTTCACTTTGAATTTCTAAAATAGTTACTTATATTTTTTACTTTAGCATCAATCAAAAAGGAAAAGAAACGAGATTGAAAATATTTTCAAAAACTGTTTTTTGGGGAGTTATTACATATAAATTGATACAGGTTTGTTTTTAATTTTAGGCCGAGTTGAAGAAGCAAAATTAAAAGAAGCTCAGTTGCAAAATGAACTAAAAACACATAATATTGACATTCCTACAACACAACAGGTACAGTTTTCAAATATATGTGAAAAAAATATTTTAATTAAATTAAAGCTTATAATATCTTTTACCATCTGTTTTTTAAATTTATTTGTTTCATTTTTAAAATTTTTTAATGTTTATTTATGAGAGAGAGAGAGACAGACAGAGTGTGAGTAGGGGAGGGGCAGAGAGGGAGACACAGAATCCGAAGCAGGCTCTAGGCTCTTGAGCTATCAGCACAGAGGCCCAACACGGTGCTTGAATCCACAAACCATGAGACCATGACCTGAGTCAGAGTCAGATGCTTAACTGACTGAGCCACCCGGGTGCCTCACCATCCATTTTATTTAATGTTTCTTATTGAGACAGAAACAGCAGTGGGAGAGGAGCAGAGAGAGAGGGAGACACAGAATCCGAAAGAGACTCCAGGCTCTGAGCTGTCTGCACGGAGCCGAATGCAGGGCTGGAACCCACTAACTGCAAGATCATGACCTGAGCCAAAGTCTGTCACTTAACCAAATGAACCACCTTGGTGCCCATGCCATCCATTTTTTATTTAGAATGTTATAGGCACTCTTGTTGCAGGGATGCCAAGACATGTGGATTATAGTCTAATCACTTACTAGAGATTAAAAGGAGGTAACAAAATGATAGAGTGCTTTTTTAAAAAAAAAATTACAGCTTGTAATGTAATGACTCCAATAAGTGAAATTAATAATAAACCAGTTTGAGAATCACATTGAAGGGACTGCAAAAGTTATAACCAGTGTATGTGGTGGCAGAAAAAATGAGAGAAAGTGACGGTAGGTTTCTGGGTTTTTTTTAACTTCTGTTTCTTTATGTTTAAGAAAAGAGAAATCCTATTGTAGGTTGTATATTTCTTAACTATGATAAAGTCAGTGAGGTGGAAGCTTTACATTTCTGTAGCCTCATTCTTTTAAGTGTAGCCACATTCTTTTAAAGTCAGTTTAATGGCTTTATGTTCTTGGGTTGTCCAGATTGTTGCTTTTTCTCTGCTATCATTCTGGAATGTCTGGTACAAGAGTAACTGGCCTTGTAGTTAATTTTTCTGTACAAATTACAGATGCCACACATTGAAGCACTTTTGAAAAGAAAGCTATCAGAACAGGAAGAACTGAGGAAAAAACCTAGAAGATCATGTACTCTTCCAAACTATACTAAAGCCACTGGAGATGTTTTGGGAAAGGTTTGTGTTTAAGCCCATTAAGAGGCAGTACATTTTATTATATTGTTTTGTTTAAAATGTGTTTTAAAGTAACATCATAATAAAAGAATGTCAGGGAGGTTTTTTGTACTTTTTAATGTTTTCCCATAAATTACTTATTGCCATAATAGTGATTCGGCAGAATTTAAAATGAGCCTAATTCCATGATTATGGAATTCCATAATTCTTACTTTGAGGGCTGTGGCAGAAATTAGCATGTCTCAGTCTGAGGCTGTGTTACCTGCTTAGAGATGCTTTTATGTCGGATGACTTTAGAGGTAGCCCAGACCTTTTCATGTGACTCAAACCTCAGTGAGACAACAAAAGAAAAAGATCATAATTTTTGTGGTCTAATATTGTTAGAGAGTGAGTTCTCGGGTGCTCCTAGAATTTAAGAAAAAACAATAATAGCAAAAAACTTCATACATATTTGCTGCCAAAAGAGTGCCATCCTTCTTTAATTCTTTGCCTCTTTGGTTTTTCCTTTTGTCAAATGAATTGTATTTTCATTTTCATCTTATGTTTATTCAATCCTGAACATTCTGTTTTATGGAAAGTGTTTCTTGTAGATGTCCCCAACACCCTTAGTTTTTAATGATGTTAAGGTTTGTGGTATTACATGTGTTTATGTCTTACTTCTTGACCTTTTTTATTTCATGTGCATCTCCCCTTTCTGCTTTTACCTCTGTTTTAAAATTGAGGAAACTGGGGCGCCTGGGTGGCTCAGTCGGTTAAGCCTCCGACTTTGGCTCAGGTCAGATCTCACGTTCGTGGGTTCGAGCCCCGCGTCAGGCTCTGTGCTGACAGCTAGCTTAGAGCCTGGAGCCTGCTTCCGGTTCTGTCTCCTTCTCTCTCTGCCCCTCTCCCTCTCATGCTCTGTCTCTGTCTATAACAAAAATAAATAAAACATTAAAAAAAAAATTGAGGAAACTGAGGAGCACCTGGGTGGCTCAGTCCGTTAAGAGTCTGACTTTGGCTAAGGTCATGACCTCACGGTTCATGGGTTCAAGCCCCACCTTGGGCTCTGTGATAACAGCTCAGAGCCTGGAGTCTGCTTTGGATTATGTGTCTCCCTCTCTCTCTGCTACTCCCCAGTTCATGCTGTGTCTCTCAAAAACAAATAAACGTTAAAAAAAAATAAATAAAATTGAGGAAATGAAACAGGTACAGAGAGATTTAAAAAAACTTGTTCAAGAAAAATAATATAAAAACAGGGAGGGGACCAAAAACATAGGAGACTCTTAAATATGGAGAACAAACAGAAGTACTGAAGGGATTATGGGAGGGGGTATGGGTTAAATGGGCAAGGGGCATTAAGGAATCTGCTCTTGAAATCATTGTTGCACTATATGCTAACTAACTTAGATGTAAATGAAAAACAAACAAAAATTTGCTCAAGGTTACATACCAGGTGAGTAGGTGGCAGAGCATGACTCAAGCCCAGGCAGTCTCACTCCAACGTCTGGATGTTAATCAGTGTTCTTTATGCCTCTGTACATCATACTCCTTTTACAACCCCTATATGAGGTGTTTATAGTATTTCTAGTTTTTGCAGGAGGATATTGAAGTTCAGGAATTTAATTGTCAATGTATAGTGAGTAAGGGGCAGAACTTAGACATAAACCAAGGTTTCTCTCACTCCAAAGTCCATTGTAGTTTCTTTATAAACAGTTCCCTAGCATTATAAGCTAACTACACAGTGAAAAGAAAGGGTGACAGTTTCTCTCAAAGTGTGTAGCCATGTGTACTACCAAAACCATGTTGCATAATTATTTAAATCTCAAATATGAAAATTGAAAAACTAAGTTGTAAATTCATAAATTGGAAAACAAGATTCTGATTTATACTTTATTAAATTGTTATCCTTCAGAACCCATTTAAAGAATTTATAGAAAGAGACAGTCTTTATAGAAGAAGCAGTCCTGCAATTTAAGCATAGCCTGAATGTTAGGCTAACATTCCACATTCAGTGGTTATTTGATGCAAAATTCTTGCTCAGTAGGTAAGATTTTTACAAATATCTTTTAACAGAATGAACTTTAAATTTTAATAAATACATTTTAATTTTAATTTAATATTTATTTAATATTAAATACTTATTTAATAAATAAAATAATAAATTTAAACAATAAATATATTTTAGTCTTCTGTTCAAATGTTTCTTATCACGGATCTTGAAAATCTGGGGGAACCTTTGAAATTTCATTTTATGTAGGTTTCTCCTTTGTCCTCTCCTAACCATCAAGACAAAATTTTCTACTCCCTCCATATCATGCTTAATCTTACTTGATTCCTCTAAAAACAAAATTCTTCCTGGTATTTATTCTAAAACTAGACTTAATAATTATGGAATATAGTAAGGGAAGGGAGATTTTTCACCTAGACTTTATAATGTGTTTATTTTTGTAATTGTGAATACTTCAGTTAACTTGGATGTTTTCGTCTTGGTCTCCTGAATTCCAAATACCTTGATATCCCATCTGTATTTCTTTCTTTTAAGTGCCATTCATCTCCCATTCCTGAGGAGGAATTCATTACATCCATGAAAAATGGCTAGGGTGGGCTTAAAAGAGCTGAAAAAGTAGTTAGAGAATGAACAGAACACTGTATGTGGTACACAAGTAAAAATGGTTTGTGTTTTCTACAGGATTGTGTTTTTGGAAAAGAAAATACTATATATACTTTGTATCACCTGAAACTGTAAGGAGAAAGAGTAATATTAAGGAGTCTAGTGAGAGCTTCCAATTGTATCTTTATTTAGAAATAATGCAGCTATAAGATCAGAGTACTTGTAGAACAACCACAAAATGGGCACCTGTCCTTACACATTGTTGCAAGTAGAATGAGGTCACTTTCTTTGATTTGCCTCTTCTAATTCTTCCTTTGTTTGCTAGAACATTTTTTTTTATCTTCATTTACACATACTAGTTTCTTTGGATGTCTCTCTTCTTACCTTTATTCCACTAACTTTTAGAGAATTGGAATTCAAGAGTAGACATTGTGATGTTTTTAACAACACAGTGTTTTCATTGCTAAGGCAGGTTTTTCCATCCTGGTCAGATAAGAGTAAAGGACAGATGCACCAAAAAAAAAAATGGATAGATGTTACCATACCAGTGCAGTGAATGAGGTTTTGAAATTGGCCTCAATTTCAAATTGATGTGATATGTAACTATATTTATGTTTAACTGAATTTTAATCCTTCATATGTATATATTTAATGTATTTTTATGATTACTTTATCAATTAAGATCTATACCAGTAGTAAAGGTATCAAATATGAAAAATGTATATCATTAATTAACTGGTAACAGTTAAAAATCTGAATATTTTTACTTATTTGCAAAGTTTATAGGAGTTTAATCTATGAAACAGTTTTTCCAAAATTTAATATCAGAGTAGACCGTTTACTGTTTAAGCCAGTAAGCTTTTATAGCTTGAGAATTTTCATGTGAGTATTTCAGAAAAGTTTTTGCTTTTAGATGTGGGCTTTTAAAATACTTCATGTCAAATGTTTATATATTTAAATTTTTTACCTGATTTTTTAAAAAATGGGTTATAGATTGCACACCTGGCACAAATTGAAGATGATAGAGCTGCAATGGTTATTTCTTGGCATCTCGCGAGTGACATGGACTGTGTTGTCACCCTGACCACTGATGCTGCACGTCGTATCTATGATGAAACCCAAGGTCGTCAGCAGGTGTTGCCCCTTGATTCTATTTATAAGAAGACTCTTCCAGATTGGAAAAGGTTAGAAAAAAGTGGGAGTAATGATTTTTTTCCTGAAATATCTTTTCTGTTATCAAAGGGCTTACTTTTGAAATGGTTTCTGTAAAAGATGCCTAAAACAAACTGCACAGTGACTCACATTATCTAGGTTGTCTTTATCTTCCTTACAAAAGTGTATACTTCATTAAGATGAGTATTGCAGTGAATTTAATCAGATGTGCTGGCCATGTTTAATGTGGCAATTAAATGTTATTTGTGTATAAGTCACACATGTGCACACTCCAGAGCAGGATTTTGGCTTTTGTCATAGGAAGGATGTCAATATCATTGATGAAATATAAAACTCTTTTATTTGGAGTTGGAGTGTAGATGAATGTCTTTTGTCCTATTTATGTCCTTTGACAATAAGCAGTCATTTAGGTAGAGAAGGCCTGCATTTGAACTGCCAGTAGCAAAGTTGAAATGTAAAATACTAGTTAAAATGTCTTATTGTTATCTTAATATAAATGTAGTTTCTTTAATTATTTCCTCATTTACTTTTCAAAATATGTTTTTAAGGAATAAACATGCAAACCAATAAGGCAGTTTTTCTATAAATCTAAAAATATTTTATGTGTACTCTGATTTTAACCTTGAAAGACTGGAAGGAAATGGTAACAAAATAAAATAAAATGTATAATGGAGTATTAATTGATAATTTTCTCAGACTCCTAAACAAAGTTGTACAATTCGGTAGGAATAGGGACTTTAAGAATAAGACCTCTGTTAATATTACATATTAATGTTATTAAACTAATATTTTATTTCATTTTGTAATCTAAAAATGGTTTGAGGAAACAACTAGAATTTGAATTCAAATCTATCGGCTTTTAAAATCTCCCCTTTGCTCTACTAGTCAGTACTCATTTTAAGCAACACAGGAAATCCAGTCAGATCATAATTCCTGTGTTCACTAAGAGTAATACTTTGTGAGTGCATAAGTTTTCCCTTTAGGAGGACTTCTTTTATCGGTAGAATCTGTGAAGACCAAGTTAAGAATCTTTGATTTGGGGAAAGTATGGATTTGGTATTTTGGGCTAATCTTTGCACTAAAAGCTAGTTATTCTCTCTGTTCTTGGTATTGTGCTTCTTATTCAGATTGAGTTAACTAGCTCCTAGAGCCACCCCTACCCTCCAGCACTCCGGCTTTCAAGATGTGCAAAAACCAACATCATGTGGAAGGGAAAAGTCCTGACACTCTAGTCAGCCTCCATCTCGTGAATCCCATTGTTCTCTCTGGGCTTCAGTTACTCATTCTGTATCCTGTATGGAAAGGAGGGACCTAGAGTACTTGATCTCCCTCCCTCACATGTGTCTCTGTCTTAGGTTTGCCTCTCCCCATCCATGCTAGGGCCACTCTCCACATGAGATAGTATCTCATTTAGTGGCAGCCTTAGAGGCTACTTTTCCTTTTTCCTTGTTAAACCCAACAGCAGTTAGTTTATATTGATTTCAGTAGCACCAATAAAACTAAATAGATATTCTTATATAGTAAATATTATCTTCAGAGTTAATCATTTAGGAGTGTCACTTGTAGATAGAGAATTGCTTTAAATGACCACAATAAGGATAAGCAGTATATACATATGCTTTTAATTAAAAATATATATGCATATATTTTAATTAAAAATATATATTTGTTTTAATTTCTTTTCATTCAGGCCTCTACCTCATTACCGAAATGGAAAATTGTATTTTAAACCCATTGGAGATCCAGTCTTTGCCCGAGATTTGTTAACATTTCCAGACAACGTAGAACATTGTGAAACAGGTAAAGGAAATTATAGTGACTTATTTTTTTAAGTTTATGTATTTTTGAGATAGAGAGAGAGTAGGAGAGGGGCAGAAAGAGAGGAAGACAGAGAATCCAAGGTAGTAGGCTCCACATCATCAGCACAGAGCCCAACATGGGGCTCTAATTTACGAACTGTGAGATCATGACGTGAGCTGAAGTTGGACGCTCAACTGACTGAGCCACCCAGGTGCCCCTATGGTGACTTTTAAATACAGATGTTAATACTTAAAATCCAGATATACAAATTACTGGTTATGGAAATTTGTTATTTTATAAATTCTAGTTTTATTAATATTTAATTCTCTTATTTTTTCCTGTTAGAGAAATAAAATTTTGATGTTAGAATTCTTAGAAAATTTGTAATATGCCAACATTTTAATATGACCAAAGAGATCAAAATTTAAACATTTATTCAATTTTTTTAGTATTTGGTATGCTGTTAGGAGACACCATTATTTTGGATAATTTGGATGCAGCCAATCATTACAGAAAAGAGGTATGTATTTGAATTTTTAAAAATTTCTAGCTCTAATTTTAATGTATGTTATTAAAGCCTAACATATTAAGGCCATATATAGGAATAATTTTGTCATAATGTTCAGATGACTAACCTTGTCAAAACCAGTTTAAATTCTGAAAATTGACATGCAGCATAAAACTGGACACAGTATGTGAATGAATGGGCCAGGATACAAATTAAAATGAGATATGTTTTTGGGATTTGAAATTATCTCAAAACTAGTATCTACTATTGGTGATAGTATTGGAAAAAGAATATTCTCATATAATGTTAGTGGAAATGTAATTTGATGCAGCTCTTATTGTTAGGGCTGCTTTGACAAAGTACCACAGACTAGGTAGCTTAAACAATAGAAATTCGTTGAGGAAAGGATCTATTCCAGGCCTCCTTCCTTGGTTTGTGGATAGTCCTCCTTTTCCTGTGTCTGTTCACATCCATGCATAGCTATGTCCCCTTCTTATAAAGACACCACTTGTTGGACTAGTGCCCAACTTTATGACCTGATTTTAACTAGATTACTTCTATAAAGATGCTATCTTCAAGTAAGGTCACATTTTGAAGACCTGAGGGGTTAAGACTTTAACATAGGAATTTTGAGGGACACAATTCAATCCCTAACACCTTTGTAGGGCAGTTTGGCAATATAAATGTTTCAGCTATCTATTGCTACCTAGCAAATACCGCAAAGGTTGGTAGCTTTAAGCAATAACAACATGTTAGTTTTCAGGTCTCTGTGGATGTCTCCAAGTAGTATTAGCTAGTTGCAGTGCTGTCCAGTTACACTGGATGGTGGGAATTCCAGAGTGCCTCACTCACACAACTGGCAGTTGGTGCTGGCTACTCTCTGGGAATTCAGCCAAGTCTGGTGAGAGGCTCAGCTGGTAGTATCTTCTGTGGTTACTGTTCTCATAATGCCACCCCAGGGTACTGTGATATAATGCCATTAAGAATTTTTAGGGGCACCTGGGTGACTCAGTTGGTTAACTATCTGACTCTTGATCTCAGCGCAGGTCTTGATCTTAGGGTTGTGAGTTCAAGCCCCACATTGGGCTCCATGCTGGATGTGGACCTACTTTTTAAAAAAGTGTTTTAGGGGCACCTGGGTGGCTCAGTCGGTTAAGCCTCCAACTTCGGCTCAGGTCAGATCTCACATTCGTGGGTTCAAGCCCCGCGTCAGGCTCTGTGCTGACAGCTCAGAGCCTAGAGCCTGCTTCCGGTTCTGTGTCTCCTTCTCTCTCTGCCCCTCCCCCTCTCATGCTCTGTCTCTCTCTGTATCAAAAATAAATAAACATTAAAAAAAAAACTTTTTTTTTTTTTTTAGAAACCTTTTGTGTACCTACCTAAGAGAATCTAAGAAGCAGTACCTTATATCTGAGATCTTAACAAAGGGATATCTTTAATTTCATTTTGACTCCTAGGAAACATTTTACTGGCTAGGCACTGGGTTTGATCTTTGTTCTGAGGCTCTGCATTTCTTTTTTAAGAACTTTTTGGTTACTGGGCAGGCTGGAGATGAAAATCACCTAGCATGTCCAGGATTAGTATTACTTCCTTGAAATTATTTTTATTTTCTTATTTTATTATTATTTTTAATTTCCTTGAAATTAGTTCCCACTCCAGTTTATCTCCTGCTCATACTAGTTGATACTGGCTGCTGTCTGGACACTCAGCTGGGGCTGAAGGCTGGCAGATGTGGGTCTCTCCAAGTGAGTCTCTTCTTATGACTGCTTGGGCTTTTTCAGATGGCATCTGGGTTCTAAGAAAGGGTGTTCCAAGCAGTTAAGACAGAAGCTGCAGATCTCTCAAGTCCCAGCCTCAGAAAGTACATTTCATAGGTCAGAATCTGCCCAGCCCAGATCCAAGGGGTAGGTGGGAAGGAAGGAATAGACTCTGCCTTCTCCATGGGAGAAGGGGCAAAGAATATACCATCACAAAGTTATAATATTTATCTTTTACACTCCCACAAGTATTTGAAGATGTGTACAAGAATATCTGTTAGGGTATTAAAAGAATTTAAAATGGGAAACTTTGGAAACAGTCTTAAATGTCCATCATTTATGATTGGGCAATTCCATTATAGTAATCGGTACAGTAGAGTATATGTTGCTGTTAAAAAGAATATAATAAATTTCCTTATCCTAACAAGATGTATAAAATACATTTTGTTGAAAAGTTGCAAAATGATGCATAAAGTATTGCTGTCTTACAGAATAAGCTAATGGTGGTGAGGGAAAGGACAAAATGAAGAGGAGTGGGAAATACAGACTTCCAGTTATGGAATGAATAAACTATGGAATAAAAGACAGCATAGGGGAATATAGTCTGTCATACTGTGATAGTGATGTATGATGACAGATGGTAGCTACACTTACGGTTAACACAGCATAACATACAGAGATGTGGAATCACTATGTTGTAGCTTGAAACTAATGTATGTCAACTATACTCAGAAAACGTTTTAATTAATTTAAAAATACATTTATGTACTTCAAAAAATTGGAAGAATATGTTATCTACTGTTGGATGTGCTAAGGATTATCACTTCTATTTTACTTTAAAGTTTTACTTATAAAAAAAGAAGTCTTCTCTGAAGGATGGCTTTTCACAGGCTATTCTAGAGAGTGAATAAAATCATATACATAAAGCATTAAGCAAAGAGTCTGGAATATAGTAAAATTTTAGTAAAGGAAAGTTGTCTTTGTATCTGAGATCCAGAGGTCTTGAATTCTGTGATACACAAGTATTAAATTTAGTAAGCATATTAGGAACATGGAAATACTAGGTGATAAACATGCATGAAAAACATGATAGGCTTGCAGATTACTATAACTGAAAATGAGTAAGAATATTTGCAGTTATGTAAGAGAAAACAGGCCAGTTTAAACTACTAACCAGGGGTGCCTGGGTGGCTAAGTGTCCAACCAGCTCAGGTCATGATCTCGCAGTTCATGGGTTTGAGCCCCACGTTGGGCTCCGTGCTAACAGCTAGCTCAGAGCCTGCAGCCTGTCTTCGGATTCTCTGTCTCCCTCTCTCTCTGACCCTTCCCTACTCGTGCTGTCTCTCTCTGTCTCTCAAAAAATAAATTAAAAAAAAAAAACATTAAAAAAAATACCAATCACTTATCTACAAATAGTGTATTCTAGATTCATGGGTACCTTAGAGATCATATGCTCTCACTTTCTCAATGAGAAATCTTAAGCTCAGAAAAAATAATGGATCTGTACCAAATCACACCCACTTATGGCAGAACTAGAACCATCAGAGAAGCTTTCCTTTGGACCCAGTTAAGAAGAAATAATAAATGTACCTTGATTTAGGAGAGCTAAATTAGTGAGATAATAGAAAATTACACAACTAATTGGGGGATAGTATTTGGCATATTGGTGAATGTTTTCATGGGAGCCTAATAACGTCTTATAGCATACCAGTGAACACTCGTGGATGGAGAAGCTACTGTATTCTAGTAGTGATTAATATGTATATATGTCCTAAATTATAGAGTACCCATAAAATGTCATGACAACATGGAATCTTACTAGTGAGAAAAGAATTAACAAATTGGATAGTAACTGGAAGATCCTAGGTCAATCAATATTTAGACACTTAACTGTGTATGAGACACAGTGGATGCTATTAAATGTTCAACAACTGGCTCTCTAGTGAGTGGGGTGATAAGACCCTGGTTTATAGCTTTTGCCCTCCTATCATGGCTAATTTCCAGTGGCATATGTGTAGCCACTGAATTAGGCGTTCAGGAGAGTTTGCTCTCTTGACCCGGTAAATGTTGGCTCCAGCATACCACCAGGCCCAGTGCTAGGGACTGAGGGCTGTACAGAGATAGACTAGGTAACTCAGAGGAAATTCCTGCAGAGATAAACTGAAATTAGGCTATGTAGGTTATATATCTTAAGGTATGACCTGTCAAGAAAGTAAGGTTTCTAAGTTAAGGTAGAACTTTATAAAGCCAGGATTTGCCTAGAGAACATTTGTCAAAGTAATTGAACTTGAGCATCATTTTTCATTCCTTTGACTCAGAGGGTAAGCGACAAAACCCAGGGCTTTAACCGAAGTGGGGAATATGATAAAAGATTCCTTTCCCAATAAACTTGGGTCCTCCAAAGGGGTGAACCTTAGTGTAAGTTGAACAGAAAAAACTGCCACTTTCATCTCAACTCCAAGTGCCTCTGGAGACTCTCATGAACCTTGGCACTAGGTGGAAAGGGGGGAAAAAATCAAACCATTTTCCTAGAGAATTCATGTATCACTGAATCAATATAAATCAGTTGGCCATTGTTTGCAACCTGCATTCATAATATTTGGGTGGTCTGAAAAATCTCAAGGTAAGCATCTGATTTGACCCGGAGCTGGACTGGTAGTGTCCTTAGATATCTGATTGAAGGAAACACAGATTGTCTCTAGAAGAATTCACCTTTATCTCAAACCAGAAATAATTTGCATATTGAACATAAAACAAATATTTTTCTTAAGTATGTTTAATACAATTCAAGAAAAGTGTCAAAAATAAGAAAAGAGCAAGGTAACTTGAGAAAATCAAATAGAGCTTCTAAAACTAGAAAATATACATAAACATGAAAGACTGGGAAGGTTAAACAGTGTGATAATTAGTGAATTGGAAAATAGGTCAGAAAAATTGGCCACACTGCAGCCCAGAGAGAAAAAATGTAAGAGGAGGAGAAAGTTGAGAGTCATGGAAGACAGAATGAGAAAAATCTTAAAAAAAAAAAAAAAAAAAAAAGTCTAATTACAGTGCCCGAGTGGAGGGAGAAAAGGATCATAAGGCAATATTTGAAGAATCTAATGACTGAAATATTTTTAGAATTGATGGAAGAAATCAATCCATAGCTTTAGAAAAAAATGTAGTATGT
The DNA here is from genome assembly GCF_006229205.1 of Suricata suricatta. Taxonomy (NCBI): domain Eukaryota; kingdom Metazoa; phylum Chordata; class Mammalia; order Carnivora; family Herpestidae; genus Suricata; species Suricata suricatta. The sequence continues at coordinate 51,362,635 of NC_043713.1, forward strand.
AATAGAGCATATGTGATAAAGCTGGTACAGTATCTGTTCCTCATAACTAGTATAGTAAATACTGATTACTTTGATTCCAAAGTTTTGAATTAAGTCTTAAAATTCCACCAGTTAAGTACTGTTCTAAAGCTCTTCTGAGAAAAGGCATTTATGGCATCCCTTTGTAAATTGTTTTTAGTAGTGTTTTCTCTTTCTAAATGCTTCTTGCCATCTCTGCAGTCAACCCCTTGTTTATTTCACCCCTTCCTAGTCCCCAGGGCAGGTATTTCCCAGAGCGATACAGCTGTTGCTCACTCACTGAATTTGCAAAAGGTGTCACTATCTTTTTTATCCAAATTCGGTGCTTGGGGGGGCGGCAGAACCGTAAGATTGAGGGATACTTTTAAGAGTCAAACTGTCCATGAAAGTAATATTTGCAGAACTGTTGTAAAATGGAGCCAAACTATACTTTTTCCCGGAGGCTTATAAACTCATATTGTCAGTCTACTGACAAGAGAATGGACAGGTCTGTAAATAAATTTGAGTGTATGTGTTAAGATGGTATCAAATCTTTAAAAACATCGGGTGAATCCTGATAAATGGATAGTACATGAATACAGTTTGTATTTTTTAATGTTTACTTTTAGAAAACATAAATCCAGGGGCGCCCAGGTGGCTCAGTTGGTTAAGCGTCCAACTCTTCATTTAGGCTTGGTCATGATCTCGGAGTTTGTGAGCTCAAGCCCCGCATGGGGCTCCATGCTGACAGTACAGGGCCTGCTTGGGATTCTCTCTCTCTGCCCCTCCCCTGCTGTTGTATTCTCTGTCTCAAAAAAATAAACTTAAAAAGAAAGAAAGAAATCTGTAAATTCAAATCAAAACTAAGGAAGGAAACTGCCTGTTTGTAGTAAAACAAAAGGATTTATCTTACTAGAGTTCACCACAGATTTTCTTCGAATAGGTATCGTATTGCATTTAAAAATTTTTTTTAAGATTTTTTTTTTTATTTCTACGCCCAATGTGGGGCTCAGACTTAAACCCAGAGATCAAGAGTTGCATGCTCTGCTGATTGTGCCAGGCGCCCCTGCATTTAATTTTTTTTGAGTTATTTATTTGTTTGTTTTTTGAGAGAGCTTGCATACATGCAAAAGTTGGAAACAGAAGAGAGAATCCCAGGTGGGCTCTGCGCTAACAGTGTAGGGCTCAAATCCTCGTAACCTGAGCCAAAATCAGATGCTTACCTGACTGAGCCACCCAGGCGTGCCCCTGCATTTGAAGTTTTAAAAAGTATCCACTTCAATGGGAAAATATTTGTAAAGTTCCCATTTTTTGCCTGTTTCCTTGACAAAAACATTCTTAAAAATCATGAAATACTGAATCCAAAGTCTTTCTTTCTTTGACTTCTGAAGCATTAGAATTCTTCACTAACGCTTCCTACTTCTATTCCATGACTTGGCTTTACAACATAATTCTAGGCCTCCCAACTCTGACATTACTAGCTCTTTTTCTTCCCATAGTTGAAATTATAGTATTGCCCTCTAATGATTCAGCCCTGTGCTTTTCTGTCTGTAGTCTTCAGTGTCATCTCTTTTGTTATCCTTTGATCATCTGGATAATTTGTCTCTAACAGGAGGAAACAGAGCTAGTGATGCTGCCTTGATACTGCCATGGCTTTCAGAAGCAAGCCCCTCTCTTTCTCTTCCTCTTACCAATCAAGCTATCAGTTTCACTTTTTCCATTTGCTTTGTCACTATTCCAGTTTAGGCTGACACTTGAGAAGTAATCTAATTCATCTCACTGCCTCTCACTGCCAGTTCATCTTATACTTTACTAATTTATTTTGTGAAAATGCTAGCATGGTCATGTCATTTCTAATCTCAGAACCCTTAAGTGTTTTCCTCTTTCTTAGAACAGTTGAGATACATTTTATAGGCTCACTAATTAATATTCATTTGCTTACAATAGGTTGTTAAAATTACACACTGCCCTACACTGCTCACCAGAGATGGAGATCGCATCCGAAGTAATGGAAAGTTTGGGGGCCTTCAGAATAAAGCTCCTCCAATGGATAAACTTCGGGGAATGGTATTTGGAGCTCCAATACCAAGACAGTGCCTGGTCTTAGGGGAACAAATAGGTAGGTTGAATAAGTACTTAAATAACAGTTTCTCATTTGATTTCAATCCTTTGTTTGGGACTTGTGTACTGTTAAAAATTAACCAGTAAAAATATGAATACAATGTTTTTGTCCAGTACTTTCAACTTTCTTATATCAGGTAGTTTTGAATTATATAGAAGGTAGGTTTTCCTTCATTTTCATTCTTGTTATCTTGAAATCAAGAAAATACTATCCTTATTGAACAAATCAGTATTTTATCAAATCATCATACCTCTTTTTATATTAAAATTGGTAACCAGATTACAATTGAGAACTTGAGGAGGGCATGACATGTGGCCTTCCTCCTCCATTTTCCCTTCTGCAGGCCTGTCCCCTTGTTTCGAGGCAGCTGATAACAATTGCCTCTACGTCTGTGCTTCGAAGTGCATTTACTCTACTGGCTTCCCCTATAGGCTGTTACCTTAGATCCTGTTTGCTCTTACTTTTATATAGTTCTAATATGCTTGGGTATCTACTTTTGCAGCAAGAAAGTAGTGTGTTACCATTATTAGCTTTAAAAAAAGTAGATTTTGGTAGAATACACATAATATAAAACTTACCATCTTAACCATTATTAAGTGTGGATCAGTAGTGTTAAGTACATTCACATTGTGCAACCAATTTCCAGAAATCTTTTTATTTTGCAAAACTGAAACTCTGTACATATTTGAACAGCATCATCCCATTTTTTCTTCCTCCATGCCCATGGCAACTACCAGGGTTTCTGTCTGAATATGACTACCATAAGTCCTCATAAAAGTGGAATCATACAGTATTTGTCCTTTTGTGACTGGCTTATTTCACTTAGCGTAATGGCTCCCAGGTGCATCCATGTTGTAGCATGTGTCAGAATTTCCTTTCTTTTTAAGCTGAGTAATAGTCTCTTGCATCTATATACCATATTTCCTTGTTATTTTTATTAAAATATTTATATATATATATCACACATATATATATTACATATATAAAAGTGCATAGTTGATAAACATACAGCTTGATAGATTTTCACAAAATGAGCACTGCTCCTGTATTAAGGAATAGAACATTATCACACCACACAAAGTCTCTCATGCACTCCAGGGACCACCCAACCCTCTCTCGAAAGGATAACTACCTTGACTTAAAACCACGCATCTGTTTTCATACCTAATATAAATGGAATCATAGAATGCATACTTTATTGTGTCCAGCTTTGTTTATTCAACACTGTGTATGTAGTTGTTCCTTTTCATGGCAGGATAGTATTCCATTGTGTAAACATACTGTAGTTTATTTCTTTATTCTACTGTTAAGGAACTTGGATAGTGTTCAGATTGGGATTATTCAGCCACTAGCAATATTTAAAGTAGTAGTTGGGAAAAATGGTAGGAAGAAACTTGTGTTCTTTTATGAGGTGGTCAGTCAGGTGCAAGGCTCGGGAAAATAGTGTATTATACTCACAGGTCCTAGAGACGTGCCATACAATACCACCTAAGGCAGCATGGAAAAAAACACAAGGATGGTGAAGAGGCAGGAGACAAGAGCAAGGAGAATGCTTCAGCCACAGCCTTTATGAGGATTTCCACAGAAAAGGCAAGGCATGACAGGATGAAAATAGCTTAGGGTTGACTAGTTTGAATAATTTCAGTAGCTTTGGACTATAGATATGGTCTCTAGCTGGTTGCCTGGTACCTGGCCCTGAAATGATTTAAGGCAAAGGAATACTGATTCCTGGGGTACACAGACCATATAGAAGAGGCTTGACTCTGGATTGGTTAGTTTGCATATTTAAGCATGCTGGGCTTTTTGCTCTCTCTAAGAATTGGTTAGCTGCATAAGAGGAAAGTCTTTACTGAGCCAGAAAAGTTTTTTTAAGATGTCAAAACATCATACAGAAAATTAAAATTATATACGCTATAAAGACTCATACCACTGTTTATGATGGCAGTGAATGCTTGCAAAAATTGTCTTTGTAGACAATAAGTGAACATTTATTCAAGTCAAATGACGGAAAAAATACATTTCAAGAAACAAGTACAACCAAATGAATTCAAAAAAGAACAATTTTATACTGAATGCAGAATTCCTATAGATGGTCTTTGGGTAAGAACAAATACGAGAGGAATATAGGCTTAGAGGATCTATTCAGACAAAGAGGTAGCTTAGGTTTCTATATTATAAATAAATTTAACATCTCCAAATAAAATGGACTAAATTCTAGAAAATTGCAGATGAGCAAAATTGATTTAAATAAGACAGAAGACTTACATAGACCATTACCTGAAGAAGTATTCACAAAGTTCATCCTATAGGGTTTTTTTTTTAAGTAAATTTTGCAGAATATAAATACATATGAAGAAAATAGCCAAATGACATACTGGGGCAGGGTGGGGAGGGTATGAATTGCAACATATGGTTGAAAAAGGTATTATAGCCCTACTAATAAAACCTATAAAAAATAAGAAAAAAACAAAGATTATAGAAAAATGGGAAGATAATATAAATAAGCAATTTTTGGTGAATAATAATAGTTAATATTTGTAGGTTTACGTATTCGATACTTTGGTAAGCTTGTCACTGGAATGATTTCATTTACTGCTGCTTTCATTGGATACATGAGAATGTTGAGGCTCAAAAAGGTTACTTTCCCAAGTTCAGAACAGTATATGTTTTCATTTTCATAGGGAAGTGAAAGAATAGAAAGAAAATTGTTTTATTTCTGGATTACATAATTCAGATGATTTTCTTCTCCATTATTCTTTTCTGTATATTTTTCCAGATCTGTCTCAACAGTGTGTGTCACTTTTATAATTAGAAAAGGTTCTAATTGTTTTTAATACTGAAGTTCTTTGAACCAGTAAATGATCTTCTAGAGAACATGTTTACATAAACCATCCTACCTACAGACAAGGCTTTCCTTACACTCAGATGAATATTAAAACTAGCACATTTTTTCAAGCTAAACATTAGGAATGTTAAATGCTTTAATTGAATTTAGAATCTGGGAAATGCCTATTAACAATGTTAAAAGGAAAATGGTTAGGACATACAAATGCAGATGTCATACATGACAAAAATTAAACATGCAAACTTTGTGGAATGAAAAACAAGGAAAGGGTAAGATGATAATAGACCTACTGATTTTTTTTCTCGCCTTTTCTGTATTACTTCAAGTTTTTTATAGGGATTCATAAGTAGAAATACTTCTTAAAGTATTAGTAACTATAGACATTGTAAAAGCCACTATGGACAGAAGAAAAAGTTCATAGCAGCTGAAGAAAGAAAATCATTTTAAAATAACCAATAATTAGTCAATATATAGTTTATAACTGTGACATTATCAAACTCATTAACACTTTTATTATGTCCATGTATTCCAGATACACATTCTATGTCTGGCCAGCTTAGACATTGTTATAACATGTTAATTTAGTCTAATATTTAACCTCTCAGTTACTACTGTCCATTTATTTTGTTGTTTTCATTTTAAGTAAAACCATTCTAAATGTTTTTAGAAGTAGTGATCAAGATTATTTAAGTGCTGTGGTTTTCAGGGCAATGGTATTTTGTTCTATTATGAAAATAAATAGAACAATAACAATGAATTCCCAGGACCTATCATCTAGCCACTCGTATTTCATTCATAACCCTCTAATTTTACAACTTGCCTCTGTTCTCCTCTCCCTAGGTGGGTTTTTTTTTGTAGTAAATCAAAGCAGAGGTTCTGCTTTTTTTTTTTTCCACGCAGCCATAAGTGCTAATCAGGTTTTTGCCAATAAAGTTCTCAGAATCATGTAGAACATAAAAGTTTGAAGAGACCTAAATATTATTTAGTAAAGTCTACATACCCTTCTAATCCCTTGAGTCTTCTAGTACTAAAAATGTTGCTTCTGGGGCGCATGGGAGGCTCAGTCAGTTGGGTGTCCAACTTCAGCTCAGGTCATGATCTCATAGTCTGTGGGTTCAAGCCCTGCATCAGGCTCTGTGCTGACAGCTCAGAGCCTGGAGCCTGCTTCTGATTCTGTGTCTCCCTCTTTCTCTGTCCCTCCCCCACTCACTCTCTGTCTCTCTGTCAAAATAAAATAAAGACAAAAATAATTTTTTTAAAAAGTTGCTTCTGCCTTCTAAGCAAACCTTAAATATTTGCCTAATACCAGCCATTCGGGTATACTTTGAATTCCTTTATATTTAGTAACCGCTTACATGGTTATTCCTCAGGATACAGTAAAATAATCTAGATCCTTTTTTAATATATATCCTACATAAATGAATGCATTGTATTTTGAGCTTTGTTCCCTTTATGTGAAGTACTTTTTTAAGGTATTTTGCTGTTTTCACAATAAAGCTTCATCAGTGGTTTCCCCAAATAATTGAAAATTTCAGACAACATATAAAAACTTGCAAATCATTTATAAACAGAATTAAATGTGAATTTTGAATTTTTCTCTTTGGCAAAATTCCATTAAATGAGTTAAGAAAGACTTTCATAGACACCATGGTAAATGGAAGATACATTTCATGTACAAAAAATTGGGGATTATTAAGACATACTAAATTAAGCTGCTAAGGGGCACCTGGCTAACTCAGTCAATGGAGCATACTCTTGATCTTGGGGTTGTGAGTTTGAGCCCCATGTTGGGCTTAGGTATTACTTTTAAAAGAGTTGTTACTGTCCATCTTATTCATAAAATACGAACCTACTGTTAGTCCTGCATTTAACGAGAAATATTTAACATTCCATTCTTCTGCTTATAAATAAAAGGACCCCTATTTTCTTAAAGTGTCAGAACATACTAATTTCTTGAGTATTTAAAAGTGAAAGAGGGGACATCTGGGTGACTCAGTGTGTTAAGCATCTGACTCTTAATTTCAGCCCAGGTCCTGACTGTTGGTGCTCTGCCCTGAGAGTACAGAGCCTGCTTGGGATTCTCTTTCACTCTCTCACTGCCCCTCCCCTGTTTGTAGTATTTGTCTCTCTCTTTCTCAAAATAAATAAATAGACTTTAAAACAAGGTTAAAAAATATATAAATAAAAATGAAAGAACCTCCTAACTAACTTATTAAGAAATAGGATATCTGACTCTTAACCTATAGAGAACAAACTGACAGTTACCTTCCAGAGGGGAGGTGGGTGAAAACATGGGTGAAATAGGTAATGGGAATTAAGGAGTCTACTTTTTTTATGGTGAGCACCATTTGGTATATGTTAAGTATTGAATCACTTGTATACCTGAAACTAATAGAACACTGTATGTTAACTAGAATTTAAAAACTTAAATAAATAGACTGCCAAGCCCTAATGGCCTAAAGTTTTGTGTATCTTCTGAAGAAGGGCAGCATCCTGATACATACAGGTCTGGGACATAATTTTGTAACTCATTCACATCCAAAATAAATATTGTTTTACAGTTTTACTATGTATAGAATGCACTTTGCTATGTAAAGAATATACAGTTTAAAGTAAGAAAACATAACATTACTGGGAAGTTAGAAGTACTATCAGACTAGAAAACCAGTCTTTTTTTCTAGATACCTTTAAAGGTTCCCCGTATGTCATAAAGAATTAAAGATCATCAGGACCTTGTCATTACTTAGTTTTGTATAGGGTTTGTATTTAAATGTATGAACATACAGGGGTGTTTGGGTGGCTCAGTCGGTTAAGTGTCTGACTCTTGATTTTGGCTCAGGTCATGATTTGTGATCATTAGATTGAGCCCTGTTTCAGGCTTCATACTGAGGTGAGTGTGGAGCCTGCTTAAGATTCTCCCCTTTCCCCATCTCCCCGCCCTTCCCATCTCCCTTCCCTCTTCTCCTCTCTCCCCCTCTCCCTCCCTCCTCTCCTCTCTCTCCCTCCCCCCCAATACCTTCCCCTCTCCTTCCTTCTCTCCCTCTCCTCCACTTATGTACTCTCTCTAAAATAAAAATAAAAAATAAAAATTGGGGTACCTGGGACCCAGTCCGTTAAAGGTCCTACTCTTTATTTCAGCTCAGGCCATGATCTCACGGTCATGAGATCAAGCCCCCATGTTGGGCTCTGTGCTCAGGGCAGAGATTCTCTCTCTCTGCTCCTCCCATTGCTCACACACACTCTCTCTCTGAAAATAAACATTTAAAAAATAAATATATGAATATATGCATAAGCATACAGAGATATGCATGTGTATTTATTTGTTTGCCCATCAGAATGCTAGGTTTCTTTTCCGGACACTGTTCTTGTCTCTTAATGTACAGAATATTTCATCTTATCTTTTGCTGACTCAAGTAATTTTTCTATAATTTTATATGTAAACTAGTTCATATATAAAAGGGGCATTTGTGTGTCCATTCGCATGCATATTGATCATCATTATGTATGTCCAGAGTGTCAAAGGCTAGATAGTAGATACTTTAGACTTTGGGAGCCAAGAGGCAAAATTGAGGGCATTACTAAGGTATTTATTTAACTATTTAGACTATAACCATTTAAAACTATATAAAGCATTCTTGTCCATTGATTATAATTCTCTGGCCTCTGAATTGGGGGCCAGAATATATTTAATAATTCTAATATTTAGTGTCCAGTAAATGATATAGGCAAAAAAAGTCTCAAACCTGAATAATGTAATACATTTTTAGATCTAGTAAGTTTTAGAAAGTTAAAGCTTTTTGTGAAAATATTTTATCAAGAGTGCATTTTTTAAAGCTATGTTTAAGATAACGGTCATATCTGCAAGTAGTGATTTTCTAGCAGGACTATTTTAAGTAATTTTTGTGCCCACCGTGGGGCTCAGACTCAGAACCCAAGATCAAAAGTCACACGCTCCACCCACTAAGCCAGCCAGGTGCTCGTAGCCATACTATATTTAATGCATTTGCTCCCTTCCACCCAAATTTGTCTATGTGAATTAGAATGAATACTGTATATCAGATATATAAAAATTGACTGAGAGAGTGATCCAGTTCACAGAGCACTTTTACATAGAGAACTTTCATGACACAAAAATAAATTTATTAAAGCCAAGCAATTGAAGAAAATTAAAATTTAATAAGCACCAGTCTTGTGCTGAGTCTAAACTGTGTTTTTATTTTGTTTGTTTTCATTGAACAAAGTTTTGTGGCTTTAAAAGTATTTCCCACGTGCTACTATAATACAACACCCAGTGTTGCTAATTCTGCTTTCCTACAACATTGACTTGATATATCAGTAGTTTTAATTGGGTATTTGGTTTCTTTGCAGATCTTCTTCAGCAGTATCGTACTGCTGTGAACAAGTTGAACAGTGTGATTGAGGACCTTAACCGTCAGTTAGAGTACCTTCATACTCCTGATATGAAGAAGAAAAAACAAGAACTTGATGAACAAGAGAAAAATCTGAAACTAATTGAGCAAAAACTAGGTTTGTGCTTGCTTTTTGTGAAGTTCTACTTTCTCTGCATGAAGGTAAATATTTATGATTAGAAAGAGTTCAACTATAAGAAGAAAGAAGGTGAATGATTCATAACTTAAGTTGATGCTCTTGTCGTCCACGTCATTTAATAAATGGTTGTAAGCTGTTCTCTTCAGCAGGAGTAGTAAGAAGCATTTTCAGTATTATTTATTAGTTATTTTTCTATAAATTAAGATATGTATAAGTTCATTTTCTATCTTTACAGGTATGACTCCCACACGTAAGTGTAATGATTCATTGCGCCATCCAACAAAGGTTGAAATGACTGATTGTCCAATTCCTCCTAAAAGAATGAGAAGAGAAGCTTCAAGACAAAATAGGTGAGTTTATTGTGACCTGAGAGTTACCATTGGTTAGTTTATCAAAGCTCTTGGGTCATCATACTTAAAAACCAGCATAGGGGTGCCTAGGTGGTGGCTCAGTAGGTTAACTGTTCAACTCTTGATTTTGGTCTAAGTCATGATCTCACAGTTCATGAGTTCAGGTTCCACCTTGGGCTCTCTGCTGGCAGCTTGGAGCCTATTTGGGATTTTCTCTCAAAATTAATAAAACTATTTGTTTAAATTGAGTATTAAGATTTTTTTTTAATTTTTAAGTTTATTTTTGAGAGAGAGAGCATGAGTGGGAGAGAGGCAGCAAGAAAGGGAGAGAGAATCCCAAGCAGCTTCTGCACTGCCAGTACAGAGCCCTACATGGGGCTCAAATCCACGAAGCCACAAGATCATGACTTGAGCCAAAACTGAGTCAGATGCTTAACCAACTCAGCCACCCGGGCATCCCTAAAATCAGTGTTAAGATTTACATTGCATTTCTGTTGTTTGATTTACCTTGCAGATATACTACATTCTGCTTCATAGGATCAGTAAGTAGCTTGTTATGTTAGAATATACAAAACCATTTGTATGTTATTTATTTAGAAAGTGCTTATAATGGTTGATTTGGAAAATCAGATACCATTTAGGTTGCTCCCCAAAATCCTAGCAAAACCATCTGCAGCCTAACTCATTGGTAAGAAAACTGTCCTTTTTAGATTAGGTATTAGTAAGGCCATCCTATGGTGAGATACTGTGGTATGGGGGTTTCTTTTACATTTTTCAGAAGGTATAAATATGGACTCTGCCTGAATAAATGTTTCATATTGACCTTAGAGGAGTTTCTTTGAGACAGTGGTGTTTGGAATTGGTATTCCATGCCCTTTCATCTACATATTCTACATTTATTTGGTAACTCTGAAAATGCTTATTTTGACTTGTATGTTGCTGGGTGAGTGAAAATGGCATGGTTCTTTTCCCCTCATGGAGCTCAACAGTCCTGTGGAGAAATACAGTTCCAAAAAGTAAACATTTTCATATATATAGAATAATGTTAAGGTCTGTGAAAGAAAAAAGGATTAAATTATATAAAGTAGTGGGGAAACTATTGATTGTCAGGAAAGATGCATTTTAGCAGAGAACTGAAGGTTAAGAAGCTTCCAATCATTTAGGAATTAGTTTCAGTCAGAGGGAAAATAGGCTTGAAATCTCAGAGAAAGTAACAAGTGTACCATATTTCAATCTGGCTTCTGCCTACTTCTCTAAACACTCTTGCTTCTTTCCCCATGCCTCAGCCACACAAGCATCTTTTCAGTCCTTGAAGGTGTAGGTTTACTATAATGTTTTTTTTTTTTTTGCAGTTTTTTTTTAAGTTTATTTACTTCAGTAATGTCTACACCCAATAAGAGACTTGAACTCAACGCTAATATCAAGAGTCTAATGTTCTTCTGACTGAGGCATACAAGCACCCCAACTGTAAAATTTTAAAGGCATACAGGCAGGCACCCCAACCGTAAAGTTTAAAGAAGTGTTTAAAAAAGAAAAGAAGTGTTTATTTTTTAATTTATTATGGGGAGCATATTTCCAGTTTTCTGAGAGACCAAGGAGCAAATTCCTGCTAAGCACTTTTAGACTAAAGTACATATTCTTAAAGTTGCACCATAGTCCACAGCCTCAGCACAGAATTAGCCGTAGACCTTGTAGTTACTGCAGTACAACTACACATGTCATTGATCTGGATCTTACTAATTAAGATTTTGTAACAATTCAGAAGTGGCATAGCTAGAGTTGATTTTTTTTTTAATGTTATTTTGAGAGAGCGAGTACGAGCAGGTGAGGGACAGATTCTCTCTCAAATCCATAGCAGACTCCACGCTGTCAATGCAGAGCCTGACACAGGGCTCAGTCCCAAGAACCACAAGATCATGACCTGAGCCAAAATCAAGAATCTGACTCTTAACTGACTGAGCCACCCAGTTGCCCTGATTTTTTAGTTTATCATTATGTTGTTAGTAGTGGTAGTATTTTCATTAAAAGTCATACATGTATATAAATCAGACGGCATATAAGATTTAATGTTCTATAATGTAAGACACACATGTAATTTAAAGTTTTCTAGGAGCTGTGTTAAAAAGCAACAGAGATGCCTGAGTGGTTTAGTCATTTAAGTGTCCAACGTCAGTTGAGGTCATGATCTCATGGTTCATGGTTTCGAGCCTGTGTAGGGTTCTCTGCTGTCAGTGCAGATCCCACTTGGGATCCTCTGTCCCCTTCTCGCTTTGCCCCTCCCCCGCTGGTTTGTTTTCTCTCCCTCTCGCTCTCTCTCCCTCCCTCTTTCCCTCCCCTTCTTCTCTTCTCTCTCTCTGCCCTCCTTCCCTTCTCTCTGTCTCTCCTCCTTCCCTTTTCTCTTTCCTCCTTCCCTTCTCTCTGTCTCTCTCTCCCCCTCAAGATAAACTTAAAAACAAAAAAGAAACATTAATTTTAATAATTGATTTTTTTAAGTTTATTTATCTTGAGAAAGTGACAGCACAGTGAGAGAGGGTCAGAAAGGGGGGGGAAGAGGGGGGAGGGAGAGAGAGAGAGACAGAGAGAGAGAGAATCCCAAGCAGGCTCCACACTGCCAGCACAGAGCCAGCACAGTGGCTTGAACTCAAGAAACTGAAACATGATCTGAGCTGAAACCAAGTCAGTCGCTTAACAAACTGAGCCACCCAGGCACCCCTTAATAATTGATTTTTTTGAATCTAGTATACAAAATACTATCATTGTAACATGTAAACAGTATAAAAAATTCTTAGATATTTAAAAAAATTTTTTCATACAAAGTCTGAAAATCAGAAGACTGTAGATTGCAAGTGCTCTGGGACCACACATGGCCAGTGGCTACCACATTGGAGAGCACAGGTATAAAAAGGTGCATATGATGATGAATCTTGTATCCTATGTGTTCTCATCCAGCCCACTCCCCAGAGGCAACCTTTGTTTTAACTATTCAGTTTTAGTTATTCTGTTGCTGCCTCCCTATTTTTGGTCTGTCTTGTTTTACCAGCTTTAAGACTGTACAGATCACAGGCCCCTTAGTGTGGAAGTCCATATTGCCTGGCCCACCTACTGACTTTTGGACTGAATTGTTTGGAACTATTTTAGAATTTGCCCTCTATCATGGTGCAGAAGGAGTTATAGTCACAAAAAATCAGAATATGTTATTAGGAGAAAGATACAGCCACAGATTACAAATACTGAAATACAAATTTCTGAATAACAAATAATTTCAAAAGACTAAAATTAAACTTCACAGAAAAATAGAAAAAATACGGGAAGACGGCACAGGAGACACAAAAAACCAATTCTGACTATTGGGTATCCTAGAAAGAAGAAAATGGAGAAGCAAAAATATGTGAAAGAGAATTTCCCAGAGATAACTATATGAAAGGGCCCACTGAAGGCCCAACGCACAATGACTGATGTACCAGAATATATTTCATAGTAAAATTTTAGAATATCAAGGGACAGGGGAAGAGCATAAATGTTTCCAGAAAGTTAAACAGAACCATATTATACATACTGAGCTTCTCTCTCTCTTTCTCTCTCTCTCTCTCTCAGACACACACACACACACACACACACACACACACACAGACACACACATACACACACATGAAAAGATATTGTTGTTGAGCTTTGTGGTAGCAGTGCTAGAAGTTTTAGGTTGAAAATTTGGTACATTCTACCTGATTGCTTTCTCCTGTTTTGCATCCTGTTTATCTTTGGAAGATTTGAAATCCGTTTAAGCTTTCGTTTAAAATTTACATTACTGTTTAATTAGTAATTTCCTCATCCCTAATCTCTGCCAGTTCTCCTTAGATATTGAACTAATAATTCTTGCACAAGCTCAAAAACTTTAGAACATTTGAAATGAAAGTATCTTGGGGTACCTGGGTGGCTCATTCATTTAAGCATCCAACTCTTGGTTTCGGCTCAGGTTCTGATATCATGGTTGTTAAGATCAAGCCCCGTGTCAGGCCCTGTGCTGACAGTGCAGAGCCTGCCTGGGATTCTCTCTCCCCCTCCATCCCTCCATGTCCCACCCTCCCCCACTCACATGTGTGTGCTTTCTCTCAAACATTAAAATATACATACATATATATATATCAACAATATTTCATCTGATATATTTCATCTATACAGTTGGAAACAAATTTAATATTAAGTAGTAAATCGCATAACTTTGTATTTATGTTTTTATTTGTATGTGTATTACATACTTCTATGTTAGTTAACTTTTATAGAGATTACATACTATATTTTGTCAACTCTAAGATGATATTATAAGAATCACCATTATTTTATGAAGCGTTAAAAAAAAATTGCAGGTTAACTCATGACATTAAAAGGTAGACTTCCTAGATGTTAAATGTGGAACTTAGAATCCCCCAAATACACTTAGCACTGTATGATACTGTGCAGTAGGTTCAGTTTCTTCAGTAGAGGCTTCAGTTTTCTAATTCATTCTATACTCGTAGAGATATAGAATGCTTGTCAAAAATGTGCATTTTCTATTTGGAGGTGGCAGTTCAGGGAACTATCTTTAGGAAATAAAGTATTTAAATATATCTGACCAAAAAAAAAATACCAGCATACATATATATATATATATATGTGTGTGTGTGTGTTGTTCATTGTGTTCATGTCTGTATGAATGGAATTGTATTTTTAAATGTTTTTCCTTTTGCTGGTCTTTATTTTGTGACTTATCTATAATCTTTATAATTTTTAATTATGTTTAAAAATTTTTTTAATGTTTATTTACTTTTGAGAGAGAGAGAGAGGTGTAAGTTGGGGAGGAACAGAGAGAGGGGGAGACACAGAATCTGAAGCAGGCTCCAGGCTCCCAGCTGTCAGCATGGAGACTGACGCGGGGCTCGAACTCATGGAACGTGAGATCATGACCTGAGCTGAAGTCAGACACTTAACCGACTGAGCCACCCAGGCACCCCAATTTTTATTTATTTTTAAAGCAGTAATTTAAGGAAGGGGAAAAAGAAAAGCAAAAATCTTGTTTTGGGGTCTGAGATATACCATTCCAAAGAAGTATGGTACAAATTACCCTTTATATGTTAAGTACTGCTTTTATTTTGAGGATTTCTCTCTTTCTTGGCATATGTGTGAAAGAAGTAATTACATAGAAGGATTTAATTGAATATGTTCATACCAAGAATTAACATAATTAGTGGAGCATAATTCCATTGGGCGTTTAACTATCTGCTTTGGATGTAGGAGTTCAGGAAAGGAAAACTGTGGTACCTAAAATTTGTTATGTTTTTTTTTCCCACTTTCACCAGGATTATAACCAAATCAGATGTTTGAACAATTATAGAGAAGAGGGGGCCATTGGTCTCACTAAGAATATTGCCCTGCCTCCTGCAGCTGTTTCAGAAGATGAAGAGGGTGTGACTTACCAGACTGAATATTTCTGGAGATGATACCACTATCTGGGCATGCATTTTCATGTCAATCCATATGGGACTGGAAACAGCCATTCAATTTTTTGAAACTCACTGGACAGTATGGATTTACTGGAATTATTGCAGTCATCATGCCCTTTGGTTGTCATTATCTTGCAAATGTGCCAGGAAAATGTGGAGATATGGCAATGACTATAAAACTGGCACATAGCATTTATTAATCCTGAAGAAAAGTATATGTACTATTTTTCAGTATGATTATTATGGATATGCTAGAACTATTTCTTGAAAACAAACCTTTTTAATACTTTTGTGTGAATTTATTTAACAAAGCTGTTTTGTCTGTTGTGTCTGAGGAAAGTTCTAGAAGTTAGGTATTTAATTGTAAATATGTGAGCGAACTCTTAATGAAGAATTCATAATAAAAATAGAAAAAGCACAGGTATCTGGGAATTCAAATCTTAAGATACATGGAAAAAGATTGAAGAGTGAACTTGTGTGACTCAGTAGCATTTTAAATTTCTAAAGACTTATCCTGTATATATATATAAAATATACAGTGGCATCAGTTTTTATAAGTATTTGACTTTATTAATACTAGATGATATAGTCTCAGCCTTAATTCTACATTTTCATTATTTTGTAATTTTTTATTACTATTTTTAAAGGGTTAAAGAAGTCATACACTCCTACATTAAGAATAGTCTACTAGAAAGTTGCTGCAAAATGTTCAAAATGTGTATTAATTCAAGCTAATGTATGTCAATATATATGTCTTTGTGTAAGTTCAGGACTATTGTTCTGTGAAGTTATTTTGTAAGGAAATGCTTTTGTTACAGTTTCGTGTCCCAGGAAACGTGTGTGTTTTTTAATCCTTTCTGAATATACAGTGAGGTTAATAAAGAGGATTGTTTCTTCCCTCTTAAATAGATATGTGTTTTCCTTTTTTAACATTGAAAGCTTTATAAAAGTTGGTAAAACAAAGCTAGAGGCATCACGTTTCTGGACTTCAAGCTACATTACAAAGCTCTAGTCATCAAGACAGTATGGTACTGGCACAAAAACACACATAGTTCAATGGAAGACAGTAGAAAACCCAGAAATGGACTCACAACTATATGGTTAACTAATTTTTGACAAAGTAGGAACGGATATCTGGTGGGAAAAAGACAGTCTCTTCAACAAATGGTGTTGGGAAAACTGGACAGCAACATGCAGAAGAATGAAACTGGACCACTTTCTTAAGAAAGTACACAAATACCAAAATGGATGAAAGACCTAAATGTGACAAAGGAAACAAAACCCTAGAGGAGAACCAGGCAGCAATTTCTTTGACCTTGGCCAGAGCAGATTCTTACTAGACACATCGCCGAAAGCAAAGAAAACAAAAAAATGAACTATCGGGACTTCAAAAAAGATAAAAAGCTTCTGCACAGTGAAAGGCAGCCTACGGATTGGGAGAAGATATTTGCAAACAATATATCTGATAACGAGTATCCAAAATCTATAAGGAACTTACCAAACTCAACACCCAAAAACAGTCCAGTTAAGAAATGAACAGAGAAGAGGACATGAATAGAGATTTTTCCAAAGAAGACCTCCAGATGGCTAACAGACACCTGAAAAGATGCTCAACATCACTCATCATCAGGGAAATACAAATCAAAACCATGATGAGATACCACCTCATACCTATCAGAATAGCTAAAATTAACACAAGCAATAGATGTTAGAATGCAGAGAAAAGGAAACCCTCTAGGACTGTTGGTAGGAATACAAACTGGTGTAGTCACTCTGGAGGACAGAATGGAGGTTCTTCAAAAAGTCAAAAACAGAACTCTCCAATTCAGTAATTGCACTAGGTATTTACTCAAAGGATACAAAAATACAGATTTGAGGGGACACATGCACCCCAATGTCTATAGCAGTGTTATCAACAGTAGCCGAACTATGGAGAGAACCCAAGTGTCCATTGACTGATGAATAAAGAAGAAGTGGTATGGGGGCATCTGGGTGGCTCAGTCAGTTAAGCGTCCAACCTCAGTGCAGGTCTCATCATTCATGAGTTCAAGCCTTGCATCAGACTTTGTGCTGACAGCTCAGAGCCTGGGACTCGCTTCTGATTCTGTGTCTTCTCTCTGAGTCTCCCCCACTTGTACTCTGTGTCTCAAAAATAAACATAAAAATTTTTTTAAGATGTGGTGTATATAGACTATGGAATATTATTCAGCCATCAAAAAAATAAAATCCTGCCATTTATAATGACATGGAGCTAGAGTGTCTTATGCTAAGTGAAATAAGTCAAATACAAATACCGTATGATTTCACTCATGGAATTTAAGAAAGAAAACAGATGAACATATGGAGCAAAGGGAGAGGAAACAAATCATAAGAGACTCTTAATGATAGAGAAATAACGGTTGATGGAAGGAAGTGGGGGGGTTAGATGGGTGATGGATATTAAGGAGGGCACTTGTGATGAGCACTGGGTGATGTAAGTGATGAATCACTGAATTCTGAAACCAATACTGTATTGTATGTTAATGGACTAGAATTTAAATAAATATTTGAAAAAAAATACCAAAAAAAGTTACCTTGGTAAAAACTGTTAGGATATTTATCTTTATAATTGGAAGTTATTTAACTGTTTTGTTGAAGAAGGAAACGGCAATAATTTAGGAAAATTGGATTCCTTTCAAATGACACTAGTTCTTACTAGTTAAGTGTTAGTTTAAGAAGAGTTCCATCTTCTAAATTTTTATACTTTTGACTGTATGACTTGGTTAGTTACAATCATGGAATGGGTGAGATTAATTCTGTAATGCTTTCAGTATATAATTTTCAAATAATACCTGTTAGTAAAAAGTTTGTATCCATTTTATATTGTCAGAAATGTCTTCAGTTATATTAGCTAAACATTTTCATGGAATCATCTCTTCCTAGGACTTCATGACTATGTAATTATGTTTGTAAAATATACATGTTAATTTGGTTTTTTTTTTTTTGCATGACTGTTAAACACATAGTGTTTCTTATGACTTCAAATTTTAAGTTACTACTTGTTATTAGCATGTGTTTGCTTAGATACAGGGATAGGTAGCAACATTAAAATTCATTATAGGACATCTGGACTTAAAACATTAATTACCTTAAATATAAGGTAAAGTTTCTCCAAATGTGGCTTTGTGCAAGAGGTTGCTTATGGATTCATCAATAACCTAAGTGTCTAAAGATAGTTTGTGTTTAAAATTCATTCCCTTTTGGAGAGTAATCAAATTAGTTTTAAAGAATCACATATCTCAGTGTCAAGCAATTCATAGTATAGACAGACATAATATTTTTGTTGGGAAGCTTAATTTAAGATAAAATAATGTCATAAAGTAGATCCCTATTTTTCTGATTCTTTAGATCATGTTCCAATAAACAAGCATGGAATAGAAAACATTAGTAATTATGTCTCCATAAAGTACTTTATTTAAATCTTTGCTAGTAACATTTATTTACATCTACTTTTCTTGTTTCTCCCCTACAGCTACTCTTGATTTTATATTTTAATTCCTGAGAGAAATGGAACATTGCATTGCATTTTTCTGTATTTTTATTTTAGTAGGAAAAAAGAATTGTGTGCTTTGATTATTTGATAGTTCATTGGGCAAGATTTTAATTTTTTTTTTTTTAAATTTTAGAGCGTGAGTTGGGGAGAGGCTCAGGGGAAGAGAGAGAGAGAGAGAATCTTAATCAGGCTTCACACTCAGCACAGAGCCCAACACCAGGCTTAATGCCACAACCCTGGATCATGACCTGAGCCACAATCAAGAATCAGATGCTCAACTGACTGAACCACCCAGGTGCCCCAAGTTTTAAATTTTTATTACTTATATATAATTAGAATTCAGTTTTATACTTTTTTTTGTCTATTTTATTTTTTTAACATTTTTTTAATCTTTTTTCTTTTTTTTCATAATATTTTATTGTCAAATTGTTTTCCATACAACACCCAGTGCTCTTCCACTTAAATGCCCTCCACCATCACCACCACCTCTTATATTTTAATTCCTGAGAGAAATGGAACATTGCATTGCATTTTTCTATATTTTTATTTTAGTAGGAATAAAGAATTGTGTGCTTTGATTATTTGATAGTTCATTGGGCAAGATTTTAATTTTATACTTTAAAATAGCAAGAACAAAAACCAATATAGAACAAGACTCTAACTTGTGCTAGAATTTTAGAATATCTAAAGGCAAGAGGAATCTTTATACTCTTATCATTTAGATATGAGTTCTGCGATATATTTAGTGATAAGTGGTCAGCAAATTGGAAAAAAATTTATTTCCATGCTTTCATATCCCAGAATTATGTTTTAATTTGTTAAACTTATTAACATATTTCTCCTCTTCAGTAGTTTTACAGTAGAATTACTTCTTTGACGAACTGCTAACAAGTCAACCATGGATCCCTTTGCAAATACTAATGAAAAGTCAAAAGAATCAAACCAATCAGATATGTTTAAAAGGAATAACAATATATTGAGCCTTTGCTACATTTGTATGAAATATTCATCTGCAAATTTCCTAATGTTTTATATAGCAGAATTTAGATTATTCTGTTAGATTATTTTATAAGACACTTATAAATGATAATTATGGAGATGTTATAAAATATAAAACCAAAATTTGGCCTTAGTTCTCTGAAATACAGAATGAGTTGGGTTTTTTTAATGTTTATTTTTGAGAGAGGAAGCACAAGCTGGGGAGGGGCAGAGAGAAACGGAAACAGAGGATCTGACGCAGGCTCTGTGAGCTGACAGTAGAGAGCCTGACATGGGGCTCAAACTCACAAACCATGAGATCATGACCTGAGCCGAAGGCAAGATGCTTTTAACCAACTGAGCCACCCAGGTACCCCAGAATGATTTTTATTGCAACATTAATAAATTCTTTAACTCAGCAAGTACTTCTACCTGCTCTTTGCAAACAGTGTGACCTGTGGAAGAAGGTAATAGCTACCATTCAATCAGTAACATGCTGAGTGAAACATTTACATACATGTTATTTACAGAAGACACATTAGATTTAAAAACATAGATTAAAACGATGGGAAAAGATATGCAAACAGCAATCACAGGAAATTTGGAGTGATGATACTAGTATCAGACAAAATTGACTTTGAAACATGTTATTAGCGATAAAAGGGACATTTTATTTTAACAAAGTGAATCTATCAGCGACATATAACAATTGAAAACGTACCTATATCTGGTAACGGCACCAAAATACATGAAGCACAAACTGACAAAGGAAACTCAGCAATAATAGTTGGAGACCATGTGCCCTGTTTTCAATAAGATAGAACAACGATACCAAACAGTAGAAGACTTGACTTGAACACTATGTACCAACTTGACATAACAGACATAAAGAAATTACACTCAACAATATGTATTATTTTCAAGCACACGAGGAACATTTCCCATACCTACCATAGACTAGATACTAGCATAAACCAAATCTTAACAGATGTCAAAGGACAGATATAATACAAAGTATGTTCTCTGATCACAGTGCAAGCAAATTTGAAATAATGTAAAACTTTGGGAGCCTCACAAATATGGGAAAATTAAGACACTTCTAGGTAACCAATAGATAAAAATAATTCATGAAATATTTTGAGACAAGTGAAAACAATATACCAAGATTTATGGGATGCAGTTAAAGCAGTGCTTTGAGGGTAACTTATAGCTGTAACTGACTAAGAAAGGGAAAAGATCTCAAATCAATAACCTCATCTTTTACCTTAAAAGAGGCAAAAACTAAAAGTAAGCAAGAAGAAAATAAAGATTAGGGTGGAAGTGAATAGTATGAAATAAAGACTAGAAATACAAGAAAAAAGTAATGAAATCCAAAATTGATTTTTTGAACAGATAAACAAAATTGACCAAATTTTGACTAGATTAACCAAGAAAAAAAGAATATACTGGAATAGAGAATACAGCTGGCCCTTGAACAACATAGGATTAGGAACACCAAATCACCCCCTGCCCCATACACTTCCAAAACTAATACTCTTCTGACTCTCCAAAAATTTACCAGAAGCCTTATTGATAAACTGTTGATGAACACATATTTTGTGTTATATGTATTATATACTGTGTTCTTATAATAAAGTAAGCTAGAGAAGAAAAAATGTTAAGATCATAAGAGAAAACATGTTTATGGTACTGTACTATAATGAAAAATTTGCTTATAAGTGAACCTGTGTTCATTCAAATTCATACTGTTCAAGGGTCAACTGTATATGAGAATCAGAAATGAAAGAGGGACATTACTACTAACCTTACATTAAATTTATATTCCAGTTACTCAAGCTGAGATGTCCTTGCTCATGTTGAACATACCGTGAGTAGAAGATACCTTTTCCTAAGAAATAAGTTGGAGAGAGTCTTTAGAGAATTGCCTCACTGACTTGGTAAGTTAGCTTTATCAGAATCTTGGTGATTTCCCTAGTTCTTCCATAATTCCTCAGTGCTCTCGCCATCTTCTGGTAAGTCGTCTTCCAGTTGCCTTTTCTTTTCCCCCAAAGTTGGGCAAGTTTTTCTTTTTTCTTTCTTTCCTTTTTTTTTTTTTTTTAAATAATCTCTACCCTGCAATGTGGGGCTTTGTTTGACTCATGATCCTGAGATGATGAGTCTTATGCTTTTCCTACTGAGTCATCCAGGTGCTCCCTTTTCTTTGTTTTTTGATACAAACGAAAGATGCCTTTGGTTTTATCCACCCACTGAATACAAGATGCCATCTTGGGATTACAGAGGGATTCATGTAGCTATTCAAACAGTCTGAGCTTCTTCCTGCTTTTTCCTCCCTTTTGCTGGAGGACAGCAGGCTGTACCTGCTGTTTTTCAGTAATGTCCACAGAGACTGATGAATATTTCCTTCAAACTAGAGGTCCACAGCACTGTTTATTACTGTTGGCCAGTTATAGACAGGTTCCTCTGTAGGCAGCACACCATAGCAGTTGGAATTTCCTCCAACATGAGATGAGTGGTTGGTGAAAGATAGGTAATTTTTGTAATCTGGGGAATACTGAAGATTTCTAATGTTGCCTTAGTACCCCTAAAAGCGCCTTCAAATGCTTGACTCAGCTTGTCTTATTCAACTGTGTAGACTGCATGCGTCATTAATAAATTGGCAATTTTAAATCCAGCAGAGGCTCCAAAACAGGAATGGCTTGTGGGTGGTGATCGGATGGATACACTTGAAGCTGTAGATTTGCAAAGCAGTCCAATTCTTGTATTTAGCTAAAAGTTCTATTGGAGATGGGTTTTGGTGGCTCTGATAGGAATTATGGAATGCTCCTTTCACCTATAATGCTTCCTTCCCAATCCACCCATATGCCCAGTTACCCATTCCATTTTACCTATCAGAGGCTTGATTAATACCTATTCTTTACAGACTCTTCCAAAAACTTAAAGGGATTACTTGGCATCTCATAACCCTGGTATCCCTGATAACCAAAACCAGACAGACTTCACAAGAAGACTATAGACCAATTATCTCTTATGAACATGGATGCAAAAATCAACCAAATACTAGCAAAACAAATCCAGCAACATATAAAATAATATGCACCTGTACCAAGTAGGATTTATCCTAGGAATGCAAGATTGGGTTAACATCTAAAAACAATTGGTATAATACATCAAATCAGTAACAATTTAAAAAATCACATGTGCATAGGTGCAGAAAACATTTTTAATAAAATGCAACCCCCCTTTCATTGTCTAAATAAAACAGTAGTTAATACAGGGGCACTTCCTCAACCTGATGAAGGTCATCTATGGAAACATCATACTGGATACTTTTCCTCTAAGATCAAGAACAAGACCAGGATATCTGTTCTTATCACTTACTCAACATTATATTGGAGGTTCTAAACATGGCAACTGAACAAGAAAAAAAGTCACACAGATTGGAAAGGAAGAAGTGGAGCCATCTTTGCGTGCATATGACATGATCTTGTACATAAAAAACCCTAGATGATCTGCTAAAAAATTAATACATGAATTCAACATTTGCAGACAGAAGATCAACATACAAGATCAGTTGAATTTCTACACACCTACAATGAGCAATTCCCAAACTAAAACAGTCTCCCAGTATTCAAAAAGAATAAAATATTTAGGAATGAATTTAGCAAAGGAGGTGTAAAATGTGTACCCTGAAAAGTATAAAACATTGTTCATAGATGAAAAATCTCATATTGGTGTGTGGGAAGGCTTGACTGTTAAGAGACACTACTCAAACTAATCTAAAGATTCAACACAATCCCTATTAGATTCCAGGTGACTTCTTTGCACAGATTAAAAGCTGATTCTGCAATTCATATGGAATTGCAACACAAAATAGCTAAAACAATACTGAAAAAAAGAACAAAGGAAGACTCACACTTCCCAGTTTCACAAATTACTAGAAAAGCATCAATAATCAAGACAATGATACATGACTGAATGGAAGAGAATTGGAAGTTTAGAAATAAACCTATGCTTCTATGGTCAGCTGATTTTCAGCAAGGATGTCAAGGCCAACCAAAGGGGGAACATTGGGCTTTTTGACAAGGGGTGCTGAGACAACTGGGTAGCCACATACAATAGGATTATACTGGACCTTTATCTGATACCATGACTAAAATTAGCTCAAAATGGACCAAAGACCTAAACATAAGAACAAAAATAAATTCACAAAGGGGTAAATCTTCATGATACAGGATTTGGCAAAGAATTCTTAGGCATGACACCTAGAGCAACAACAGGAAATAAGATAAATTAGACCATCAAAATTAAGAGTTTTTTTGCTTCAAAGGAAACTGTCAAGAGAAGTGACAACCACCAGAATGGGTGAAAATGTGTACAAATCATACATCTGAAAGGGGCTTATATCTACAATATTTTTAAAAACTCTTACAATTCCATAAAATTGAAATAAAAGCAGTATGGTGTTTGCATAAAAATAGGTAGATTAATGGAATAGGAAATAAACCCATGCATACATGGTCAATTAATTTATGATGAAAGAGCCAAGATTATACAGTGGGAAAAAGACTTCAATAAATGGTGTTGGGAAAAGGGGCCAGGGACCATATACAAAAATTAATTCAAAATAGCTTGAAGATTTGAAGGTAAGATCTGAAATTTAAAACTGCTCAAAAAAAACCAGGTGATAAGCTCCTTTACATCAGTCTTGGCAATGATTTTTTTTTTTTTTTGACCAAAGACAAGGAAAGCTAAAATAATCAAACAGGACTACATCAATTTAAAAACTTTCTGCACAAGAAAGCAAACAACCCATAAAATAAAAAAGCAACCTACTGAATGGGAGAAAATATTTACAAATCACATATCGAGTAAGGTATTTATATATGAAATATATTTTTTTAAACTCCTACTACTCAATAATAAAAACAATCCTATTTAAAAATGGGCAGAGGGGGGCGCCTGGGTGGCTCAGTTGGTTAAGCCTCTGACTTCGCCTCAGGTCAGATCTCACGTTCGTGGGTTCGAGCCGCGTCAGGCTCTGTGCTGACAGCTCAGAGCCTGGAGCCTGCTTCCGGTTATGTGTCTCCTTCTCTCTCTGCCCCTCCCCCTCTCATGCTCTGTCTCTCTCTCTATCAAAAAACTAAATAAAACATTTTTTAAAAAATGGGCAGAGGATCTGAATAAGCATTTTTTCCAAAGAAAAGATACAGATGGAAAATAGGCACATGAAAACATACTCAACATCATGAACCATCAGGGGAATGCAAATCAAACTTACAATGAGATATCACCTCACACCTGTTACAATGGCTATTCTCAAAGAAAAAAAAAATAAGTTGTTGAGGATGTTCAGAAAAGGAAACCTTGTTCACCACTGGTAGAATTTAAATTGGCATAGCCACTGTGGAAAACAACATGGAGATTCCTCAAGAAATTAAAAATAAAAGTATCATGTGATCCAGTAATTCCACTTGTGGTTTTTATCTGAAGAAAACTAAAATAGTAACTCAAAAAGTTATATGCATTCCCATGTTTATTGTAGCACTATTCACAGTAATCAAAGTATGAAAACAACCTAAATGCCCATCTATGAATAAATTGATAAAGAAGTTGTATATATATACAAAGAAATACTATTCATCTATTAAAAAGAACAAGATCTTGCCGTTTGTAACATCAAGTATAGACCTTGAAGATCTTCTAAGTGAAATAAGTCAGAGACAAATAGTGTATGATTTCACTTATATCTGGAATCTAAAAAACAAAACAAAACCCAAACTCTAGAAACAGAACAGACAGTTGCTAAAAGAGGAGCTGTGGGGAGGCGGACAAAATGCATAAAGGGGATTGAGAGGTGCCAAGTTCCTCTTATAAAATAAGTCATGGGGATGTAATATACAGCACAGTGACTATAGTCAATAATACTGCACTGCATATTTGAAAGTTGCTAAGAGAGTAGCTCTTCAAAGTTCTCATCCCAAGAAAAGGAAATTGTAACTATGTATGGTGATGGATATCAACTAAATTTGTGATGATCATGTTGCAATATCTACAAATATTGAACCATTATGCTCTATACCTAGAACTAATATAATGTTATAGGTCAATTATAACTCAAATGTTTAAAAAAATAGAAAGATCTAATAATCCTTTTTTTAATAGTTTATTTTCAAATTGGTTTCCATGTAACACCCAGGGCTTCTCCCCACAAGTGCCCCCCACCATGATCATCACCCCCTTCCCTCCCTCCCCCTCCCCCTTCAGTCCACGGTTCATTTTCAGTGTTCAATAGTCTTTCATGATTTGTGTTTCTCACTCTCCCCAGCTCTCTTTCCCCCTTCCTCTCCCTATGGTTCTCTGTTAGGTTTCTCCTGTTAGACCTATGAGTGCAAACATATGGTATCTATCCTTTGCTGCCTGACTTATTTCACGTAGCATGACACCTTCGAGGTCCATCCACTTTGCTACAAATGGCCATATTTCATTCTTCCTCATTGCCATATAGTACTCCATTGTATATATATACCCATCTTCTTGATCCATTCATCAGGTGATGGACATTTAGGCTCTTTCCATGATTTGGCTATTTTAGAAAGTGCCGCTATGAACATTGGGGTACATGTGCCCCTATGCATCAGCACTTCTGTATCCCTTGGGTAAATCCCTAGCAGCGCTATTGCTGGGTCATAAGGGAGTTCTATCAATAGTTTTCTGAGCCTCCACACTGTTTTCCAGAGCGGCTGCACCAGTTTTTTTGTATTCCCACCAACAGTGTAGGAGGGTGCCCGTTTCTCCACATCCTCGCCACCATCTATATTCCCGTGATTTGTTCATTGTAGCGACTCTGACTGGTGTGAGGTAGTATCTCAGTGTGGTTTTGATTTGTATTTCCCGTATGATGAGTGACGCTGAGCATCGTTTCATGTGCCTGTTGTCCACTTTGGAGAAGTGTCTATTCAGGTCTTCTGCCCATTTCTTCACTGGATTATTCATTTTTCGTGTATGGAGTTTAGTGGGCTCCTTGTATATTTTGGATACTAGCCCTTTATCTGATATGCCATTTGCCACTATCTTTTCCCATTCGGTCTGTTGCCTGTTAGTTTTTTTTGAAGGTTTCCTTTGCCTTGCAGAAGCTTTTTATCTTGATGAGGTCCCAGCAGTTCATTTTTGTTCTTGATTCCCTTGTCTCTGGGGATGTGTCAAGGAAGAAATTGCTGCGATTGAGGTCTAGGAGACTATTTCCTGCTTTCTCCTCAAGGGTTTCTATGGTTTCCTGTATCACATTCAGATCTTTTATCCATTTTGAGTTTATTTTTGTGAATGGTTTAAGAAAGTAGTCTAATTTCATTTTTCTACATGTTACTGTCCAGCTCTCCCAACACCACCTGTTGAAGAGGCTGTCTTTTTTTCATTGGATACTTTTTCCTGCTTTGTCAAAATTAATTGGCCATATACTTGTGGGTCCAGTTCTGGGTTCTCTATTCTATTCCATTAGTCCATTTATCTGTTTTTATGCCAATACCTTACTGTCTTGATGATGGCAGTTTTGTAGTAGAGGCTAAAGTCTGGGATTGTGATTCCCCCCGTATTGGTTTTCTTCTTCAATATTACTTTGGCTATTCAG
Source organism: Suricata suricatta (assembly GCF_006229205.1). NCBI lineage: Eukaryota > Metazoa > Chordata > Mammalia > Carnivora > Herpestidae > Suricata > Suricata suricatta. The sequence goes on from NC_043713.1 coordinate 51,390,108, forward strand.
GGTTTTTTGTGGTTCCATACGAATTTTAAGATAGTTTGTTCTAGCTTTGAGAAGAATGCTGGTGCAACTTTGATGGGGATTGCATTGAATGTGTAAATTGCTTTGGGTAATAATGACATTTTAACAATGTTTATTCGTCTGATCCATGAGCACAGAATGTTTTCCCATTTCTTTGTGTCTTCTTCAATTTCCTTCACAAGTCTTCTATAGTTTTCAGCATACAGGTCTTTTACATTTTTGGTTAGGTTTATTCCTAGGTATTTTATGGTTTTTCATGCAATTGTGAATGGGATCTGTCTCTTGATTTCTATTTCTGCGGCTTCATTTTTGGTGTATAAGAATGCAACTGATTTCTGTACATTGACTTTGTACCCTGCAACTTTACTGAATTCATCAATCAGTTCTAGAAGGCTTCTGGTGGAGTTGATTGGGTTTTCCATGTAAAGTATTATCGAATCAGTTATCAAAAATCTCCTAACAAATAAAAGACCAGGGCCGGATGGATTCCCAGGGGAATTCTACCAGACGTTTAAAGCAGAGTTAACACCGATCCTTCTTAAGCTATTCCAAAAAATAGAAATGGAAGGAAGACTACCAGACTCATTCTGCAAACCACATATCACTTTGATTCCCAAGCCAGGCAGAGACCCAACAAAAAAGAGAACTAAAGGCCAATATCCTTAATGAATACAGATGCAAAAATACTCAACAAGATACTAGCAAATTGAATTCAACAGCATATAAAAAGTATTATCCATTATGATCAAGTAGGATTTATTCCTAGGTTACAAGCCTGGTTCAATATTCGCAAATCCATTAATGTGATACACCACATCAACAAAACAAAAGAAAAAATCATATGATCTTGTTGATAGATGCAGGAAAAGCATTTGACAAAATACATCTCTTCTTAATAAAAACCCTTGAGAAAGTCGGGATAGAAGGAACTTAACATTATAAAAGCAGTTTATGAAAAGCCCACAGCCAATGTTATCCTCAATGGGGAAAAACTGAGAGCCTTCCCCCTAAAATCAGGGACACGACAGGGATGTCCACTCTCACCACTGTTGTTTAACATAGTGCTGGAAGTCCTAGCATCAGCAATCAGACAACAAAAGGAAATAAAAGGCATCAGAATTGGCAAAGAAGAAGTCAAACTTTCCCTTTTTTAATAATCCTCTTTAAAAAGTAGTGGTGGGGCGCCTGGGTGGCTCAGTCGGTTGGGCGTCCGGCTTCGGCTCAGGTCATGATCTTACATTCGTGGGTTCGAGCCCCGCATCAGGCTCTGTGCTGACAGCTAGCTCAGAGCCTGGAGCCTGCTTTGGATTCTGTGTCTCCCTCTCTCTCTGACCCTCCCCTGATCGTGCTGTCTCTGTCTGTCTCTCAAAAAAAAAAAAAAAAATTTAAACAGTAGTGGAAAAATCTAAATTTTGGAATAAGCTGAATAAATAATAGAAAGGGGGAAATGAGAAAAATCCTAAAGAAATAAGAGAGGGAATAAAATGATTTATGATATCTTGCCATCATACAGCTGGTCAGGAGTCCAGAGGTCACGAACACCAGTCCTTCTCTCAGAGCCAAGCCCTCCCAGTATAATTTTGATTCTTGGAATAAACAGTCAAAAAATTTTTTAACAAGTTAATATCTTTTGAGCTTCAATATGGGTACAGAATGGAGTCAGGCTTATAAAACTTTCTAGACATAGGCAAATGCACCACAATTTCCTTAAAACATTTCTGTGTTTCAAAGCAGCACCCAAATCTTCCTCCCCCCAGGATGATTTAAAGGCTACAGAATCCCATTGCCAGGTATGCTTTTTAAAAGATTCATATTGTGAATTGTATATTGTATAGTGTACGTTTTATTTATATCATTGTGTAAAAATATGTATGAAACAAATATCTACTTAATAACTAAATACCTACATGAACTAAATACTGGCCGAGAACAAGAATGCTGCTCTAGATCCACCCATGTGCCCTTCTGATCTCTCAGCTCTCCCTCTCTGGAGGAAACCACTGTCCTGCCTTGTTTCTGTCTTTGTTGTCTTTATAATTTTACCATATAGTATGTATCCCCAGACAACATAGTTTAGTTATGGAATTTTTGAACTTTCCATAAATTTTATTTTATTTTTATTTATTTGTTTTGAGAGAGAGAGAACAAGCACAAGGGAGGAGCAGGAAGAGAAGGAGGGAGAGAGAATCCCAAGCAGGCTCTGCATTCTCTGTGCAGAGCCCAATGTGGGGCTCGAACTCAAGAACCGTGAGATCATGACCTGAGCTGAAATCAGGAGTTGGACACTCAACTGACTGAGCCACCCAGGCATACCTACATAAACTTTAAAAATCATACTTTAATGGAATATCTTTCTCTAACTTGCTTCTTTCACTCTGCACTGACAGCAGAGAGCCCAATGTGGGGCTCATACTCAAGAACCATGAGATCATGACCAAAGTCAGATGCTTAACTGATTGAGCCACCCAGGAGCTCCTGATATTAATTAGATATCAATTTGCATTTCCAGGATAATAATGAGGTTTAGCACATTTTTTTATTAGCCATTTGAGTTTCCTCTCTTGTGAAGCGCAGATTCTAGTCTTTTGTGCATTTTTCTGTTGGATTGTTTGTCTTTTTCTTGTTAGTTTGCTGTTGATTTATTAAGTTCTTCTATCAATTATTTATCAGTTATATGTTGCAAACATGTGAGAGGACCTGGAGGTACCCAGGAAAGCTTCAGAGAACAAATGAAGACTCCAGGGTCTTGGAGGTGGAATTAAAGTTCTCCAGTCATGGGGAAAATTCCACATAGAGGGAATAGTTTATGTGAAGTGTTGTTTAAGGACCTCAGTCAAACATAACTTGGAAAAGGTAAAAAGGGGAAAAAACCACTTTCCCTTCTCAATCTCCAGGCAAATTAGATTTGCTTCTGGATTTAACATTCTTGTTTTTGAAGACTAGTTTTATTTTTTTTATGTTTTATTTATTTATTTTTGATACAGAGAGAGACAGAGCATGAGAAGGGGAGGGGCAGAGAGAGGAGGAGACACAGAATCTGAAGCAGGCTCCAGGCTCTGAGCTAGCTGTCAGCACAGAGCCTGACGCGGGGCTTGAACCCACGAACGTGAGATCTGACCTGAGGCGAAGTCGGAGGCTTAACCGACTGAGCCACCCAGGTGCCCCTGAAAACTAGTTTTAATGTGGATGAAATTGATTTGTGTGTTTCTTCAGTTTGGGCTTTCACTTTGCTCTTTGAAGGCTCATCTCTGATAAAATACAACAGATTTCCATGCAAAGAGGAGGTGGAAGATTGGAGGAAACCATCCTCTAAAAAAATGTTTTTATCATCTGGACTTGCTCTCATAATTTTTTAAAATATTATATATATGTATATATATATATATATATATAGAGAGAGAGAGAGAGAGAGAGACAGACAGAGAGAGACAGAGAGACACAGAGAGAAAGAGCACATGCAGAGGAGGGGGGAGAGAGAGAGGGAGACACAGAATCTGAATCAGGCTCCAGGCTCTGATCTGTCAGCACAGACCCCAACAGGAGGCTCAAACTCATAAATGGTGAGACCATGACCTGAGCCCAAAGTCAGAGGCCCAATCGACTGAGTCACCAAGGTGCCCCAACAATTTTTGAAGTATCATAAATAAGTATTTAAAACTCTAACTGAGGGGCACCTGGGTGGCTCAGTCGGTTAAGCGTCCAACTTCAGCTCAGGTCATGATCTCACGGTTCGTGGGTTTGAGCCCCACGTCAGGTTCTGTGCTGACAGCTAGCTCAGAGCCTGGAGCCTGTCTTCAGATTCTCTGTCTCCTTCTCTCTCTGACCCTCCCCTGCTTGTGCTGTCTCTCTCTGTCTCTCAAAAATAAATTAAAAAACATTAAAAAAAAGCTCCAATTGAGTGAGATTATACATAATGAATCTGTCCTTCAGAAGACATAATTTATTTGTATTTCCCTGTGAATCATTGAGGAACAGCAGTTCAAAGGCTGAAATAGATTTTCCTCTTATTTGTTATCTCTCCAGTTGACAGATCTTTCTGGCTAAGCAAGGATTTGGCAATGTTCGGTTCTTAATTCCAGCTTTGTAAAAGTACAGCTAAGGAAAACTGTAATTCTGAGGTGACATACGATTGAAACCTCATTTGGCCCCTTATTACCTCATTCATTAGGGCAAGAAGCACTCTGGCTGGAGATCACATGCTGTGGCCCAGGGAGAGGGTGACTGTTATTTTGTTCTCCAGCTGACCGGACCTCAAAGCAGGGTGGAGAAGGACTGAAAATAGTCATTTCTTGGCTGCATTGGTCAGATGGGAGGGCCTCTCTAACATGGGTCCATTTACGACTGAGAAAGAGAAACAAGGTCTCTGGAGGCTGGACTCACCGGTTACAGTGGACACGATGTAAGCAGAGTTGGTTAAGGCCCAAGGAAAACCACAGAGGCTTAGATTTATTTGAGTCATTTACATTTGTTAAAAGATAAAACTGAAGTGTATACTCTTTTGGTCTAAGTTTGAGTTTTTAAGTTAGTCTCCCCAGATCCCAGTTCTTCCCCAATTTTAATGCTACGTTTCTTCCTATATATAAAATGTATGTTACCTTGATCAACTGTCTTATAAAAGTCAGTTATCTGTCTGCTTTCTTTTACTTAACCAATGTTTTTATTTTATTTATTTATTATTTTTTTAATTAAAACGTTTTTTAAAAATGTTTTATTTATTTTTGATACAGAGAGAGATAGAGCATGAGAGGGGAGGGGCAGAGAGAGGAGGAGACACAGAACAGGAAGCAGGCTCCAGGCTCTGAGCTAGCTGTCAGCACAGAGCCTGACACGGGGCTCGAACCTATGAACATGAGATCTGACCTGAGCCGAAGTCGGATGCTTAACCGACTGAGCCACCGAGGCGCCCCAACCAATGTTTTTAAATAAAGTGTTATGTGTGAGACACTGTGCCAAGTATAGGGATAAAATATAAGATGAATAAGAAATAGTGGGGTTTTTTTTCAATAAACATATATTCAAAACTAATTGAGGGGCACCTGGGTGGCTCAGTCGCTTGAACGTCCAACTTCTGCTCAGGTCATGATATCACAATCTGGGAGTTCGAGGCCCGCATCAGGCTCCGCGCTGATGGCTCAAAGCCTGGAGCCTGCTTCAGATTCTGTGTCTTCCTCTCTCTCTGCCCCTCCCCTGTTCGTTCTCTGTCTCTATCTCAAAAATGAATAAACATTAAAAATATATATATTTTTAAAAAACCAATCGATGGTGTTGGAGGTCAGAATCAGTGTGACTTTTGGGATGGATTAAGGATTAGAAGGAGCCTTGAGAGACCCTGGGGTGCTATTCATGTTTTGTTTCATGATCTGGGTGCTGGTTATGTGACCATGTTCAATTTGTAAACATTCATTGAGTCACTTATGACATAGGTACTTTTTTATAAAAATACTATACTTTGATACAATTTACAGGAATAAGCCACAATGTACAAATATTTATTTTAAAAAATCCTTTATGAAATTGAAATCCCTAGGAAACCCTAGATTCTTATTGGGTTCAAACACATTGGAATTGAGTTCTGATAGCTTATTTTCTGATGTTCTTCCTATTTCTCCCAGGAATCCTGGCACCACTTTGCCCTCAAACAGCCCTTTGGAAAGCATAACCTCAGAATATTCAGAGAATAAAATATTTTGCTTTTATAGTTTTTAAAGTTAGGGGAAAACATGTAAGAGTGTAATAGAAACGAAGGCACTTTCCTGCTTGACCCTTCAACATTCTCTGACTATGAAACTCTTGCCTCACCTGTATTTTCCATAGTCAGAAGATATTAGGAACTTTTATCTCCCCGTGGCATATTATCTATGTTGTTTTAGTTTTTTTAACCAATAAATGTACAGAGATACCAATGGGGCTTAGAGAGCTGCATTTCAGCAGGCTCTTTCTTGGTTTGCACCATGTAAAGGTGCTATGACAAAGCCAGAGCACTTAAATAGAGTGGAGCCCTACAGTGCTGTGTTCTACTTACTTAGCTCCTGAGGATGAGTGTAAGAGTGATTAAGCCCAAGAAGATAGAGGCAAGGAACCTCATGCAAATATTCACCTTCATCAACAACCAGCTAAAACAACCAAGTCTCCAGTGCTTAATCAATTTTTTTGTAAGTAATATAAGCTTTAAAAAGTTACCAAAATGTTCATGAGGCAGTAATAGAAGAACTTGCTCCAAGTAAAGTTTTGACTTACTGAAGACTCGTTCTTTGTCTCATTTTCTATTTTATTATTTGCATTGACATTCATTAATGTTCCAGCCTTTATAAAGGTTAAACATAGTGTGGCTTTCCATCCATTTTAGGCCTCTTAGAATGAACATATAATTTATTGTCCAAACCCAGCCACTTTTAAAGATGAAAGGAGATACTAAAAATAATCGTGTTAATTGATCCACAGCAGGAGTAACCTGGGACAACCCAGGCACACCAGGACATCTGGTCAGTCTGCCTATTGTTAGATAAGGGAAAAGAGAACCAGAGTTTGTTTGTTTGTTTCTCCAGCCAGCCTGTACTGCACTTTTTCCTCTCATCCATTATTCCTCAATCCTACCTGGCCTCTCTGCCTCCCCTACCCCCTGTCTACATCTAAGACCACATACCTTATAGTCTGGCTAGTCTACCAGCTGGACCCTGCCTTTATTTATTAAAAACATACAAGGTACAAGGTTACATTAAGTGCCCCTTCCTCACCGGTGATCACATTCACTTTTTTATCACATTCATTTTTTATATCATAGATGATTTAAGGGAAAGCAAAACAACAACAACAAAATATAACCCTTAGCTTAAACCCACACTTCTCAGGGCAGCAGGCTAGCTCAGTTGGAGGTGTATGTGACTCTTCATCTCAGAATTGTGAGTTTGGGCCCTATGCTGGGTGTAGAGATTACTTAAACTTAAAAAAAAAAAAACCACGCTTCTCTTTCTTAATTAATGTCCAGATCTTCTGATTGCTTCGGATCTGTTTAACATCACCTAGCTAAACAGTTTTTACTATGGTACATTATATTTACTGAATGTAACTTTATGTTAAATCATTTCATACATATATATCTTGCATCTCAGTCAATTAAGATGAGAAAGAACTAAATCTGCTTTTCTCTGCCTCCCACATTTCCTGGTTCAATGTGCATAGTGTTCAATGTGCAGAACTTCCCCAGTCTGCTTGCTGACAAAAGAAATCTTTAGATGGCCACAAAATTGTAAGAACTTTTTTTCCTTATCCTCCCAAATGTAACATTTTCTTAGTGTTCCCAGACTTAAGTTGAAATATAGTTCATCCTCATTATTCATAGATTCTGTATTTGTAAAATTCTCTACTTGCTAAACTCATTTTTAGATCCAAAAGCAATACTTTTAACATTTTCACAGTCACTTGTGGACTTGTCCAGAGTGGTAAAAACCTTTCTTGTCTGATGTTTGTGTTCCCAGCTAAGATTCAGCAAGACAGTGCTCTGCCTTCTTGTTTTCCCTCTCAGAGTATAAATAAGTATCTTGTTCATGGTAAATTTAGTGTCCCTTTTTGTTTGTGTTTTTGTGCTTTTTGTTGGTTATTTTGCTATTTAAAATGATCCCCAAACATAGTGCTAAAGTGCTAACTGGTGTTCCTAACCACAAGAAGGCCGTCATGTGCCTTATGGAGAAAATATGTATTAGTTAAGTTTGTTCAGGAATGAGTTACAGTGGTGTTGGCCATGAATTTAACGTTGATGAATCAGTAATGTGTATTAAATAATGTATCTTTACAGAGAAACACACATAAAACAAGGTTATGTGTTGATTGGTTCACAAAAACATCATGACCAGAGGTTTACAGGAACCTAACCCTGTATTTCTCATAGGAGCAATTGTTTTGTATTTGCTGATTCAGTGTTGGCAGAAACTTTATAGAATATACTACATTAAATAATTGACCATACTTAAATACAACATTGTTTAGAACTGCACAACCTGAAATACTAGAAATTATTAATTTGTTCATGAATACTTTTCTAGTGAGTATAATTAGGTTGTACTAAAATATCATGTATTTTATAATCATCAAACACATTCTGCCTATTGAAAACCTGTTGTTGATTTCAGAATAATCAACTTTTATTCCATAAGTAGATGATGAGCTACAACATAGTTTGAGGTGGCGCATATAAGTAGACATTACTGCCTAAGCTATTACAGCTCTCTTGGAAACAAATAGAGCCTATTTTTGTCAGTTATTTCTTATGAAGAAAAAAATGTGTTCAAAACCACACCATAAGTGTGACAGCAATGAATTCCCAAACATATTATTTGGCTATAGGATGCATTCTTAGAACTAAGAAACATCTGGAAAAAATTAAAAGATATGGAATTAGAAATGAATTTCCTCTCTTTGAGGAAGAAGATATCCACAATTGAGTTGCCTGATGATCTGAGTTTATTTTTGTAGAGTTATCAATCCATCCAAAGATCTCATTGAATTGTCCTAAATAAATGTCTTTGCAATGTAGAGGTTGAAATCTCCTGAGCAATAAACTGAGCTATATTTTTCCCTCTAGGGGCCAATAAAAAGAGAACTGGGCTTGAAGTCAAGAGCCCAGTACTGCATTCCCAACTATGACATTTAGAGTCTTTCTGAATGAGTCATGTATGTACCTTCATGACACCATTTATTCGTATTTCTTAGAGAGAAGAATTGTAGTAGATGGTCAGCTGCCCACTTCACTCGGCACAGGAAAAGAATGACAAAGCTCCTGAACCTGCCTACAAATTCAATGCAAGGGCCCAGCAAGCTCAGTACTCCACCTGGCCCATGCATATGCCAGGCACTGTGCCAACCAGTTTACACGTAGTAACCCAGCTAATTCTCCCAGTGCCCACACAAGGCATTCCCCTTTTCAGAGCAGAAAATGGAGGATACAGAAGCCTACCCACTCGTCTGAGATTGTTCTGCTAAGAGGTAAGGGTACCCAATTTTGAAGAGCATATTAACTCCATTGCATGAGCTCTTAACACTGTTTTCAGTTGTGATTTCAGGCATGATTTTAACTTTTGACGGTTTTGAAGTTCTCATGTGGTAGTTTAAAATGTATTAAGTCACACACCCGTGTGTGAAATTTGCTCCTGGCATCTCTCAAGAAAGATGATTAAAATAATGGCCACTCTCAGTCGGTTGAGCGTCCAACTTTGGCTCAGGTCATGATCTCATGATCTGTGAGTTCGAGCCCTGCATGGGGCTCTGTGCTGGCAGCTCAGAGCCTGGAACCTGCTTCAGATTCTGTGCCTCCCTTTCTCTCCACCCCTCCCTCAGTCCCCACTCATGCTGTATCTCTGACTCTCAAAAATAAATAAACATTAAAAAAAGATTAAAAAAATAATAATGGCCACAATCCTGAACAATGGCATTAAATCAATCAATTGATAAATAAGATCAGTCTTGGTTTCAGAAGATATTGAGACTTTGCATCTTTAGCTATGTATAGTAAATGGGATTTCTAATTTATTATTATAAATTATAAATAATTTCAACTCTATTTTGGCCTTTGACAAGAAAGTAACTGTTTGCAACTTTTGAAGTCTAGGGTCTTCTCACTGAATTCATTCTGAAGGTGTCTTGTGCAATGTGATGCCTATATCACATGTAACTAAATGAAACTGTATCAGCCAAACTTGATTATCCCAAAACAGACCAAACTAAATGGTACAGTTAATTTTTCTCAGAGATATTTCTGTCTCTCTTTCCTTATTCAAGCTGCATTTCTTTTTAATGTAGGACATCTTATCACTAACTTATGAATGTGTAAGACATTTTCTTAGAGTGTATTATGTTAGGAATGCTTTGCAATCAAAATTTATTCAAGATATCCAGTCTTCAAGGACTTTCTTTTTCTATCATTAGATAACAAGCACAAAAAAGTGGCAAAGACACATGAAAATACACCTAGAAGTTGTGGGGGAGGAACTTTTTTTTTTTAATAGTTCTAGAGAGCAAAAACAAGACCTTGGAAGGCTGGGATATCCAGGCTGATCTTATGACTCTTGACCACATATATCCTAGATACAAACGGTTCATCTTGATCAAATGTCATGTGCTCAGATGACTAAATGTGACGATAGGGGAGAAAGAATGTCCCTGCTGCCTCTGTAATCACTCACCACCAGGTGACTAAAGGGGGATCTGGGGGTGCTGGGGGCCCAGCAAGCTCAATGCTTCACGAGACCTGCCCCTAAGTACAGAGCCTGATGGGCATTTTTATCATGACCTATAGTGAGGGAATAGTTTTTAGGAAGTAAGTCTAACTTTGCATTTTTGCTTTAGCTCAGTTGGTCACACAGTTAAGAGTGGAACTTACTGTGGAGCACTTTGATTTTAAAAGCAGAAGAAAGTCGTTCAGATTATGATAGGAAACTGACAGTTTTCAAGTGCTTATTTAAAGTAGTTGGTGGCTTATAAAGAATTCACATTACAGCCTTCTCCCAGTTACAGCCCTATTAATCCTTATGGGCCACATGACCCACCCAATTAGTTTGTTTCCTAATGTGATTAAGCTCTCTATCCTCAGGAATCTTCCCTCTGCTTTCTGGAGAGGGCTTTCTGGTTCCCAAGTTTGGTGTGTCCCTTCCTGTAGCTAGAGAAGGGAACGGGAAAAGGGTCCCTTGGGATCTTGGCCTCAAATCCTCCTAAGAACCAGAAGTCTTCTTCCATCTTCCCAGAGCAGCCCCACACCAAGTACACATGGGCATGTGTCTAGAGAAACACATGTGACAAGTATTGTCTCATTTCATTGACTATACATCAGAAATTTTATACCTTTCACTGCACAGGAATGCCTGGAAGTTCTGTAAACACAGAGTTCAGATCAGTTTGGGCTCACTTGTGAATGCTCACTATTTTCACACAATGCCTAACATGTAACAGATGCTCAGAATAAAATTTATCTACTGATAAGTGCCCTTTATAACTGATTAAATATAGTATTATGGTCATCTCCATGGAAAGTTGGTCCTCAAATGCTTGGAGTAGAATGCAGCCTCTTAAGCTTCCTACTATAACGTTAATTCAATGGAAAAAAATAGCTTTGACTTCATCAGTTCAACTTACTCTCAAGTCTGAGACTTACCTGTACTGAAGTGAAGTTGTGGTGCTTAGCTGCTGGTTGTAGACACACATTATTTGTGTTTCCTCTTTTTTTTTTTTTTTTGGGTCACTCTCATTTCTGTGCTGTTTCTTCCCTATGACACTTCATGAACAAAAATGGTGTTAGGATGGGGAGGATAGGGAAGTCACAGAAAGATGCAGCTTAGGTTATGCAAGACCACTTTTTATCCCTTACTGTGATTTTTCTCCTCAGGGTGACTCCTTTGAAGACTTGGACGACTTCAGTCCAATATTTATATGATCTTCCATTTAGAAAGTTCATGGGCACACTATGTCCTTACTTGGTATAATTTTCTGCTTGGCTCTTGTGAAGTTTCTACTTAGGGAATTTTCTTTCTTCCATTTGCAAATCATCAAAGCCTATTAGAAGTAAAATGGACCAAGGGCTTCATTTAGGGAGTATAGCAAGTATTCATTGTCTGTGTAACAGTTCACAACCAACAGCAACCTGTTTACTCACAGATACTGTAGTTAGTTTATGCAGTCTGCAAATAACCTCACTCTAGTGTTTATTAGATAGAGCACGTTAACTCAAATATATCCTCGAATACAAGCACTTTGTTTGGCAGGGATTTTATGGAACATTTTCTATGGAGTAGTTTTATCTCAAAAGAAATGGGTAGAGATTCGTGGACTCAAGAATACACAGAAAATACGAATGCAAGTGAAAAGACGAACATCTAGCAGTGTTGGAACTGTTAGAAGCAAATGTGATAGTTTGGGACAAAGTGTCTTTAATGTTGTCAGAAAAAGAAAGTTCAGACTAGGACATCAGAAACAGAGTCTGTGAGATTATCTTTCAAAAATTAGTGTAGTATTTATTAGAGTCTGATGCTGTTGTGAAGTGGCGAGGCTGTCCCCCTGCTGCCTTGCACTTTGACTTGGAAACTGAAATGGATGCGTGAAGCCGAGCTGAGTAAAGAGAAGAGGACCCCTGTCCGTTTCCCCGTAAACTCTTGGAAGTCCAAATGTGGGGGAATGGCCGCGTCTTGCCAGAGGAGGAAACCCGAGTCGAGTCCCTCCCAGGGACTGATAAAGATGTCCCTCACTCGCTCTGGGGAGCCGGCACCCGGGCTCAACAGGCACGACTCGAGGACTCCAGACTCGCCGACAGCGGCCACTTCCCCAGGGGCCGGGGCGCGCCTGCTGGAAGGTGGGAGGCGGAGTTCTCCGCTTCTGGGAAGAGACCAAAAGAATGAGTAATTGGAAATTCTGTAACTTAGACCCTTCTAAACTCTTCAGCCCTTTCACCCCAAAACCCCTGCTGAGAGGCAAGGGCACCAGAGACGGGAAGCCGTGGTGGAGGGAGAGTCACGTTTCGGAGAGGGAAGTGAAATAAAGAGGGCGGCACCCGGGGGGACCTATGCGTCATTGAGGGACCACGGAGAAGCGCGGGCGCACGGGGTGGAAAGGAGAAGTGGGAGCGAGAAGCCGGAGGGGGCGGCTGCGGAGCGGGGGCGCCGAGGAGCGCCTGAGCCTCCTGCCTTCTCCGGCCGCGCCGCGTCCTCCCGCAGCCTCGCGGCGCCTACCTCC